>NC_047058.1:20085014-20451253 GCF_000738735.6 Corvus cornix cornix
TTAATTTTCTTGAAGAGGTTTCTGGGATCAGGATACAGCATCAGCAGCCTGGGGAATAGGGAAGGAGACCAGCACAAAACCTCGATATGTCCTAAGGTTGGTGGCGACAGAAGTGCCTGTGCTGGGTATTAGGGAAGAAAGGAAACCTTTGTGCACCATGAGTGTATCTGTACTAAAGGGTTACGCAGCATCCAAACTACAGGGTTACACGGCGGAGGGGTGATTATGTGGCTCATGCAATTATCACCCTCAGGGAGGTGTTTTCCAGCACAGCGCTGAGGAATTCCAGTGCTGATGCGATTTCCTTCCTCTCTAATTCCTCAAGCCATTAATCTGAACTGACTTTTATCATCCCCTTGCTGCCCTCCTGTGCACGCAGGATGATAAATGATCCACAGGCCACCCTGGGTTGTTGTGCTGTAATTTACTGCCCAGTGTTGGCTCTGGGGCTGAGCTGGGCTGTCCCTCCTGCTGTCCACAGGTTGGGCTGTTTGAGCCTCGAAGGGCAGGGAGCCAGCGCCAGAGACTGAGTTTGGGGACTGGAGGGGGACTTCATTTTTTGTCCAGATAGCAGTTTCTGCTTAATTTCCAAGACGTGGGTCAACACAAGCATCTTTGGAAGGAGTGTAACAGCATCCTGCAGTGATGGCAGACCTGGAACTGGAGGCACTAAGCTTGGGATGTTGTGTAGGGAAAAAGGCAGCTGCTCCTGCTCATCCTCTCCATGGCTCCTCTGGTTTTGTGGCTTATGCCTCCCCATGCTGGGGGATGCTGTGGGGATGGCACAGGGATGCCTCCCTCCCTGCCACCATTGCTCCCGTGTCACACCATTACTTGCTTAGGTCAAGCGCCTTTGGTGATGGAGGGGATTTAAGTCCCACATTTGATGGTGAGCTAAAGGTGGGAATGTGCACTATTTTATTCCCCCCAAAAAACCCGACTGTGGTGGTTTGTATGTGTTTATATCACATTTCTTCCCTGGCAGCCAGCACGGCATGCTGCAACCTCATAGTGGGTTTGGAAATGGGAAAGGATAATAACACAAAGAGGACATTTCCCTGGCTCCTCCGTTTGTGCAGGCCTGTTCTATTTACCAGCCCAATGCTGTGCTGAACTATTTTACCATCGTCTGTTTTCTTAGCAGAAGTTCATCTGAATTCCCAGCCCCTATGCTGGGGATGTCCTGGACATCCCTCAAGCTCTCACTGCCTCTGAGAGGCCTCTTCTCCCTCGCTCCATGGGACAGGGCTGGCCTGTGCTCATCCTCCCTGCTTCGAGGAAGACAATGGCTGATCACATATTCCAAATGCCTCGTTCCTCTTCTGGACTCATTTTCCAGCACAGGAACGTTCCCTCTCCAGCATGGATGCTGCATACCAAACATGCTGCAGAGTCTCTGACATGTTTAGTTCAAGGTCTTTTCTCTGATAGCCTCAGGTTTATCTTCTCTAAATCATTCCAAGGATCTCACTGATGACTTGGGAGGAACGAGGGCTGCTCTTGCTGGTGTCATTGTGGGTGTGAATCTTAATGGCAACCTGCGAGGTGGGTCTGAGTGAGGGGGAGGTAACACCCCCCCCGTGTGCCACCATGTACCATTAGCCCTGTATACACCTGGAGATTAAAGGGACCGGTCTAATTAAAACAATATAAATCTGGATTTCCTGAAGTTGGACTGGTTAACGATGTGTCACACTGCAGCAGCCTGGAGCTGTGAATTAGCCTGGTGGTGCCTGGCCCCGGCGAGCCGCGTGCCACGGCCAGGGCTGCCAGCGCCGGGCTCTGAATCACATCCGCTCGAGGTCGTCTCCAGCAGACTAGAAAGGCTTAATTCCATGAGTTCAATAAATAATGTGTCTGTTTTAAGCACAGACAGTAATTCATGGCCTCTGCGTAACAGTAGCTCAAAGATCTTAATTTAAAGGTCTTTGTGAGGATGATGCTCTCATGTGCTGGGGATGGTTATGGAGTCTCTCATTTTCAAATTACTGGGTAGAACTGAGCCCTATTTTAATCTGGCCATTAATTAGAGGGAGTAATTGTTGACCAGTGTCTCTCCGGGCACTCTAATGTGAACAGGAGCAGTCATTTAGTGTGGCGCTGGTGGACGGATGCCTGCGGCACTCGGCTCTAATTGGGTCCCAGCCCTGGAGAGGATGGGACTGAGCGGAGCCGGAGGCTTCAGGCTGCCTCCTTCATCCCTGCGGTTGTGATGAATTCGCTGTCTGACTCCAGTGACCCACGGGCGGGGACGACGCAGCCCGCAGCAGTGAGAGCCCAGGTTCGCCTGGCGCCAATTAGCGCTGCCGGCGAGGAGGAGGAGTGGGCTGGGGCTGCTGTCCCGCCTCC
The DNA here is from genome assembly GCF_000738735.6 of Corvus cornix cornix. NCBI lineage: Eukaryota > Metazoa > Chordata > Aves > Passeriformes > Corvidae > Corvus > Corvus cornix. Next base: position 20,087,364 of record NC_047058.1, read on the forward strand.
CGGGAAGCGGCTCTGCAGAGCTCCGGTGCCTGCAGGGAGGTGGGAAATCGGCACACGCGGTCCAAGGCAGTGTCTGACACTCACCACGCCTCTGGGTCATCCCGCGTTGGGGCAGGGCACGGGGCCACTTGGCTCCGTGCAGGAGCTGTGAGGGAAGGGGAATGGAAAGGGAGATGGAGCAGAGGGGCAACTCCCCGGCAAAGGATGCTCGAGCCATGGGGAGCAAGGAGAGGGCCAGGAGCAGGGCGTGAATGAGGGTTTGAGAGCTGCTGGGGGCGACTGAGAGGGACAGGGAGCAGGGAGAGGAACCGAGAACAGGGAGAGGGAGAGGGAGCAGAGACCGAGAGATGGTACAAGAGGTGATGGAAAGGAGGGAGAAGGACCAGGAGCAGGCAGAAGCACTGGGAGCAGGAAGAGATACAGGGAGTGAGAGAGGGGCTGGGAGCAGGAAGCGAGGGAGGATACGAGAGGTGATGGAGCAGAGAGGGAGAGGAATTGGGAGCAGGGAGTGGGGGAGGATACAAGAAGCAATGGAGAAGAGCCCATCCCATGGAGCAATAGGATCAAGGATGGTCTGAACACCTGAATCACCATTTGCCTTTCCTTGCCCTGTGTCCTGGAGGTGATTTGTCAGAGCAAGGGTGCCCTGGGTCCAGAGCCTGGTGCCCAAGCCCAGTTAGGCTCTCCCAAAGGAGACATCAGAGATGAGGCAGCCAAATCCACATTGTGTGTTCCCATCTCCCTCTCCAGCGGTGTTTTTGTCTGTGGTTCCCGTGCCTCACCCCATGCTGAGGGGCTGCAGTGAGCTCCACTGAGCTCCGTAGATCAAACTCCCAGGATTTACGTGGGGGGCAAGGGGATGAGCAGAAAAGGTGACTTTAGGTGTTCTTCTTCTGCAGCCGAGGTTTCAGAGCTGTGGCTCTTGGCACCCACATCCTCCCAGCTGGGGAGGGGACAGTGGGAGAGAAGGGAGGCCTTTGTTGTGGGAAATGGCTTTGGCAGCTGTGGTGGGGCAGGTATTTATTGAACCCATTTTCACCCCTGGACATAAAAATGGTTTGCATCCTGATCAGGCTGCTGTTTCCTTCTCCTCCTGTCACGTGCTCCTGCTGCCACTCACCCAGTGAAGCACTGCAGCTCAGAGAAGGTTCCTTGGGGTGCCCAAATTCCCATGGGTACCTTTGGTAGAGATGGATGGGGGCTGATGGGGGCAGTTTTCTGGAACTTGGGGCTGCAGCTGCTGAATGGAACAGTCTGGGCAGGGATCAGCATCACTGTCAGCACTTGCACCCCAAAAGGGTCTGAAAATGAAATGGGGTCATTTCCTGGCAGAGGGGACAGGCACTGCCTGGGGATGGGTCCTGGGGATGTGGCACCTGGGGACATGGGGTAGTGGTAGGCCTCGCGGTGTTGGGGGATGGTTGGGATTGAAGGTCTCAGAGGAATTTTTCAGTCTGAATGATTCCATGTTCCTGTGTGCTGCAGGCTTGCAGCAGGAGAAGCAGGCTTGGAATTCAGGATAATCTCCATGTGCTGAAAAAATAGCACAAAATCAATGATAGAAAGTTCAGTAATAACAAGTGCAAAGCACTGCACTTACACAGGAGGAAAAAAAAACACGCAAGAAGATGAAAGGAGGAATAATTGGCTCTGCAGTAGATTCCCTATTTTTTTATTTACTGCCTATTTTTTATCAAAGCAAATTCCCAGAGGCAGCAGGGCCAGAGACAGGTTTGGACACTCGTGGGGATCCCAGGGGGTGTGCAGAGGGGCTGGGACATTCCCTGGGTGTCCCTCCTTGCGCCAGCACCTTGACCCAATACCAGGCCCTGCTCTCCCTCGCATGGATGATTTCACAGCCTGACTGTGACCACAGGCAGCCCCCACGCTCCAGAGAAAGCTCAAATGTTCGGGATAAAATGATGCCTGGGCTGAGAGGGACCCTGTCATCATCCCAGATGGACCCCTGGCAGGGCAGAGCCAGCACGGAGCTGCAGCCCCTCATCATCCCTCAGCATTGGAGTGACTGCAGGGCTGGGAGCTCCAGGCTGCAGGGACAGAAGCACTGGAGTTAATGGACGGGGAGCAGGATTTGATGTGCTTTAGTGTCTGTTTGAAGAGTCATGAAACACTTGGGGCTATTTAATTGAAAGTAACTGTGCAAAACCCAGAATTAATTCCTATTAAACATCTGCAGTGACATTTTCTTAAGTGGAAATTAAACAGGGATTAAGGTGAAGCCTCCTAAGACTCTCCTGTTGTGACCAGGAATATTTTAAGGCACAGGAGTATGTTAAATTTGAAGAGATGAGCTGATCTAGATGCATTCGTGTTTTTCCCTCTCTCCGTGTGGCTGCTCAGGCAAGCGGGGGGAGCTGGAAGTAGAACCACAGAAACATGGAATCATGGAATGGTTTGAGTTGGAAGGGACCTTAAAAAAACACCCTGTTCCAACCCTTGGCCATGGGCAGGGACACCTTCCACTATCCCAGGTTGCTCAGAGCCTCCTCCAGCCTGTCCTTGAACACTTCCAGCAACGGGGCAGACACAGCTTCTCTGGGCACCCTGTTCCAACAGGAAACCCCATGTGAGCTGTCAGTGTGTTTGAGGAAGGAGAAAGAACGGACAAAGAGAAGGCTGGGAAGAAGAGAGGGCTGGGAAGAGTGGCCAGGAGGGATGGAGTGTCAGGGAAAGGAGATGAATGGGGCACCTATCCCTCTCTGGGGCTGAGCCCTGGTCATTGGAGCAGCAGCCACATGGATCACACTGTCCCACCGACAAGAAGCATGACCTGCTCAGAAGATAAAAATTTGGCCAGACATGAGGGCAGGAGAGATCATGTGGGAATATTGGGGACAGAAAGCTGCGTTTTTATGATTATTGGGTTCCTGGCAGAGGCTGTGTGACACCGTGCCCAGAGCTGCAAGGAGGAGGCTGCTGCCCACCAGCTCTGATCAGCATGAGGCTCCCAGTTCCAGGTCCGGCCATCTCCTCATCCAATGTGCTATTCAATTAATTAAATATTCTCTCTTCCAGATTGCTGGCTGAGGGTGACACACGCTTAATGAACAGCTGCAGGTCCCTAATCACATTGGCAATTAGGAATGTAATTAGAGCACTTGCAAATGGTTTTCATGCTGATAAAACATGACAGAACGGAGCGTTTTCACTCACTGTCAGCTGCCAGACAATCTGTTACCCATCTAATGGCAATTTAATTACAAATTCCTCCACTACCCTGGTTTCCGGTCGCTCGGGTCCGTGGCTTGCTTGGGCAGCTCTTGGGTTCTGCTGAGGTCACCTGGCATCACCAGCCTGGAGCTGGGCACGGAGCAGAGGGATTTCTGGAAAGGTCCAGGAAGTGGTTCTCTCCCACCTGGCTCCTGCTGATCCAGTGTTTGGACAACGCTCTCAGGCACACAGTGGGATTGTTCAGGTGTCCTGGGCAGGGCCAGGAGTTGGACTTGATCCTGATGGGTTCCTTCCAACTCAGGAGAGTCTCTGATTCTATGATTCCAAGGGGATTGAGGGGAAATCCAGGTTAAATACAGTGCGAGGGCAGGCCCAGATACATAGGAAGGGCTGTGCAGAGGGCACAGGGGGAAGATCCCAGCTCCCATGGAACCATGCATGGTCAGATTGGTTTACATTACCTTGACTGATGCAGGGGAAAGTCCCACCTGGCTGAGGAGCCTTGAGAATATGGGTGTTCACACGTGACATCTGATGTACCCATGTCATCAGGGGTGAAAGGCTCCCCGGCCATTAACCAGCCCCAAATTGCTCCAGCGCTGCCGGCCCCGGGCAGGTGAGGGATGCAGTAACACAGAGGGAGCATCCCGACCTGGCCACTTCCCCCCTTGGCCACTTGCCCAGGCCACGCAGGGTTTGGCCACCTCTGCGCTGTTGCTGGTGGTGACCGCAGTGGGCAGTGCCTGTGGCTGCAGCTGGGGCAGTGTGTGGCTGCGCAGGGGACGGGGCTCAGGCTCCCTTGTGGCACGAGGATGAAGGTGCTCAGTGGGCTCGCAGGATGCTGCTGTGTATTTGTGCCGTGAGTGAAATAAAATAACACTGTAATTTTGTCATCAGCAGCACTTCTCCCCATCCTCCAGGTGCTGTGTGAATGCTAAGAGCGTGTTTAATTCATTATCAGGGGGAGCAGGATTAAAAAGCCCATTTTACAAATGAAGACACCACTCGAGAGAAGTTACTCACATCAGGGTGACACACAGGGAACAGAACAGAGGGATTTTAATGACAAATGAAGGGCAAAGGTCTGCCAAATGATGGACATATATTTTTGGTACATGAAAGCTCAGAGCCCAGGTATCAATTAAATCATCAAACCGGCTGAAGGTGGTGATGGTTCCTTGTGACCATCAGTAATCAAGGCAGCTGAATTCATGGCTCTGATGGGCTTTGAGGAAACTCTGCAGGTCATTTTCTCATTGTTCTGGTGTTTAGCTTCCTAGAATCATAGAATGGTTTGGGTTGGAAGGGACCTTAAAAATGATCCAGTTCCATCCTCCAGTTCCACCCAGTTCCTCCCACTCTGCCCTGCAGCCCCCTCAAACCACCTCACCCATGGCTGCTGCCCTGACAGCTCAGCAGTGGCCCCATCACTCAGGGAATTCCTGACGGGCTGTGGTGGCAGAGGCACCTGTGCATGGCAGTGGGACGGTGCTGGAGCGCAGAGCAAAGACAGCGGCTGCATCACGCAGATCCAGCTCCATCCAAGCATCTGGCTGATCAAAGGCAGCGAGCCAGCACAGTTCCTGTCAGCGAGGAGCTGTAATGAGGATTTTCACGCAGACAGCCTCTGCACAGAGAATCCCAGTGATGGATGTCAGCCTGCTCGCCTGCGTAAATAAACAAGGACAAATTAGAGCCAGGGAGGCAGGAGAGCAAGGGCCACGTGGAGAGAAGGCATTTGGCTCACAGTGGTGGGAAATAGGGGGCAGGGAGGCTGAGGCTAAGGGAATTTCTGAGGCTCAGTTGCTCACTGTAGCTGCAGAGAGCCGTGTGTGCCTCGGGGACCAGGCAGCCCCTGCTCTGTGCAGCCCCAGATCCACAGATCGTGCAGAAGTACCCACGGGAGCCTTCCTGAGCCTCCCTCCCTGGGCAGGACTGGGACCCCACTGCTCCCCGTGACATGTGGTGACAGGGGCGCTGCTTCAGCTCTGGGGGTCCCAGGGTCCCCTTGCCCCCCAGGTCCTTGTGCTTTATTTTCTGGCTGGTGTTTACTTTTAAAACTCCTGGGAGTGCTCGGCTCCTCGCATCCTGCTCTGACCCAGTTCTTGCTCGTTGCCATGGAGAACTGGACCCAGTTCCATTAACAGTCCCTGTGCTGCTCCTGCCTGGCTCCGAGGCTGGGGGATGCAGTGGTGAGCCTGGATGGGATGTTCTCAGGAGAGGGGCCAGGTGGGATTTGCAAGGGTCAGTGAAGGGCTGGAGTTTCTAGCTGCTTGTCCCAGGTGGGTCAGGACAGTTGCAGCAGCTCAGGACAGGCTCCTGGAGCCCAGGACGGGCTCCTGAAGCTCAGGACAGGTTCCTAAAGCTCAGGATGGGTTCCTTAAAGCTCAGGAGAATTCCTGAGGTTCCCCCTGCAGCCATTTTTAGTCTGAGACACAAGCACTGATGGCCTCACCACCTCCCTCCCGCCTCCATCCCTCCCCTTCACATGTCTTAAAACCCAGAAATTCTTCAACAAAGGCTTCTGGTCTCATTCCCGGTGTTGTCCATCGCTCCACAGCCAGGCCAAGAATATTTAGGAATGCTCAGATGTTGTCTAATGATCAAGAACCCTCAGTTTTAGGGGCTGGTTGTTCAGATGAGCGTTTAAAATCTCAAATTCCATCAAGGATTAATTTGGGCCAGCTCAGACTCTAACTCGTTTGCCCTGCGCAGTCTGTGAGCACCTCAGGGTGTAATTTTCTTTTCTGTCCATTTGTTTAACTATTGGGGTTTTTTTTCCAGCCTGGAGCGAAATCACCAGTTAAAGGGATTTTCATTCCCGGATGGGAGGGCTGTAGCATGTGTTCCCAGTGAGGATTATCCCATCCCAGTGCAAGCCACTGCTGCTGCAGACAGGACAGATGAGACATCTTGATGTCACTCACTATATAAACCCAGTGATTTCTCTTACCTCTTAATTTTGCAGCTCCCCAGAGCAGGGGGGGAAGCCCCAGGGTTCCCAGGCAGTGGGTTTTTAAGCTTTGTCAAGGGAGGGTTTTTTTAATTTCCTATTTCATGAACTACAGAACAAATGAAAAGTAAAAAGCCAACACCAACCTTCCCCTCAGCCCCCCAAAGCCTGCCATTAGCCTTCCCAAGCCCATGCCACACGCTGTTTTTCCCCTCCTGGCTGACGTGAGGAATCTGTTTCTGGTTTGATTTTCAGTATTTGTGAGGCTGAAACCTCTTGTGTTTAAAGCACATTCCTGGAAAGCAGCGGCACAGCTCATTCCATCATCTCAGAGCAGCCTTTCCCTTTCCATGAAACAACCTGCCATGTGAGTGATGGTTTTAAATTGGCTCTCACAACAAGGGATGCCGTTTCCTAGAAACCTGAGGCTGACAGAGAAAGGCACCAGATAAAGCAGGAGGCGAAAGGGAAATGCTCCAGCTGGGCTCCTGCTGGCACTGGCTGTTCCGGGGAAATGGGCGACCCGGGACTGCAGCCCTTGCCCAGCTCCCCCCGGTCTGCGGGCGTTGTGACAGAGCCCCGGGCCGTGCCAGCACCGGCAGGGCTGCGGAGGCGGCTGCGCCCGGCACTGGCTGGAGGGAAAGACGGAGGAGTCCCAAGGTGGTGATGGCTCTCAGGGGGCTTTGGCCACAGCCAGAGGACACAAAGGTGACACTGCCGCGTTCCATCCCTGGCACCATCTCAGGACAGGCGGATCCTTTGCCATCTGCTCTCCCCCTGCCCAGCAGCCCCAGTCACGCCGGTCCCTCTGGCTGCACCACGCGGGCTCTGAGCCCAGCCAGCCTGAGCAGCCCCAGCAGGGATGAGCTCCTGGCTCTGCTGCCCCAGCGCTCCTCATCCCCCTGGGCCTTGCCTCGGGCTGTGGTTTGCTCTGGAGATGGTTTCAGGGCTGGGATAATGAAGCGAAGCCATGGGAAGCCTCAAAGGAAAACGCCTCCTCCCCTGCCAGGACTCATTTCCCCATTCCACACGGTCGTTCCGCGGGCAGTGCAGCAATCTCCGGAGCGAGTGTGGCGCTTCCTCTCATTCCATCGGGGTGGAGGGAGGAGGGACGGGGCGGGGGTCACTCCGGCACGCCCGGGACCCTGCTTTGCCAAGGTGCGCCCTTCCCAGCAACTCCCAGCCCCCCACTCTCCAGACACTGGGCTAACATCCATCCTGGTGATTCACAGCTACACCCACTGCCAGCCGGAGCCACCGAGGCAGGAATGCTGCCAGCAGCACGGGGGGAGCAGCGTGTCAGACACATCCATGCAGAGAATTCCGGCTTTTCCGCCACCGCAGAGTCCCTCTGGAAGCGCTGGCTGCACTGAGCAGACGGTCCATGCTGCTGAGCTGTTGTGGCAGCCGGGGTGAGCCCCCGCAATTAACCCCCGAGGGTCCAGAGGCTCATCCCAGACTCTGGTGGGCTGCACGGGGGGCGTTTCCACGGCAGTTTCGGGCTGGGCTGGCAGCAGAGCCGAGCAGTGCTCACCTCTGCACGCCGAGGCTCTGCTGTTCAAATGCCCGCTTGCGGCCGTTCGGAAAATGTTTCTGCTTTGGAAGGTTTTATCTTTCCGTTTCAAAGAAAAGGCTCCCACGCTGGGCCAGTCCCATGGAGGGGGGAGCGCGTCCTCTCCCAGGGACGACCATGGTGAAAGGAGAGAATCTGTGTCCCCTCGCACAGACTGGGAGCAGCCAGATTTTTGCTCTCACTGCGTCCCTGCTGCTCGCTGGGTGCTCACCGGGCTCAGGGCAGGCTGGGTGCCAGGGCTCCGGGTCTCTCCCGCCGTGGGGGCTGCTCACCAGGGCTGGGGTGACCTCTGGCTTTTGGGACCTGTGTCACGATCTGCTTGACAAGTGGCCAGAGCCCAGGAGCACCTGCAGATCCCTGCCAGACCCCACACACTTGTCCAAGACGCAGCAAACCAGGCTGGAGCAGAGTGATGGGACGGGTGAAGGGGATGGGGCTGGGACAACCCCCTGGCAAGCTGCAGTGGTCTGGGGCTACCCTGCCAGGCTCTGGACCAGGGAATAACGGGTCTGGAAACGCAGGGTGTGAGCCCTGGGGACTGCAGCCCCCCACTCCTCGGTGGGGGGCTCTGGGCAGTGGGGTCTTCACGGCAGAAGCAGGAGCACCCGCACCAGACTCAGCCTGTGGCCCGTCAGTGCTGTGCCTGTCACAGACACCCCACGGCAAGGGCAGAGCTCTGAGCAGCACAAATGCCACAGGTTTGTTCGTAGTGGAAGCAGCAACTCATTCTCCAGGCAGGTTCCATGTGCTGGTGGTTAATCTTTAACAGGAAAAAGCCTGGAGCAAAGGCATAAAGTAAGAAATATTTAATTCCACAGTGTTGGTTTGTGCCGTATGTTTTCCACTTAATAAATATTTTAGGCACTTACGCTCCAAAAAATGGGCTCTGTCTTTGCAGGTTTCTGTGTCTGTGCTCCCTCATATGAGATTGCCCCCGATGCCCCTTCCCCAGCAGTTTCTGCCCAGTGGCCCCATTCCAGCATGGGGAGTCCCATCACCAGCTTGGCCCCACCACGAGCTCCATCCCCGCCCTCTCCAAGGCACTGGGGAGGCGAGAGCACCCTGGGCTCCAGGAGGACATGGCTGGCACTCAGAGATGTTGAGAATCCCTGTGGCCATCCCAGACCGGGGAAAGGGCAGGCTGGCACACTCAGTGTTCTGGATAATGAGACATCATCCAGGGGCTGGCAGCAGGGTGCTTAATATTTATGTGTACAGATGTTTTTGGATGGAGCTTTAAAAGCATACCCTGTACCCAGCCAGCCCACAAGCTCTCCAGGCTGGGCTGAGCCAGCACAAGGAAAGCTGCTGCTGGATGGTCCCATATATCCCCTCCGCTCCTGTGGATGCACAGCCATATGTTTTGCCAGGTTTGGGGAATGCTGTGATAAGAAGGTCCCAGGGCTGTCCTCACCTCATGGCTTCCCCCACATACAGACATAGCCAGTAACGTATATATATTATATTATATTTTATATATATATATATATATATATACACACATTAACAAAGAAGTTGCAAAAAAAACCAACAAAAAGGGAAAATAAACCAACAGGAAAAACAACCCTCCCCCCAAACAAAACGGAAGCAGGAATGTTACAGGTGGAAGGGGAGGCTGAGGGGAGCCAGGAGTGCACACATCCCGAACTTGTACACTGGTGTCACCAGGAGCACAGGAACCAGCAGCAGCACTCTGGGCCCCCCTCCATGTCCCGAGCAGGGCCCAGGGATGGGGCAGCTGCTCCCCAAATCATGGTGACACTTGGGTGGGCTCTGCTTTCAGTACCACAAGAGGACAATGTGGGTGACTGGGAAAGGCCCCCAGCCCCATTTGGGGTGCAGGGCTCCCCCAGCCCCCGCCCGGCCGGGTACGAGACACGTGCGGGGGCCAGGGGGTCCCATAATTAGTGCAATTTCATCAGGTGCAAATATCATGTTAAGGGCTCGTGGTCTCTGAGCTGAGGATGCTGAGTCCTCCCTGAGCCCGTCCGGCAGTGCCGGCGCCGTGGGGCAGCTCGGCACTGCCAGTGCCAGCATCCCAGTGCCTGGCACAGGACGAGCAGCCCCACGGCACCGGCACACGGGGAAGGGACTTCCATGAGACTTTTCCATTAAAAACATCCAACTTAAAGGGTGATTTAACCTCCCAAAGTGAGACGGGGCCATGAGGCAGGCTGTGGGGATGGCAGATGTGCCCCTGCTGCACCCTCCCTGTGCTCCTACACCCCGGGGCTGGGAGAAGCAAATGGAGCCGCTCTGCCTGCTCAGGAGGAGGGATGGATCCCCTGCGCTGGCCCTGCCAGGCACCATGGGAAAGCAGCCTGGATCAGAGGGAAACCCCTGTCAGCTTGGCAGGACAGGCAGCAGATCCTTTCCCGAGGAGCTGCCAACCTCCCTTTTCCAAACCCACAGCCCAGACACATGGAGGGATGGTGTGCTGGGAACAGGCTCTTGTACACTCTCTTCCTGGGCAAAGCTGTCACCACCAGACTCACCAACATAAACCCCTTGGACAGGTCACTGGTGGGGGTCACCAGATGAATTCTGAACTGGCTCCACATGAATTCAACCAGTCTCTTCCCCAGCCCCCACAGGATGAGCCCCAAGGGGCTCTTGCCCTGTCCAAGGCAGCCACTCTCAGAGCCTGGGCTTTAGAATCACAGAACAGGCTGAGTTGGAAGGGGCCCATCAGGATCATCCAGTCCAGCTCCTGGCCCTGCACAGGACACCCCAACAACCCACCCTGTGTTTGGGAGAGTTATTCAAATGCCCCTTGAGCTCTGGCAGCCTTGGGGCCATGACCATTCCCTGGGGAGCCTGGTCAGAGCCCGACCACCCCCTGAGGGAAAAACCTTTTCCTGAATCCAACCTAACCCTCCCCTGACTCAGCTCCAGCCAGTCCCCTCAGTCCTGTCACTGGTCACAAGAATGAAGAGACGGGTACCTGTCCCTCCACTCCCCCTTGGGAGGAGCTGAAGATGACAAAGAGACCTCTCCGCTCTTCTTCTCCAGCTGAACAAACCAAGTGACCTCAGCCACTCCTCCTAAGACCCCTTCAGATCCTTCTCCATCCTTGTCGCCCTTCCTTGTTCACTCTCTAACAGCTTCATGCCTTTTTTATACTGTGGTGTCCAAAACTGCCCCCAGGACTCAAGGTGAGGCTGCCCCACCCCAGAGCAGAGAAGGACAATGCCCTCCCTGGCCTGATGCCCCCAGGACAGGGATTTCCCTCCTGGCTGACTGAGATCCAACTGACCATGGACCAGGACCCTCAGGTCCCTTCCTGCAGCTGCTCTCCAGCCTCTCATTCCCCAGTCCACACACGCAATCAGGACGGCCCCATCCCAGGCGCAGAGTGCCCCCACAATGTCCCAGCCACTCACATGCCCACTGGCCCCAAACCGGGCCGCAGGCCCCCACTGTGACACAGGGATTGTGTGCCAGCCCAGCTCCTCCTGGCCTCTCAAATAAATCCAGACACTGGAGCTTGGCCAGAGGGCTTGATGCTGGTGGTTACTGGGAATACTGGTGACAGCCAAAGAGCTCGCAGTAACCAGGAGCCTTGGGGACAGACTCAGTCCTTTGCCACAGAGTAAATAGGATGGCTCCACACCCACACCTCCACAGAACCACGGAATAATTTGGGCTGGAAGGGATCTTTAAAATGCACCCAGTCCAACCCCCTGGCATGGTGGAGAACAAACCAGAAGTCAAGATTTGGGGTCATAAATTGAGATTTTGAGTCATAGAGCATAGAGGTGGTCTTTGAGCAGGACTCTACCGCAGGCTCAGAGCAGGAAGATGAGTTTTTGCTGCTGGGACACCAGGCAGGACACTAATGGAGGCCTATGTGGAGCAGGGCACTGCTGGCCAGATCCCATACTGGGAAGGAGCAGCTGCAAAACCTCTGCGCCAGGGGCTAGAGCTCCTCAAGGATGCAGCTCTCAAAGGAGGAGGTGGTGGCATGGGGGTCCATGGCTCTCCACTGCAAGACCCCGAAAATGCATCAGGACTATGCCATCTACAGCATGGACAGCCACTCGGAACACACTCAGTGCCATCTTCACTCCCACAGACCTCCATGGGACCACCACGGGACCACCACCCACCACACAACCACCCAGTGCTCGCCGAGCCCGAGGGCTCCAGGCCTTATCCACCCCACCAGGGAAGCTACCGAGCCACACGCAAAGTCCTCCCTGGAAAGTGCTGCTCAGTGCTCTGAGCTGTCACTCAGCTGTCAGCGGGCTCCAGAGCCCAACCCTCCTGTCCCAACCTGCGCCTCATGGCACGCACGAGCCATTCCCTGACCACCACGGCACCTCAGGTCACCCTGACACCTGCCCCAGCCTTTCCAGCCCCCAAGGGAAGAACCATCCAGGTGACAATCTTCTCAGGGAGTGATGGGAGCCACCGCCAAGGAGCTGCTCCAGCCACTCTTGTGCACTCTGGAGCTCACCAACAGCAGTTCATTCCCAGCCGTGGTTTGAGGCTCTTCCACTTTTCCATTAAAATAAGATGGAGCTGGGTGCGGATGGTGCTCGATCGCTCAGGCGCCACAGCGGCTCTCCAGCACGGCTGCCAGCAGGCAGCTCCGGCCACCGGCACCCGCCAGCACGGCCAGTGCTGCCATGGGGCACGGGCAGGCCTGCGCAGCCTAGTGACAGGCTTTCATTCCTGACACGTATGGGGACTCCTGGGGCCGGCAGTTACACTCCTGCTGCTCGGGGTAATCGATGAAATCCGGGGCGGGCAGCCCCGAGAGGATCATCAGGGATTTGTTCCAGATGGTGAAGGTGGGACACACTGGCAGGATGAAGGAGACCTCGAAGGTGTGGAGGTGGAGGGAGTTGGCCGGGTCGTAGAAGGAGAGCGCGTTGTTGTCGTAGTCCAGGAGGACCCCGAGGCGCTTCATCTGTGGGTGCACCTCCACCAGCATCTCCTTGTTGTTGTGCCGCACTACAAAGTTGTTGTTGCAGCGGGAGAAGACCCAAGAAGAGGAGTTCTTCCCAATCCACTCATTTTTGGGGGCTGACTTGTAAGCCACGCCGATGGCATACCTGCAGGGAAGAGAAGCTGTGCTCAGCACCCTCCAGCCTCGGCACAGCACCAGGCCCAGCCCTGATGGCCACGACACCCCGTGCTTTCAGAGCCCACCTGCCCGTGAAAGGACACAGGGTGGGCATCTCTGGCAGAGGCCGGACTGGGAAAGCATCCCCCCTCACACCAGTGGTGCCTTACCAGGTGGAGGATCCCACCACCACCTCCCAGTAGTGGCAGCCACTGTCGATGAAGACGTTGCCGGCCGCGCCGTAGCAGCCTGTCCCGCTGAACCTCTCCGGCGTGTGGCTCTTCTTCAAGGAGCTCTCGTCCTTCTCCATCTGCAGCCCATCATTGGAGATCTTCAGCTTCTTGTGAGCCATCTTGGGGTCCAGCTTGAATGGCTGACCTGTGGGGAGGAGACACATGGATTAGGATTTGTGTTGTTAGCATCATGGTGCAGGAAAGGTGCTTCTTCATATCCCATGTTCTCAGCTTGGCATATTTAATAGTGGTTTGCTTGGGTGTTTTCCCCAAAACCAGACCAGATCTGGGTGGTGTCCCAGAGCTTCAACCAACTCCTTGTTTGTCAATGATTTCCCTCTGGAAGTCCTCAGACTATCCCTGGATTTGCAAACAAAACCCCAAGACGCTGCAAAGAAGCAAGTTGAGTTCAGGTGGGTTTTGCTGAGGTGTTTTCATGTGAGATGAAGTAAAGAGCACACAGACACCGGAGAGCATTTCCATAGGGATTCACCTGCTTCAGGACAAAGCAAATTACAGCTGCAGAGAACATCCCAAGTCCTGCCAACAGCTTCACCCTCACGTTTTGGTACCCGGCTCGGGGCATGACTAGCTGTGTCCTCCTGCACGCTCCCATTTTTGGCTACAGACACCGAGTCCCAGCAAGGAGAAATACCGACACCACCACGGCAACGGGGTCCTGAGCCTGGGCTGGGGACCCCCAGAACAGCCAGGAAACCCTGCAAACAGACACACAAGGAGAGCCCCAGGACAGCTGGGAACCTCTGCAAAGAGCTGCAACATCAGCGACATGGGCAGCTGCAGAGCGGAGCTCATCCGTGCTGTGCTCCCGTACCTGATGGGAGCTTGTGCTGGTTTTCCTCAGAGCCCAATTTGCTGAATAATTGAGTTGAGAAGCCTGAAAGTAAAGCTGCAAATTGGGAGTGACCTGCCCCCTCCTTCTTCTGGCTGCTCTGATCTTTCTGCCGTATCTTTTCCTGGCAGTAATGCAAAGAGACAAGCTCTGAGGAAGTGAGGTATAAAAATACTTGGCTCCATCAGGAGAGAGACACTCACAGCCCTGTTTTCAAAGTCGACCCCTTGCTAAGGTCAGTGTGAAGAACTGGAGCCCAGCCCTTGTCACTGGTTTGTGCTGGTGTGTCCTGGAGCGAGCACTCGAGCCACATCCATGGGCAAGGTGTGCAAGGGGCAGGCTGGGAGGCAGCAGCACGTGGGCTGGGATGGGTCAGAGGGTGTTTCAGAGAACACAGCTGGGCACCTGCTATCATCAATCCCCTTCCCACTCTGGCACTGGGAAAAAATACAGGCTTCACAGAGGTCATGACAGTCCCAACCTCAACCCCCGGCATGGGGGCTGCCAGAAGAAGGGGGGTTCTGACTGTGTAAGAGGGCAGAGCAGCCTTCACTCCCTGCTTCCCCACCATCACCACCCTCTGGGCCTCCCAGTCACTGCTCTCCAGCTCCCCAGCCCCGGCCGGCAGAGAGCTGAGGGTTGCAACGATTCCTCTCATCATTAATGATTCCTCTCATCATTAGCATGTATGTCCTGGGCTGGTCACTCAGATTACCTTTATCCCACGAATTCAGCTTGCTGGCATATTCCCGACAGCCTTTTGCTGGTCACCCCTGCACAAGGCTAGGGAGCTGTGGGGAAGCAGCCGGCTTCGGGACTGGACACAGCCGGCTGCACCCCTGGGGCATTTATCAGCTGGACTATCCCTCCCTTCCCGGCAGAGCTGGAGCGAGCGGAGCAGAGGAAATCCTGTCTGGCACTGGGTGTGTGGGAGCAAAGAGGAGGCAGCCAGGAACACGGTCAAGGTCAGTGGTATGCAGGGATGGAGCCAGGCAGAGGGAGCCGTGCGCTGGAGCTGCATCCCCACCCTGCAGGGCCCCAGACACCCACCCCGCTCCCCTGGCCCTCACAGTGCTCCTGCACCCATCACGGTGAGCAGGGGCTCACCGGCTTGGGACGCTCCTGTCACCCACCCACAGGGACAGCGAGGACGGGCTGCCTGCTGCTTTACATAACAGCTGCGGAAATAACTGGAATGAGATCCCCAGGAGCAGGAGACAACATCCAACACTCAGCCAAATGCGGGAGCAGCAGCCCACGCCACCGGGGGGTCAGTGCAGGGGTACCAGCGGTGCCACCGGCGCCCTGCAGCACAGCAGCTCCTGTGTGCCCCACTCCTCTGGCTGCAGGGGCACAGGGACAGGGCAGAGTGGACAGCTGGGGACTGCGTTTGGCTGGAAACGTGTGGAAAGGAGGGATGGATATGTACTCTGCTCCCAAGGATGCTGCAGGCATCCACCATGTTCTGCCCAGAGAGCAAAGCAAGCTGCAGGGACACAGGGACACAAAGCCAGCCTTCCTGCCTTCTGTCTCTCCTCTCTGCCTGCAGTGGCAGTGTCCCTGCTCCCACCAGCCATCCAAGATGCCACCTGTGGGGCACAGGACACCCACACAGCACGGCTGCCAGCATCACCCTGTCCTCCCTGAAGACATCATCTTCTGCAAAGAAAGAAAGAAAGATGCAGCACTCAGTAATGCTGAGTCATCAAGTCATAGGAAAGCCATAAATCCATCTAAATCTATGACTCTTTTCACAGATTCCTTGCTGGGAAGCTTCTGTAGGGATAATCCTGATCCTTAAAAACACCTGCACTAACACGATTCAGTCAGTAGCGGTGACCCCGCAGCCCACTGCTCAGGCATCAAACCCACTCCTGACATCTCACATGGGATGTGGATGGAGCCATCCTGTAGCACACTGAAGTCTTGCCAAGAGATGCAGGAATCAGGAAAAGACAGAATTGTGAGGGAAAGTAAGGCCAGGATGCATTAGCCAAGGCAAGGACTGTAAAACCCATTTCCTTGCACTTTATTTATGGCCAGAGCTGGGCCTGTCCTTGCATTCCAGCACTTCCAGCAAGTTTTGGACACTTGCTCCTAAATAAGTCCTGCGCAGGCCCAGCCTCAGCAGAGGATGGTCTGTCACTAAACCAAACCTGGTCTCCCAAGCTGCTCTGTTCAGGACACAGATTTAGTGCCAGCACTGACAGCGCCGACGCTGCGGAAATCGATGTGTCCTGACACTGACCTTCTGGCGATGGAGAGATCTCTCCAGACATCGCTTCAGGAACAGAACGGGCTGTGAAATATGCTAATGGGCCATTTCTGTCTTGAGCTGCTGACACTTCCACCATGGTTACAGCAGTGGGAATGCATGGGTGTGATATCCTCTGCATATTGTCCACTGGAAAAGGAGAAACCCTGGTGCCAAACACCGGCAGGAGGAACAGCCAGTGGGGACATGCTGGGGCTGCAGCACGGGGCAGCAGCACCACTGGACACCCAAAGGAGCCCTCGTCCCTGAAGGCTGGCCACAGAAGAAATCAATATATATTACATCCATATATATTGCTAAATCAAACTTTCAGGAATTCAGAAGTCTCCACAAACACAGTTTTTCTGGCAGAGGAACACCAAACTTGTGGCAGAGATGGATGTGCCCATCAGTGCCACATGGCCCTCCTGCCCCACACCTGAGCGGGAAGGGAGGGATAGGTCCTTGTGGAAGGGGCTTTAGCACACGCAAAACCCCAATCACACACAGCCTGTGCAGTGTCTCAGGTGGGGCTGCTCGAGGTTTCACACACGCAAGAAGCTGCTGCACACACATCCCTGCAGCAAGGGGGACTCAGCACCTGACTGGACTCTGCTGGAACCCAGTCCATCCCTGAGCAGGAGCACTCGGAGCTGCGCTGGCAGCTCTGGTGACTGACACTCAGATAAAATCACCGAGAGCAAACCCCGTCCAACGGGAGCCGCCGCCACGGCCAGCCACCCTCGCTCCCAGCTTCCCAAGCGCCCGTTCCCCATTCCCAGAGCGAGCGCCTTTCAAAGCCGGGGAAGCACTGAAAAACAGCAGCTGCAGGAGGGATAAATTTTTAATGAACAGGCAGATTGGGCTGGAGTTCGCTCCTCAGCAGCTCCCTCAGCCCCAGTGCCTCAACGTTGTTTTATTCAGTTTAATGCCGCGCAAAGAAAAGGAGGAGGTGAGGCGATAAATCATCGTGAAAGCCCGGTTCAGGCAGAAGCGATGGCTGGGAAAGGGGACAGATGGGAGGGCTGTGCTCACCAGGACCACGCAGAGTGCGAGCTCTGGAAAGGTGTGGGCACGGAGCAGGCAGGAGCCTGGAGAGCCAACTTATTCCTCCCCCAACACCTCACACTGTCCCTCCTGTGTCACCCTCCAGGCCACAGGTGCCAGTGCTTCTGCTGTCTTTGCTGTCTTTCAATGGGAAAAGGTTTCCCACCACAAACCACGGAGCTCTGTCTGTGCCAGGACAGGTCTAGCTCCGCTGCCCTCAGAGTTCAGCCTTCCCTAAACACATTTAACCTTCCTTGGCATCCCCAGGGCATTGGAAAGAAAAACTTCTGCTTTGTATGTGGCTGCAAAGCCCCACCCGCCACCATGGATACACTTTTCAACCTTATGGCTCTCCAAATCACAACCCTCTGCACACTAAGCCACACACCAGAACACAACTGCTCTGTGACTTCTTGCACCGGCCCCAAAAAGCCCAGGGATGTAAAACCACCAGAAGAATGGACCGTTATGACCTAAGACCCCAGGGATGGGTGCTGACAGGAGCAGAGGGCTGATGGGAGCCCCTGGCACCACATGGGGTATCAGGAGACCATCTCTGAGGCAGGGAAGGAACGGAGGCACCAAGGGAGACGGGCGCTCCAATGATTTACCAGCCCGGAGTGTCCATCCCGCTGCCGGCCACTGCCCACTCACCAGGAGCACTCGGCCATAGCCCGGGCACCCCAGTGCCCTGGGAAGCCTCCCCCCCCACCTGCCACGGCTGGGTGAGCTCCTGGGCACCTACTGTTGGTCTTGAGGCGGGCGGGCTCACTGTTCCGGCTGCCTGCCTGGTTGATGGCCTTCACCAGGAAGATGTAGCGGGTGCCACTCTGGAGCCCATGCACTGTGTAGTGGTTCTGCTTGATGTTGGGGACGATCATCCAGCTGTCCATGGAGTTGTAGAGACCTGCAGTGCGAGACAGGGAGAGATTTATTCCCAGGGAGGGACAGCATACAAAGCCCCTGTGCTGCTAATGCAGAGCTCAGGACTGCAGGGCCCTCGGAAGGATTCACCGCCTGCCTGGGAGTTCAGAGCGTCCGCAGGGAAATTGCCAGAGATGATCCCACCATCCTCCCACCATCCTCCCACCATCACCCCACTGTCACTCTCTCCCATGCCTCTGCTCCCGCAGGACAGCCTCCCTCCTGCTCCAGGGCCACAATTACGGAATTCCAGCAGCAGAAAGGGATGTAATTGCACCCAAATCGATGTGTTTGCGACTGAATCTTGCTCCTGCCCAGTCCTCAGTGCTCCAGGGTGGGAAGTAATAATCCATGGCTAAGGAATGCTGATGCTTGGCTCCCTGAATAGACTGGTCTGCAGAGTGGTTCAAAGAAAATGAGCTCCCAGTGAAGGGATCCAGATACTTGGAAATCATTCAGGAGGCTGAACTCTTTCTGGAAAGGGAAGGAATGAAGAATCCAAGACCATGGAGGCGCCAAGCTGACTGCTGCAGTGATTTTCAGTGTCCGAGCTGCAGGGCCTAGCATGTATGGAAAGGTAGTGCTGTACCTCGGATGGGGGGACACAGGAAAGGGGAAAAGCCTTACTCGGTGTCACTGAGGCTGTTCCTGCCACCAGCATGACTGGGATGAGGATCACCTGCAGCTGGCATGAGCACCTGAGTAGCCGGCACTGGGGGACAAGGAGGCTGTAGGGCTCAGGGGAAAGCAGGGCAGCTATCACAGCGCAGGGCCAGGGCTTTGAGCCGAAAGAGGAATAAGGAAGCTTGGAAGAAGTAGCTGGAGGCTTCCTGGATCTGGTGAGAGGTGAGGAGTGCATTGTGAAATTGGGGTGACTGGAGGGGGGCGTCTCCACATGTGCGGGGCTGGGAGGCAGGAGCTGGGAACGCTCCACACCTCTTCTGCAACGGCTTCCAGTTCATTTATCTGCAGTGGCTGGCTCAGCCGCAGGACAAGGGCAGGTTGCAGCCCCTGTCAGCCTGAATTTGGTTTGGGATACACATGGGAATGGCTGAGGGGCACAGAGCAGTGTGATGTGAAGTGGAAAATAAAACAGATGTGATCCTGATTGCAGCCTGCATGCAGAGCTGCTCTCATTGGAGTGCACAGCTTCCAGCCTGGCACTGGTCGGTGTCACCTTCCTGCGGAAGGACCAGCTGGGGATGCTCCATCAGGAAGAACACGGTGGCTGAGACATGACAATGAGAAGGACTTGACCTTCCAAGCAGGTTTCTTTCCCAAAACAACCTCAAAGAGCTTGGCCTTTAAGACCAGCCTCCTCGCTCCTACCCTCGCCAAAGCTTAAAAAAATCCTTTTTACTGTAGCATTCATCATCCATAAAAATGTCTGGCTCTTGCCAAGCTCTTGGCTTCGATGGAAGCGTGAAGGGGATGGGTTCCACAGGCCAACTGTGTGCACCTTGGAAAGGTATTTCCTCTCCTGGTCAGCCTCCCAGCTCCTGCTCAGTGTCCCAGTGTCTCTTCACACGAGTTCAGCCAGGGCTCACATGGTCCCATCACCCAAACTGCGCTATTCCAAGGGACAGTAAGTTATTCACTTTCTTCTCAGGGATTTAACTGATGTTTTCTTCACTCCTCCTACAAAAAGCAACCTGGAGTTTGCGGGCTGGCCAAGGAGGACACTTCTAACATGTGACCCTCAGGGCTCTCCTCCAGCACTGCCCTCACTGTTCCTCACCCTCTGCAGCTCCTCCTTTTCCAATGTCTGTGCCAGACCCCACAGCTGGGCAGGTGACGCGTTCCCAAGTCCCTCGGTGTATGGGACTCCAAGCCATGTGTGTCCAAAGTGGCATGTGGGGAAAGGTGAGACCAGATCCTTCCCTGGCACGGTCCCAGGGCAAGGGCACAAGCAGCAGCAGGGGAAATCCTGACTGGAAAAGGGCAAAATCCCTCTAGCTGAGGGTGAGGAAGCACTGGATGCTCCATCCCTGGACAGTCCTTCTTCCTCAAGGAGCAAGCCCTGAGCAACCTGTCAGCCCAGCATGCACAGAGCTGGCACAGGGACCTTCAGACGTCCCTCCCTACCAAAACCACTCGGTGACACCAGCAAGTCCCCATCTTGTCTGCAGCTGGAAGTGCAGAGGACATGGAGCTGCTGGCCATCCAAGAGCAGAGCCAGAGAGGTGGCTGAGCTCTGCAGGCTTCCAGAGGACAAAGTGCTGGAGACAACATGTTCTAGCTGGGAAGGAGAGGAGAGCCAAGCAGGGCGGATCTGGCTGCGGCAGCACTGGCACCCGACAGCCTCCAACCAAAAGGAAAAGCATCACCTTGTTTTCCAAAACAAGGCCAAAGGCTGGGCCGGGGCTGGGGAGGTGAGATCCAGCTTGAAAAGTCACAGGGAACTTTCTCTGGCAGCTTCCTGCAGAGTTCAGAGTGCACTGAACAGCCTTCCGGAGCTGTGACACCGTGCTGCCAGCGGGACAGACCGACAGCAGCCCAGAACACCCCTCTGAGGCACCTCGTCAGCACTTCTCACAATGGCACGTGCTGCTAGGAAAACCAGAAGTAAAACTTTCTCACAAGCCACAGGCCATCAGTGAGATCCATCCTCAGTCCTCAAATCCCATTCCTGTCAGACAAATCTGTGGCAGTGTGGAAAAACAATTAGGTATGGCGGTAATTTTCATGAAAAATGACCTGGAAATATGGCTCAGAGCTGCTCCAGAGGGTTTGTGAACCATGTTAGTTGTCAGCCACGGAGCAGGCAGCGCTGCCCCGCGCACGATCCCAGGTACACGGATCGGGGAGCTGTGAGATGGACAAGAGCCTCCAGTGTTCCCAGTGCTTCACTGAGTCACAGCTGATGACACCAAGTACAGGCCAGAGCACCTCAGGGATGGCCCCCCCAGCACTCTGATCCACCAGCCCTTGGAGGATCCTTTGCTGCTGTTTCCTCCACAAATACCCAGCCTTTAAAGGCACTGATGAACCCGAGAATCTTCTCCTTACAGAATCCCAGAATGGTTTGGGTTGGGAGGGACCTTAAAGCCCATCCAGTGCCACCCCTGTCATGGGCAGGGACACCTTCCACTATCCCAGGTTGCTCCAAGCTCCGTCCAGCCTGGCCTGGGATACTTCCAGGGGCAGCCACAGCTTCTCTGGGCAACCTGGGATTCCTTCCTGAAGGGGAGTGTGGTCACTTACTGATGAAGTTGGCCTGGCCGGTGAAGATGGTGTACTGGAGCTCGTAGGAGCTGACGCTGAACTCGTCCTCTGAGATCCAGTGCACGGTGATGGTGTCGTGGGAGGCTGTGCAGAGCTCCTCACGGACCGACGGCGGGTTCGGTGCTGTGGGATGGCACAGACCACAGATTTTGGTCACTTTGGGCTTTCCTCCCTTAAAAACACAGGGCTTTTCTGCTCGTATAAGGACTGAGATGGGCTCGCGGCAGGAGTAGAGTCTCTCAACACCAAGAACTCCCTCATTTTATCAGTCACTGTGTTTCCCACTGAACTAAACTTTTTACTTTGACAAGGCATCCGGAGGTCAGAGAGCACAGTGTTTCCACTGCTCCTCCAGCAGGTCCAACACCCTCACCCTGAAACAGGCTGAGAACCCACTTCCAAATCCACCTATTTCCCTGCACTGGTTGTGGAATAAGTATTTTATCCCATAACTGATCCGGACATGGCTGTGTTAATCTTTCACTGAAAGCTGATCTGCTTCATGATGATAAAATCGGATTTGGGTGAGTGAGGATGTCCTCGCCTCCCTGGAGCTTTCATCCCTCCAGTGCTCCAGCACAGGCTGCTCCAGCAGCCGTTGCTGCTCCCAGACCCCTGAGGGCAGTGATCAGTCTGTGCTGTGGCATCAGGGCAGCACTGAGGGGCCCAGCGAGGTCCTGCTCAGCAGAGTTCATAATTTAGGATCAAGTGACCCACAAAAAGGGCAGGGAAAGGGAAATGTTAAAGCACAGAGTGCCTTAGAAGTACAATAATTGGTTAATTCATCTTTCCTCCTCTGTAATCCTTATGTAATCCTTATCCCTCTTGCATCCTTATGGACATCAGCCTCCCCCCCCAGGTCATGGAAAACATAATTTTTAAACTTTCTGGACTTTTCCATGGTCCTCCAGGAGCAGCAGGGTGAAACAGGAGGACAGGGACATGTCACTGGCCTGGGGACAGCCCAGCCCCTGCTCTGCCACAGCTGACCTGGCGCTTGTTGCTGGTTGAGTCTTAAAATAGGTCTGCCAGCCCTTGGTGGGGCACAGGGCAGGGGGCTGAGGGGAAGGTACAGAGTGGAGCACACCCGTGCACTCACCTGTTAGATAATCCAGCCCCTCCAGCAGCTTCTTCTCTCTGGAAAAATCTAAAGCAAAGTTTTCAAAGGCATCATTAAAATTGATATCTGGTATCAGGACTTGCGAGGATGCAGTTGCCATGGCGACCCTGGAAGGAAAGAAGGGACCATCAGTACGCAACGGGGTGCGCGTGGCGAGGGAGGCACGGGGATGGGGCAGCCTCACCCTGACTCACCTGCTGGCAGGAAACCACTGCCCCCACCCAGGAGGGTGGCCTAGCCTGGGGACAGGTCCCCTGAGAGTGGGGGGGGCTCCATCCCTGGGGCTCCCAGCTTTGACTGGCCCCTGAACTCCCTTTGGATTGGCATTTCCACCACTTTCCTGCCCCAGGGAAGGGGGCTTGCTTGCACAGTATTGTTAGTACCTGCCATGCAGCACCTGTCCTGTGAGGGATGGGAACCTGACCCCAGGGCTTATTTGAGGACACCACAGTGGGAGGCTGCAGGGATGGCTCAAGATGGCCAGGGAAGTGACTGGGGGGGGACTGGGTCATCTTTGGACAGGGACCTACAACCAGGGGCCAGCTCCAGCACCAGCGTCCCGAGCCCAGCCCACCTCTCAGCCACGTTCCTGGCAGTCTGCAGGAACCGTGCGTGGTCGTTCTCCTTCAGGATGTGCTCGGCTTGGTTGATGAGGACCGTGGAGCGCTCCAGGCACTGCCGGCAGTTGGCAACCTGCTGGGCCAGCTTCCGCAGCTTCATCACCTGTTGGAGGAGCAGAGGGAGACAGAACTGCTCAGGAGCTTGAGAGGCACAGAGGGAACCCCATCCTGACCCAGGAGCAATTTACTAATAAAACTCTATAAGCTTTTGCTGACCTTCTGACATTTGTCATTCCTTTCAACCATGAGCATCTGTGAATCTTGGGTGCTCCCTTCCCCTTTGGGGTGGGATGCTACATATAGAAACCACTGGGAAACACCTGGAACCACTGGAGGAAAGGTCCAAACACTCCTACAAAGACAAGGGCGAGAAGCAGCTCCCCCCCAGCTGCGCTGCAATGCAGAGCATGCAGCCTCTGCTCTCTCTGCAGCACCGGACTGTGGTCCTTCAATATTAATTCCACATTATTCTATTAGAACCACAGTGGTGAAGAGCCCTGAGGAAGCTGTCTGGAGTGATCCAAGCCTCTGCACCAACTTGTCACGCTAACCAACACACTGCTCCTCCTCCAGCCTCAGCCAGCACATGCTTTGTCCTTGGCAAAGGAGCCCTGGGGCAGCAGCAGCAGTGATGGACACCTGGATGTGGGGTGGCCTGGAGGGCAGCAGCAGTGAGGGACACCCAGATTTTGGACAAGGAGATGCACCGGTGCTGCCCAAAGCAAACCCCTCATGGCGAGGCAACACACACTGCTGCAGCCCCGCTGCACTCCCTGGCTGCGGGAGTGCTGTTCCTGGACGGGGGCAGACCCTGCAGTGGCCACCCCGTGGGCACAGGACATGTGACTAGGGACACATGAGCTGGGACCCCTCACCTTCGTCTCCTTGATCTTGACGGCGATGACCTGCTTGCGCTGGCGGATGATCTCCATCAGCTCATCACACTCCTCCATCAGCTTGGCCTCGTGCATGGCTGTGTTCACCTGGCCAGAACAGCAACACAGAGGTGTTGGCAGGGACACACAACACACTCCCATGGCTGTGCTCACAGTGGTGCACACACAGAGTGCAGTGGGGCACAGGCAGAGGTTCCAGTCCTCTGCCTCCAGGAAGACCAGTACCCATGGGAGGATGGACAGGACAGGACAGGACAGGGGGGAATGCACTTTATGGAGGAGGGATCAAGCCCTAGCACTTCATTAAAGCACACTACAGGACAGAAACCAGTTTTGCTCATTTCATTCTCCCAAATTCCTCTGAAACACAGAGCAGTCCAAAGGCAGCCTTGAGTGAACCACATTTTTGCTACAGGATCTTTTTTTAAACCTGGCCAGCAGATTATGAAACACTGGAGTGGGAGACAGCTGATGGTCTGCACAGAGAGCTCCACAGAGGAATAACAGTGGAAAATCTTCCCAATCTGCTGCATGTAGTGGGGGGCAGGGAACGGCCCCAGGGTCTGGAGCCTGCAGCAAGCTGCTGTGACAGTGCTGCTGTGGCAGAGCTGCTGTGGCACTGCTGCTGTGGCACTGCTGCTGTGACAGTGCTGCTGTGGCAGAGCTGCTGTGACAGAGCTGCTGTGGCAGAGCTGCTGTGGCAGAGCTGCTGTGGCACTGCTGCTGTGGCAGAGCTGCTGTGACAGAGCTGCTGTGGCACTGCTGCTGTGGCACTGCTGCTGTGACAGTGCTGCTGTGACAGAGCTGCTGTGGCAGAGCTGCTGTGACAGTGCTGCTGTGGCAGAGCTGCTGTGGCACTGCTGCTGTGACAGTGCTGCTGTGACAGTGGTGCTGTGACAGAGCTGCTGTGGCAGAGCTGCTGTGGCAGAGCTGCTGTGGCACTGCTGCTGTGACAGTGGTGCTGTGACAGAGCTGCTGTGGCAGAGCTGCTGTGGCACTGCTGCTGTGACAGTGCTGCTGTGGCAGAGCTGCTGTGACAGAGCTGCTGTGGCAGAGCTGCTGTGGCACTGCTGCTGTGACAGAGCTGCTGTGGCAGAGCTGCTGTGACAGTGGTGCTGTGGCACTGCTGCTGTGACAGTGCTGCTGTGACAGAGCTGCTGTGACAGTGCTGCTGTGGCAGAGCTGCTGTGGCAGAGCTGCTGTGGCAATGCTGCTGTGACAGTGGTGCTGTGACAGTGCTGCTGTGGCAGAGCTGCTGTGACAGAGCTGCTGTGACAGAGCTGCTGTGGCAGAGCTGCTGTGACAGAGCTGCTGTGACAGCTGCTGTGGCAGAGCTGCTGTGGCAGAGCTGCTGTGGCAGAGCTGCTGTGACAGTGCTGCTGTGACAGCTGCTGTGGCAGAGCTGCTGTGGCAATGCTGCTGTGACAGTGCTGCTGTGACAGTGCTGCTGTGGCAGAGCTGCTGTGGCACTGCTGCTGTGACAGAGCTGCTGTGACAGTGCTGCTGTGACAGCTGCTGTGGCAGAGCTGCTGTGGCACTGCTGCTGTGACAGAGCTGCTGTGACAGTGCTGCTGTGACAGTGCTGCTGTGGCAGAGCTGCTGTGGCAATGCTGCTGTGACAGAGCTGCTGTGACAGTGCTGCTGTGACAGCTGCTGTGGCAGAGCTGCTGTGGCACTGCTGCTGTGACAGAGCTGCTGTGGCAGAGCTGCTGTGACAGAGCTGCTGTGACAGTGCTGCTGTGGCACTGCTGCTGTGGCAATGCTGCTGTGACAGAGCTGCTGTGACAGCTGCTGTGACAGAGCTGCTGTGGCAATGCTGCTGTGACAGTGCTGCTGTGACAGTGCTGCTGTGGCAGAGCTGCTGTGGCACTGCTGCTGTGACAGAGCTGCTGTGACAGTGCCGCTGTGACAGAGCTGCTGTGGTGGGAAGGAAATGTTGGGCCAAGGGACAGGAGGGGAGGTTGGCACCTCAGCTGCTGTCCCACAGCCCAGCCTGGAGGGTTCCCCTTCCAGGATGGCTACAGGACAATGTAAATCTGTAGACATCCACAGCCTAAATCTGAAAACCTGCCCAAGGCAAGAAATCTGCCCTCAATCACGTTCATGTTCTGGGGGGCTGAAGGCAGGTAAAGTTGCAGAGGACACCACAGTCCCTTTCCCAGGTGCCTTCTGCCCAAAAAGGAGCATTTTCGAGGCTGGGGTTCCCCCAAGGGGCCAGCAGAGCTTGGAGAGGGTACTGCAGACCAGCAGTGCTCCACGGGCAAATCTCTGGCTCGACAACACCTGGACACTGGCCAAACCACTCCGCAGAGATAAACCAGTTCCCAGGTGAATGCTGGGTTTGGGGCTGAAGACTCAGCAGGTGCTGTGGCTGCAGGAAAGCTGGGCAGCTTTTAGTTGTAACAAGGGAGGGAAAAACACTTCACCCACCTCAGTGCTGGGAGAGAATGTGCTAGGGACAACAGTCCTGGAATAAACTCAGCTCTGGGAAAAGCTTGTCCTGCAGCTCATGGGGATGTGAAACAGCATCTCAGCCCACAGCCTGACTCATACACTGGCAAACCTCCTCCTCAGCACCCTGGCAGCTCAGGGAGGGAGCAGAGGACCCCATCCCACCTCCACGATCCTCAACAGGTTTTTGGCTGTGTAGCAGCTGTGCCCTGGGGACACCAGGAGCTCACACGGAGGCTGGTGTGACACAGAGGCCTCAGCCCCACGGCGCACGTGCAGCTTCTGCTCTCCCCACAATGGGGACATTGGGCTGGTACCATCTCTGTGTTACAAACTCAGCTTCTCCACAGGGTCGTTATCTGCTCTCCTTGGTGCACATTTCCCTTACTGCCACAGGATTTGGCCATTCCAACATCTCTCAGTGCAGCCCCCCATGCAGCAGAGTCACTTTGAGGAGCAGCACAGGCCCAGTGCCTTGAGGACGCTTGCAGTGCCCTTGTCCAGGGTGAACCCCTGTTCCTCGAGGTGTTGGTGGCACCATTCTCTGGACATGCCATGAGATTTACAGTGAGCGTGTCTGAGGGGCAGAGTACCTGGGGATTGCATGTGCCTGCCTGTGTGCCATGTCCACAAATAGCTCAAAAGCAAAATTCCCTGGAATCAGATTGATGGGGAGCAGAGATATTTTCTGCCTCACAGTTTACTGTGCTCTCTGCGAAGGTGCCTCCGAGGGCCCGGCTGCACATTCAGCATAGCTGAGAAATGTTATTTGGAACTGTTATTTTAAGCAGAGTGTCTGACAAAGCTGAAAACTCCCAAATTCTGTCAAAAACGACAGCTTAGAGGTCTCAGACTCCGAGGATCAGACAGAAATACCAAGTATCTTTCAATTTATCCTACATCAGGTCATTAAGACATTGGAGCTGGATTCAAAGGAAGAGGTTTGGAAGGACATCCAGCCACATCCCTGCTCCATCCCTGGTGCGTTCTCAGAGCCAAAGCATGGCCCATCAGAGCAGCAAGGGCTGGTGACTGTCACCAGAGCTCTGCAAGGGCACCCTGGCTCCTTCTCTCTCTGCCAAGCATCCATTTGCTATCTGTTTTCCCAGACTCACTCCAAGCCCACTAAGCCCTGGGGAAAAGGAAGCCCAGGAGAGACAGTTCCAACAAAGCCATTCCTGCTGCAGGGAGATGCACAGGCAGAGAGAAGCAGGACAACGCCAGTGACACAGAGCATTGGCACGGAAGGCCAGCAGTGCTGCAGAGCCAAGTGGGATTTTTCTGCTCCTTATTTTGGCTGGAAGTTCAGAGCATCTCAGCCCCTTCCTCCTTCTCTTTGCACATTGTGACACTGGCTGCCAGCTGCTGGCGGCACACTTGGCCCCGCTGGCACTCACAGAAAGGGCTTCTGCACTCACTTCCTCCTGCCAGATCATCAGGACATTATTGAGGGAGTGAAGAACAAAGCGCTGATGCTGCCTGCAGGAACCGTGGGGATTTAAGCACCTTCAGGGCCCCAAAGCCCCGGCTGCTCTGAGATGCAGGTGGTGAAGGACAAGCTGCAAATGCATCCCAGACACTTTGCTTGGGCAAACGGCTCCAGCCAGCACAGGCAGCACCCCTTGTCCTGCTGCAGCATCCCTGCATCCCGCTACAGCATCCCTGCATCCTGCCACAGCACTGCACCACAGCATCCATCCATCTCACTCGCAGCATCCTGAGGCAACACCCCCACATCCCACCACAGCATTCCTGCATCCTGCTGGGCCCATGGGATGGCTTGGGGGAGGTGCAGGGGAGGCACAGGACTTGCATCCCCCACAAGGCCTGGGGTGCCCGAGGGTGAAGTAAAACAACTGTTGCATTCTCTCAGGCACTGGCAATCTTCCCCCTGAATCCATGGCTTCGATCCTGGCAGCAGCCTGGGGTTTACTCCTGGGGGAAGGTGGTTCAAGGAACTGCTGCATGCTCGGTGTCACCCAGCTGAGGCCTCTCTGCAGGCTCAGTGTCACCCAGTTGATGAGCCTCGTTACAGGCTCAGTGTCACCCAGTTGATGAGCCTCATTACAGGCTCAGCGTCACCCGGCTGAGCCCTGTTTCCATGCTTGTGTCACTCAGTCTTCCACCAGAAGGATCTGCTGCCCCCAGCACAGAGCAGTGGGCAGGCCCTCCTGCCTGGAGCCAGCTCAGCAGCCCACGCCTCTTCTCAGTGGCTCCCAATCATGCCAACTCCTTCAGACCCCTGGGAACCACCCCTGTGTCCTCCACTGCTTGGGACTACCCCCCGCACTCACTCTGCTCCCAGGGCAGCCCCGAGGAAAGGACTCTGGGATGATCCACGCATTGCCTCCCTTGCACTGGGAGCTGCCCCGGGCACCTCCCCCAGCCTCCTCCTGGCCCTCACCCACCTCCACTTGCTGGCAGATCTGTATCAGCTTGGCCATCTGGTTTTCCAGTTCGCTGTTGCGTTTAACCAGGTTGGTGAGATTTGTCTCCAGGGTTTGCTGCAGGTCCAGAAATGGGAGAAAGAAGAAAAATACAGAGATCAGTAAAGCTGGAGTGTCCCCAGTCCCGTGCCAGCAACCGAGACCCTCTGCCACCCAGCACACTGCCTGAGGGAGGGACACCAGAACAACTTTGGGCGAAGGCTCTGGGGGTCCTTGGCAGCTCCTGCCCATGCCAGGGAGCTTTGCCATGGGGGAGACACCGAGCCCAGCACCGCGGTGACCCTGTGGTGTCACCAGCTGGAGAGGACAGTGTGGGTGTCTGCCCTTTGCCACTCCTTTGGAGAGCAAATTTTGGCTATTTTCATCACCAATTTTATTCTGCACAGGGTGAGGGAGATGAACAAGAGCCTGATGAGCCATGGGAGAGGGACGTCTCCTCTGCCAACCACCTCAGCTGGAGCAACGATGGCACAGGCAGGGAGAGCTCAGCTGCACTGTGCTGGCTTCAGTCCCCAGCCACGCTGCCCTTTGCTCACCAGAGCAGACCTCAGCCAGCAGATCACAGCCAGAAGATTATGAGCAGTGGATCATGGGCAGTGGATCCCAGCCAGCAGATCTTGACCAGGAGGTCATGACCAGTGGATCATGGGCAGCAGATCTCTGCCAGCAGAGCACGACCTGAGCAGGATGGGGATCCCTGGGCCTGCTTTGGTGCCCACAGGCTGCAACGTTCTGGGAGAAGGAGGGGATCCAGTGAAGCACAAATGAAAACCCCATTTGAGGGGATATCGATATCTGTGGCCATGGGGGGAACACAGTTTGTGGCTGTTAACAACTTCAGTGACACAGCACTGCCAGCTCCACGTGCTCTGCTACCAGGAATGCTTTACAACAAAGCACTCACTACCTGTTGCAGCACTTGTCAGGAAATGATATCCTATTAATATTTTAAACTCCAGGGCTGGAAGAGGGTCCCTGAGGTGGTTCATTTATCTGCAGGTAGGAACTGCAGTCTAAGGCTTTGATCTGATTCCAGCAGACCCATAAACACAGCCCCCCTCCGCACAGATGGGTAATTGGGGGCTACTGAGCCAGGAGAACGTGAATCACAGGCACGGAGCACAGGCAGAGCACTCATTCCTGAAAAACCACTGGCTCCTAAAATACTCTGAGCTCGTTTGCAACTCTGAAAATTGCTGGCCAAGGGCAAGTAAGGCAGAACACAGGAACAGGCTGGAGAAACAGAATAAAACCCAGGGAGCCTTCGTTATGCCGGAAGGGTTCGCAGAGTGGGGCTGTATGGATAATGGCAAAGCCAGCTGCTCCCGCCCCCCTCTCCTCACAGCCCAATATTATAAACATCATTTCACTACAGCAACGAACATTTCACTTGCTAATTACCTCCCTCGTCACCAGCGTGGCTGCACTGAGGTTGCAGCTTTGAACTCACACCACTCTGCTTTAATCTTCCAGGGTGTGATGGAGGGCAGGGTGGGGGCTGGGGGTACAGCTTTGAAGCACACAGCTTTGTGCTCAAACCCCATTTGCAGCATCCCAAGTTGTCTCGGGGATGGCATCACTCCTTCCATCCATAAACACACATAAACACTGCCCCGAGCATCAATCCCTTCATCACAGATCCTCTGGGGCGATGCTGAGGCAAGTGGTGGCACTTTACTGGTGTCACTGATGCTTCCACAGCCCTTTGCTCCTCCCCTGCCACTCGGGGCACCCACAGACTCTCGCTGCCAACCCCTCTGCATCCCAGGAAAACACAGATGGAACATTTCCGTCTGTTTGACATGCTGAAACAAATAAAATGGGCTTGAAGCCTGGATCACACCAGCTGGTTATTTTGTAGGTGTATATAAATTACAGCAATTACAGAGGTTGGGTTTTAATTGCTTATAAAATGCCTGTCATTTACCCAAACCTCCACCTTCTGTCCTGAAATACAAATAGGTGATTTCTCTACAAATGGGGAAAGAAGTGAGAAAAAGGGCCATGGGGAGAAGGGGCTGGGTCACCCAGGGACAGCAGGACCAGAGAGGGAAGTGCCTGGACACGGGCACCGTGGGGCAGGGGCTGAACCTCCCCCATCCCGAGACCCACAGGATCAAATCCTCCCACAACTCCAACAGAGCAGCTCAGCACGTGCACTCTTTACCTGCCAGTGACCAGATGCACACTAAATCCCCTCCCACCCAGCCAGAGGAGAGCAGTCAGACAGCACTGACCTGCGAGCACCAATGCTCGTGTTTGTTCAGTTATGGGCACAACGGGCAACAACTCCATTTTCCTTTTTCTCCAAATACCAAACAAGCAGTTGAACTAAACATGGATTTCTGTGTTTGAAGAAGGCATCAAGGCTCCAGGCTCAAGACAACTTCAGGAACTATAAATACGTGGTGTCCTCCTGGTCCCTGTGCTTCATCAAACACAGCGTTGCCTGCGCCTGGCCAGAGCTGCTCTCCATGGCCGGTCCCCAGCCCATCCACCAGTCTGGAGGCTGGTTCACACTGGGAAAAGCCATCAGCCTTGTGGCTTTAACCAGCTGAGAGATGGAGCAGAGCAGGCTCTGAGCCCCATGCAGGTGGCCAAAGAACAGGGTCCCCACACATCACACAGGCCTGAGGCTGAGGGGGTCCAATCCCCAGGGGTTTGGGCCACGCAAGCCTCGGATTTCCTCCAGCAGCATGAACCTGTGGGTGTGGGACGAGAGGACTTGGAGAACCCTGGAGCTGGGAAAGCCCTAGGGACAGGAATGCAGGGGTTCTGGGTGGCTGCTGGTCGATGCTGCTGTCCCTCAGCGCTGCTCTGAGGGGCGAGGAATTCAGCCTGGCACGACGGCACAGAGGGTGTCCTTTGGCTCTGCCTTATCACAGACAGGTTTCTGCATTTATCTTCACGGGAAGGCAGCCAAGACTGGAGAGTGATACAGTGATTTACTCAGGGCTTTTCTCAGTGCCCCTGTTCATCTATAATCACTTCCAATAATGGAGGCGAATCCCTGCCCTGATCCTCCTGCACGCCACAAACACAAATCACGTGTGCATCCACCAACCCACGTGCAGGCACACAGGCACCAAGTCAAACCCACTCCAAAATGCACCCTGGATGCCAAAGCAGCAGGAAAACCAGTTCCTGGAAGCCACCACTATGCACCAGCCCCACCTGAACAGGGCAGGGGACGAGCACCTGCAGCGGCCGTCTGGGATTGCTGCCAGGCTGAGGACGCACAGTCAAGCCCTCGGGGCTGAGGATGTGCTGCCAGGTCCCAGCACACGGCAGGACTGCTGCAGGCTGCCCTCTGACTAGTTTTGGAGCAGCACAGGGAAGCCAGATGTCGCCAGGACATTGCCCAGGGCATCAGGAGTCTGCCACAGAGCTCCTGAGGGAGCTGCTCATTTTTTAAAACCACAAAATTGTTGATAGCATGAGGCAGCTGTAATTGCACTGGAGCCCTGGGAACCTCCACCCCTGTCCCTGTTCCCAGCCAAAATGCTGCTCTGCACTGAGCTCCTGCCCCAGGCACCCACTGGCTCTGTGGGGATGATGGAATTGATGTAGTCTGTCTCAGGAATGCTGGAGCAGCTTTCTGGGGAAGCAGCAGCTGGACAGGGTGACCTGCAGGTAGCCCCCCCCCCCCAGGGTCAGTCCAACCCCATCTGCTCTGAGGGGATTTTGGAGCAGGACAGTGATAGTGGGGTTAGTGCAGCATCCTCTCACTCCACTGGCAGCTGCCTCTGCGCTGCCAAACTAAAATCACAGAATAGCTTGGAAGGGACCATAAAGCTCATCTCATACAACCCCTGCCATGGGCAGGGACATCTTCCACTATCCCAGGTTCCTCCAAGCCCTGTCCAACCTGGCCCTGGACACTTCCAAGGCACTGACAGCACTGCACAGATCAGGCTCCTCTCAGTGGCCACAGCAGGTCCCGAGCCCGGCGCTGCTCCCACTCCCACCTCCCCTTCCCACAGATTGCACAGAGGGCTGAACAAGGCACTGCCCACCACCAGCCCTGGCAGCGGCACAGCCAGGTGATCCAGACTGGAAGAGGGGAAATTTGGGTTAGATATGTGGAAGGAATTCTCCCCTGTGAGGGTGGGGAGGCCCTGGCACAGGGTGCTCAGAGCAGCTGTGGCTGCCCCTGGATCCCTGGCAGTGTCCAAGGCCAGGCTGGATGGGGCTTGGAGCAGCCTGGGACAGTGGAAGGTGTCCCTGCCCAGGAAGAACTGTGGAACAAGATGAGCTTAAGGTCTCTTTTAACCCAAACCATTCTGTGATTCCACAATTCTGTGTTTAGAATCAGTTCCCACCACCAAGAAAAAAAAAACTTCAGGGAAAAATATGCATAGCCACTCAGCTACTGGGCTTCGCTCGGAGAATGTCCCTAGACAGTGGGACAAGTGACAAAGAGACAGGACTGAGCTGCTGCGTGTGACACGAATGCATTTTAAGTCACTTTGGAGCAAAAGAGACCGAGCAAGAGCTGAAACCTCTGCCAGCATTTGGGGCTGCTGTCGCCCCACTGGCAGAGCTGACCTAGAAACCAAGTGGCTCTGCACGGCATGGGGCTGGGGGGACTCTGGTGGTGCTGAAGAGTCAAGAGCCAGAGCCTGAGCCAGGCAAAGGGGTGCTGGCAGTGACCCCCCGGCACGGAGGGGATGGGGACATGGGGATGCACTCGACCAACACACACCTGAGGGTGACATGGCCCTTGTCCCCTGATCAGTCTGAGCAATAGAAGAGCAGCTCCAAATCCATTCATCAGGTTTAATCCCTGGTGATCTATTAGGTTTCAACCCTGACTGTCTCCTTCTATGCTCACCTTCAGCTGGGAAGCAGCTCTGGAAGGAAGCTCCCTATGGGGAGCAGGGCTGAGGATGCAGGTGACACAGGGGTAGGTTTGTCACAGCCAGGGCTCCCAGTGCCCAGCCTGGGGGTGCCCCCAGCGCATCCCCTTCACCTCACAGAAAGCACAGGGTAATCCCAGCCTGGTGAGACCTAGGGCTGGATCCTGCTCACGGTGGGGTAAATCCACCATTTCAGTGGCCATGCTCCAATTTGTAAACGGGATGAAAGCAGGAAGGAACCATCTAGAGCCCATAGGAGCAGCTGTGCTGGGTTGGGCAGGGACTGGAGGGCAGAGGCAGGCAGGTGGGATCCATGCTCCTCCACAAAGCATTCCAGCACGGGCTGCATCAGCATTTACTGTGTCTTGTGTCTCCTTGGGAATTTAAATTGAGAAGAGAAAAAAATAAAGCAGAAAAACCGGAGTAAGTGTGGGATTTGCAGCCGCTGCACGTGCTGCTGCCGACTCAGCACATACTGGATTTGTGTCCTGTCGGCTCTTCTGGAGCATCTTCTCTTGGGCTGAGCCAACCAGCATCGTCCGAACCTGCCTGATTTTGGGGAGCAAACCTGTTGCTTGTCCCAGCACATGAGCTAAAAGCACACTCTGGATCTGCCGTGCAGCTGCCTCGCTCATGGTGAGGTGCCACTCATACCCACTCTCCTGTGGGGCACCCCACGGTGCAGCAGCTCTGCCCACAGGGTCCTGCTCTGCCTGAGGCACTTCCTGGAGAGCCCAAGGCTCCAGCTGCACTGACATAATTCTCTCTGAAGCTCAGCACATTCCTGGAGCTCAGCCCTCTGGACACAGCACACAGCCAGAGCTTCACACAGTCCCACTGCCGCCAGGTCCGGGGCCATCTCCAGCCTCGCTCGGCCCTCTGGACATGGCACATGGCCAGGCTTTGCACAGTCACACTGCTGCCAGGTCTGGGACTGTCCCCAGCACTGCCCTGTCCCTGTGGCACAACCTTGCAGATGCCGGGGACACAACTGAAGCACATCCTCAGCCATGGTGGAGACCTCAGCTTCTCCTGACTCACACACGCAAGCCTGAAGAGCTCCTGCCTTTCTGGGGTACATCTCAACTGAAGAAATGAGAGGGACAGAAATGGCTGCGGGTAAAACTTGCTCTGTCACCTGCCGACACTCACCTCCTCCCAATGCCTCACTCTTTGGCCTCTGCTACCCAGGAATGTGACCAAATGCTCCTGCTCCTGCAGACAACCTGAGGACCGGGGAGTGACGCTAATTCTCCTGTAAATCAAAGCTGTCCTGGGGAAAAGTCACAAGGGGGAAAAGTCACACAAACTAGTTTAATGTTGTTGTTTCTCCAAAGTCGCTGATTAGTTGCAGACTTGGCCTGAGCATGGTTTTGGCAAGGTTTGTGTCTGGCTGCCTGGTGCAGCTCCAGGGAGCACATTCCCTGTCCCCTGTTTGCCCCTGTCCCTGTGCTACTTAACAGCAACAGGGGCTTTGCTTCCAAAAATATTCCTTCAGGCAAAATGCTGTAAGAGCCCGAACACCTGGAAATCCTTGGCACAGGCCGTCCTCCTCACTGCAGGGAGAAGAGGAATGGCTGGTGGTGCTGGAGAACCTCTGCTGCTGGAGCCTGGCCACACACGCATGTCTCCCATGGAACGAGCTGTTCCTTGGCAAGCCACAATGGGCTGTTGTGTGAACCAACACACACAGGTAACCAGGGTGACACCAAATCACGGCGGAAATGCGAAGAGTGGATTCATTTCAGTACCTCGCTAGCAGTGCTGGGCGGCAGCGACACACGGGGACACTGCTCCGCCAGGCTCGGCTCATCCCAGCAGCCAGAGACACACGGGGACACTGCTCCGCCAGGCTCGGCTCATCCCAGCAGGCAGGGCTGTCTGCCCCAGTAACTCCGAGGGCTTTGTGCACACGCAGTTTATCACAAGACTGTGTTTTTATCATCTCTCTCTTGCCCAGCAGGAGGCTCCAGGACGTCTGTCAGAGAGGGTTACCCTACACAGGAATTCTACTTCTCAAAACAGGCAGAGGATGAACAGCATTAGGCATAATAAATGGAGTTTTCCCACACTGATGTTCTTAGCATTCCCAGCTGCAAGGTTCCTTTGAGCGAGAATATTCCTCCTCGCCAAATCTTCCACTTTTAACCCCTTCCTCCCAACAGCTGTTTTCCTGGCTAAGATGAAAAAAAGGATGGGAATAAGGCAGCTGACACCCTCCTTGTTACGGGGTGACCAGACCTTCTCCTACATTGTAAGTGTGCAGTTCCATCAGAAAGTCAGCACAAGGCAGAAGCCCAGCAAAGCACAGCACACTCCTGCAGTTCCTGGAACTGGAGGGGAAAACCAGGAGCTGCCCAAACACAAGTTCAGCTGCCACACTTCCACCAAATACACTTCCAGCAGAGGCTGGTTCCCTTCATTCCCATGACAGGGCACAGCACAGCAGCTTTTGGGTGTTCTCTCTCCTGCATCCTTCATTATCAACCAAGACTTTTTGGGACAGATCTCGACACCACTTCCAGGTCATGGAGAGGCAGGACACGTGGCAGCTCAGCCCTGGGCCCCAGTCCCTGCAGCAGTCAGGAGGCACACGTGAGGCACAGGGCTGCTGAAGGACCAGGGCATCCCCCCAGCCCGGGGTGGGGTAACTCCTGTGAGTGAGCCATGGGGCAGCAACAGGACAACCAACAGCCCCAAGAGGACATTTCAGTGCCACCCTGCACTGTCTGCTGCCTCCATGGGGATGATGGGCAGATGGTGCCAGCACACCCATGGCAGCTGTTTGCATCTGGGCAGGTCCCCCAGTTCCCCCAGCACTCACCAGAACCAGTGAATCCCAGAATGGTTTGGTTTGGGAGGGACCTTAAAGCTCATCCAGTTCCACCCCCTGCCATGGGCAGGGACACCTTCCACCATCCCAGGTTGCTCCAAGCCCCTGGCCTTGAACAATCCCAGGGATGGGGCAGCCTCTGGGCATCACAGAGGTTCATCCTGGCAGAAATGCATATGGCTGATTTAGGTCCTTCAGTCTTTGCATCCTTTAATCTCTCCAAAACAATTCTTCTCCGCTTGGATAATATCCTGGTTTTCCGTATCATTACAGTAGTGTTGAAAATTGTTTAAATATTTTATTCAATTCGTCCAGACTGTGACAAGCCAGTTTTCATTCCTGAAGTCATCTAAGCATGATCTGCTTGTTGGGGCTGTCCTAGTTAAACACCAAGATTTTAGTTCTCAGTTCAGGCCGTGTGTTTTTCAGCTTAAAAGAATGTGATTTTCAGACATCTTATTAAATGTGCTACATTTGCTATAAAAAAATCCCAAACTACAGCGAGTCCTGAGTTTATTTGCACATTTCCCACTATTTTTATTTATTCCTTTAAAAAGACAGAGTGGAAGGAAAAGATTTCCATTGCTCCAAGCAATGCCTTTTTCCAGGAATTTTTCTCTAGTGAGTAATTCCCGGCTCCTTCCAAACCAGGAGTTATAGAGGGGTCATTTTCTGATGCTCTGCTCTAGGAACCACCACAGCTGCACAGCCCGAGGGGTGGAAGGGCTGGGGAACAGCCCCCCAGCTTCCCCCTCTGAGCTCCCTGCAGGATGGGTGATGGTGAGTGAAAGAAGCCAGTGCTGGCAGCAGCCCCAGAGCTCTCCACCAGCCGCAGTCCCCCCACACTGGCCCCAGAAATCCCCAGGGCTCATTTTGGGAGGAACCCAGGAAGAAGGTCTGTTGTCCCCAGTGGAGCCAAACGTTGCTGGGATTCCTGCTTCCCTGAAAAATCCCTTCTATCAGAAAAGTAAGCCATTAACAATGGCCCTATTTTATTCTGCCACAGTGAGGAAACCACAAAAATTGAGGAGAGAGAGAGAAAAAAAGAAAGAAGACCCTGTGGATGTCCACCTGCTCCTTCAGTCTCAACCTTCTGGCCTTCCATCCTCTCGGGTTTCTGTCTCTCCTGTGCAGCAAAAATGATTCATTTGTCACCCTTTTGGGTCACTGTGGCCTTGGGGATGATGCCCAAAGCCCTCCCTACACAGGAGGATCGCTCTGTGGAGGCTGCAAGGGAACAAGTTCCTTCTACCTCTTGGGGATCCTGCTGCTGGAGCTGGAGGATCCAGGGCTGGCAGCAGTGCAGATCCTTCCCAAGATCCTCAGTGTCCTAAAGACGCCCAGGTGAACAAACCCCTGTTGCACATCCTGTCAGATCTGGGGGCTGCAGGACCCCCAAGTGTGGACAGCTCACATTGTCCCATGCCCAGAGAGCTCCACCAGCAGCACTTCAGAAGCGTGATGGGAGAGAAGCCCAGCAAGCCCTAGGGCAAGGTCAAGGAGGAGTCACCCACAACCCTGGGAAGGCAGAGATTCCAAAGGACAGGCACAACCCACGGCCTGAAACACAGAGCAACAGTCTCAGGCATGGGGAAGGATTAGAAACCAGAACACACCAAGTGCCTGGAGGAGCTGTCAGAAGGCACAGGGATAACCAGAGGACAAACCAACAACAACACAGCTCGAGGAGAGATCAGACCGTGAGACATCTTGAGAGCCCCACATTTGAGGACCGACTGTCAGGCATGAGCCAGCACCCTGGCACTGCTGGCTTTGAAGCCCAAGTGAACAAAATCCTTTCACAGTATAAAAGATAGGTAATGCTTCATTCCATAAATATGTATATCCTCATGGAAGAGCTGACTGGTGGAAAGAAGATGCACCTTTTGAAGGAGTTCTATGAATACACGGTAGGCAAAGAACACCATCAAAGTTTTCCTCAAAAGAGAGGAGAGGAGGGGAGGGAAGAGGAGAGCAGGTAAAAGGAAGGAAGGACAGGGCAGGGAAAGGCAGGGCAGGG
Organism: Corvus cornix cornix; assembly: GCF_000738735.6. Lineage (NCBI taxonomy): Eukaryota > Metazoa > Chordata > Aves > Passeriformes > Corvidae > Corvus > Corvus cornix. The sequence goes on from NC_047058.1 coordinate 20,125,935, forward strand.
CAAGGAATGACACGAACTCCAGTGAACAGCAGTTGCCAGGGGTGCTCTAAGGACCTGCAATCGTGTTAACTGCTCTGGCTGCAGGTAACTGTGTGGCTGTGAAGAGCCCTCTGGGATACTCACAGGGTGTGTGAGAATTCCAAGATGGAATTTCCAGGGAAAAAGCCTGACACATTTTAATGTGAGGTACATGGGTGCATCTGAATAGCAGGAAACTCAGTGTCACCAACAATTACTCAAGGCAGAAGAGGACAAACTACCGGAAAGAGCATCAACAAAAACTTTTTCCATTAAAGTTTCCTCCTCACCCTCTGAGGCTCTCTGTGTGATTCACAACCAGCGAAGTTTCATTAGGCAAACCTTGTGAGGTGTGACGTGTCCTCAGGAGCCACGGCACCATCCCGTGGGCACCAGTGACACCTGGCTCAGGGCATGGCCTGGGTTCCACAGGCTCCCACAGCCTTTCCAAGCAGAGGTATCATCTCAGGAGCACAAATGCCCATCTGAGGCTGCTAAAGGAAATCTGGGGTTTGGCAAGTCATTTACGCAAATTCCTATTTGCATTTAATAAACAACCAAGTGTCTGTGGCAGAAATGAAGAGATGCAATTCAAAGGGAATGCACTGAGCAGGGAGTTTAGTGCTAGAGAGAAACTCATGGAAGATTCATACATTCCCAAAGAACATCTGGTTCCATTCAACATCAAAAGAGCCACTTTGTGATTTTCACCAGATAATGGGTTTATCAAAGATTTACTAATCACTTCATTCAATTCCTATCTCACCTCCGAAACCAAATTAGCAAAATTCAAGAAAGAAGTAAGGAAGAATCCTGAAGAAGGTACCTGCTCCCCACCTCCTCACTACCCAGGCTGCACGTCAGGATTGAGCTCTGGCTGCTCCCAAACTGAATGGGAAACACATAAAGTGGCTGCGAAGCAGAATTCACGCCTAAACACCGGGAAGAAATGGTTTGAATTACAAATACAAAATTAGCTGGAGAGTGAAGCTAAAGCTCCTGCATTTAAATTGAGGCAGGAGACATAGGGAATTCTGCAGAGATCAGCCAGACCTGGCACCAGAGGTCAGTGACAAGTGACACGGGTGACACCAAGCCTGACTTATGCCGTGAGCATGACACAGGATTCAGCATTACTGAGCCAAAACACTGCAGAACACAGTTTTAATCTAAAATGTTACAGTGCAGAACATGGTTTTAATCTAAAATATTAATTGGCAATAAATGCATAAATTATATCTGCAAGTGGCTCAGGCTCCAGCCTGCCTGTTTGTCCCAGACTGAGGGTTTGTTTGGTGTCTCATCCTCCTCATGCTTCTACAGCCTCTATCACCCCCTCACTGTTACCTGCCACAGCACTGGCACCCAGCTCCTGTCCCTATGGATTCTTTCTCAGTTCCTCCATCCAGGAGCTGGCAGAGCCTGAAATCAGACAGTCCATGCTAGAAGGGATGAGAGCTGGAGGCAGATGGGGAATGAGGGCTGAGGAGAAAGAGGAGGAGGTTGTGCTGGGTGACAACGTCCAAGGATGGACAGACACCATCCGATAGGAAAAGCTCAGTAAGAAACTCAAAGGGAAGGAAACCACCCTGCCTACACTCATCTCTGGGGCTGTGACACCCATCTTGGGGCTGCAACACCCATCTGTGGGCTGTGACACCATTTCCAGGGCTGAAACACCTGTCTGGAAGATGTGACACCCATCTCCAGGGCTGTGACACCCATGCCATCTCTGGGGTGCATCCCACCAGCAGGAACTGAGTTGGGCAGCCAGAAGCACCAGAACCACCTGCCCAAGGGAGCCCCCTCCGAGCCCCTCCCAGCAGGACACAGGGCGAGTCATTGCAAGACTCCTAAATACTAATTCCTCAGCCCCCCTTTTTCACAGCTTTCCCCCCTCACAGGCCCATCAGGGGCTCATGCTGGAGAGGGGGCAGCGAGCTGGCTGCCAGCGCCTGATGACGGAACAGAGCCTGCACTCCGGAGCCTTCTCTCTCCCAGTATGCCCTGAAAATTCATCTTCCAGCTCCGATGATCAAACAAGCTGATCAAATGCTCCAGCAGCTGGGTTTTAATTCCCTGTTGATCCAACTCCTGCGCACACTCAGGAGCCTTTTTCATTCCTTCCCCCATCTCTGCAGCAGCAGCCGGAGGAGCTGGAGCCGCAGGACATTTGGCTGAGGCAGAACAGCAGGCGGGAGAATGTCAGGAATCACACGCATCTCTTCACCTGTCCCATATTGAAGGATTCCTCTCAGTTTAAACCTTTTCCAGGCAAAAGACCAGAAAAGCTCCTGCGGATGCCAGAGCAAAGATCTGCTTGCTTTATTTTGGGGGGCAGGATCTTCCAAGGATTTCCTCCCATCTGAGGGAGAGTCTGATGGACAGGAAACCCCCAAAACGGGGAAGATTTCCCAGAGAAACATCCCTAAGAAAGCCGCACCACTTGATGGCATCACTCTCAAAAGCTGGGGCACGTGGGGACAGTTTGCTAATGAGGACTGCAGCGTTTAGGAGCATCAAATTATCTTCTGCAGCACACAACAAACAATGCTAATGGTGGGATAATGTCAGGCGGAAACACACTGGATTGGAACAGCACTGATAGCACATGTTCAGCAGACATATAATTACCACTGTGGTGCCTTGATAATATTAATAACGCTGCTAATTAGACTGATAAAAATAGCAAGACTAATTGTCACAAAACATCAGTGTCAGGGTTTGAAAGGCAGCAGCAAACCTTGCACTTTTGTCAGCACTCGGGCACCGGGGCTGTAAGAGATGGCACCGGGCCCTGATGGCACCCAGAGATTCCTGGTGGTACCTGGCAGCACCTGACCCCGATGGAGGGAGCTGGCATGAGGCAGGCAGCAGCAACAGGAAGGCACAGCCCAGCACTGAGCCATACAAAGTCCTCCCTATCCCGAAGATGCCTGAATACCCTGAGGACAGCCAGGATGATCCTGGAGCATGTCCCCACGCAGCCCCAGCATTCTTATTTGTTCTGGACTGACATGGGAACAGCCTCTCTGAAGGAAACAACCTGCTACTTTCCCTTAATACCTTGAAGACAGATGAGAGTAGCATTGGGAGCCGTTGATGAAAACGTTCTTCCATTGGGGCCTTGCTGTGTTCCTGCCCACAGGAGCAGGAAGAGCCCCCGAGTTTAGAAACCCGTATCCCAGTGCTGGGAAAGGCAGGGCAGGAATAAATGGGGACAATGAAGTTCAGTGTGCCCCTTGGGAGACCTTCCCCTCTCATCCACAGCTGTCTCCCGGTGTGAGGTGTGAGAGGCTGGCATGGAGCAGGACCAGGCATGGGCTGGAGGATGACACCAGAACCAGGGTCTCCCCTCCTTGCCTACCCTAGCAGAACAAATTTGGATGGAAAAAGTGGAGGAGCTGGCCAGAAGGGGTGAGTCCCTTCCAACTCATGATATTCTGTGATCCTATGAAGTGCAAAGCCTGTGGAGACAGCTGCTGCATAAATAACCTCCTCCCAAACTCCTGCTTCCTGCGGGACGTGCCTGCACTGAACCAACATTTCCACCTTCCCAGCACCGGCGTGTGAGAGCTGCCGGGGGCACGTTCATCCCCACGCTCTGCCGGGCCATCCCACATTTCCCGGGGAACCTGCCCCGAGTTTCTCCCTGCCTGGCTCTGAGCCACGCCGAGGGGAGTGGGAGCTGCACGGCTGGGTGAGCTCTGCGGGTGCTGCGGGCTCCCTGCCCCACACCTGGCTGCGGGGGCAGCGGGCAGGATCCTGGGAACGCCGGCAGCCGGCACCGGGAGCGCTCCCCGCTCCCGCCCGGCCAGCCCAGCCACGCCCGGGCTCGCAGGTCACGTCGTGGGCGCTGCCACAGCGCAGAGGAGGACGCAAACCCTCGGGTTTCTCTGGGAAGTGGAACCAACGTGCCAACAACTGCCTGGCATGGGGCTTACTTTGGCTGATTTGTTGCTTATGTAAAGCCACGGTGAGACTGTTCAAAGCAGCACTGGAGATGCTGAGATAGACGCTCACGGTACAAACTGAGCCTCGGGCTGAACGCGCCAACGCTGGGGAAGGCTTTAACTCCTTGTGCACGCGAGAGCAGAGAGTCCCAGTCCTTCTGCCTTTATCCCTTTGCTGTTCTGCCTCTGGAGAAATAAACAAAACGCCTCAACCCACCAAAAAGTCACCAAAACCATCACCAAGCAATGGCACAAATGGCATTTTCGGAGTTTCTTCTGTGGCCAGAGCCTTGGCACTGCTTGGGGACTCCTTTTGCCCCGGCAGTGCCTGGGGGGCTTTAGGGGACTTTGCAGAGGTGTGGAGGGGACACTGCACTTCCAAAGCCTTTGTATCCCGGAGTCCCACCAGACCAAGTGGCACCGTGGCTGCCACAGAAACCCTGGGCAAGCAAAGCCTCTGCACTTCCCCCTGCACAGCCAGGGCACCACTGGTGACTCCAATGGGTTGAGCCCCACACCAGCCCAGGGGTCCAAGCCCACAGCCTCCTCCAGCACATCCCAACACGCTCCTGGGCTGCCCCCGGCGCAACGCCAGTGCCGGCTTATCCAGCAGATCTCGGGCACCAGCCCCGTGGATTACTCAAGCTCCAGTGTCTTACGGCAATGGGCACGAGAGAAAATGCCTGAACAGGTTTTCCCTCCTGGAGCACAGCCCTGCCCGCTGCGGCTGCCCCGGGGCCGGGGACGTGGCGCGCTGCTGGCAGGTGCCCCAAAGCGCCCGCAGGCCGCGGGTTTGGGCAGCACACAGGGAGCCCACGTGCAGCCCTGGTGCCCTCCTCGTCCCTCCAAAACCATGACCATACGCCAGCCAGTGGCGCCGAGCACTCCAGGAGCTCCCTACCCCGTGCCGTGCCGCTGGATGGGGGCTGCCCAAGCCTCTCTGCTGACCACCTCGAGGAATGAGGCCAGGAACCAACCCAAGGCAGACTTCACCAAAAGTTACAACATCTGGGAAGCGCGGAGGGGAGGGACCACTGGAGCCTTCCCGCTGAGCACAGGGTGAGTGCTCATGCCAAAACCTGCTCCAGCTGCTTCAAACTTGGCTAAAGCTGCTCCCAGAGAAGTGCAAAGCTCCCATCAGCCCCTGCCCACTTCTCTAGAAAAAACCCATCCATTTCTGATACCAGGAAAAATTCCCTTCTCTCCTCTGCACTAGGAAGGAAACAGATCTGCTCTATGATACAGCCAGTAAAGGGGAGCCTGAAGCATCGGGGGCAGGACCCAGGGCCACCCACAGACCCTCAGGGTGGGCTGCCAAGGGGGCAGCGTCGCTATCGACCCCTCCTCACACATGCAGACCATCTCCACACACACAAGGTTTCCCAGTGTGGACCAAGAGCATCCAGCTGTTGCCCTGGGAGAGCCCTGGGCCAGGCTGCAGCCACCATCACTGGGGTGCAGCAGCAGGACAAGGGCTCTCAAGGGGCAAGCAGCAGCCCCCAGGCAGCCCCTTCCCCTCAGCCCCCTGCCTACCAACCCTCAGTTGCCCAGTGCAGGCCTTCCATTTCATCCCAGTGAGTCAGAGCCCAAGGGAGTCATGAGGCTGGCTGGAAAATCCCAAGAGTTCCAGAAAATAAACAAACACCTCGTGGGTTCGCTTTGTTGTTTTTTTTCCAAGCCTTTGGAGTGGATTTGAGTCAATGTTTGAGCTTCCCTCCAAAGTCTCAGCATAACACACATACCAGCCCTGGGATGCTTGATTTGACACGAAAGCTGAGGCTCTCACATCTCCTCTCCTCCCAAAGGAGGGGCTTCCCAAATCCCTGATAACTGGGATGGTGCTGGAGCCAGAGGCACCCTTCAGCCCAGTCAGTCCTACTGAGGCCTGGCATCACCAGCACAGGGAGCTGCCACGGAGCATCCCAGCTCCTTGGGGTCCTGGACTGATTCCCAACCCCAGTGGGCAGGGAGGGAGAGTCTGGGAAGCCCACAGGTCCCTGCAGCAGCTCCCAAAGAAATTCATCAGTGGAGCAATGCCTCAGGAGGACTGTGCACGTGGAAGGAACAACAGGAATTCCCACATCCAGGGAAATCAAAGCCTCACCTCTGTACCCTTTGCCAGCACACCAGGAGCTCAGCTGCATCAGCCGAGACACCCGGGCCGTTTTCTGCAGCAGATCCTGAGTTATTATACGGAAAGGCTGAAACAGGAATCCTGCTCCCAGCCCCTTCCCTCTGCCCACTTCCAACCCTCTCCCTTCCTGCTCCCTGCCCACTCCTGGCCCCTTCCCTGCCTGTTCCCCCTGTCCACTCTGAGCCCCTTCCCTCCGCCTGCTCCCTCTGCTTGTCCCCGGCCCCTTCCCCGCCTGCTCCCAGCCCCATCCCGCTCCAGCAGCCCCTTTCCTGCTCATCCACCGATGGGTCAAAAGACTCTTTCAACATTGAACAGTGTCAAGGCACAAGAATAACCCTCCCACACTGATCCTCCTGGAAGACCCCAACCCTGAGGTCACTCACTGAACCTTGATCTAATTTGCTTTTCTTCCCTTTATTCCCCCCATCAGTCCCCTCATCTTTCTTCAGAGACGATCTTTGCCAATGGGAACTTTTTGTTCCCTCTGACGCCACAGATTTATGTGCTGGCAGGGCTGCTGCAAGCAACAGCTTCCATGAGAGGCCTCGGCCTGGGCTCTGGAACAGCCCCATTAGAATTTAATTTCTATTTTTTGATTGCAGTGTTTTACAACACTTAAAAAGTAGATTTTGAGCACTAAAGAACTCACCACAGATCGTACTAGAGGTGTGTGGGATTCCTTCACTTACCCAAGGTTACACAAAGCTCAGCTGTGGGCAACTTGAATGATAAACTCCCTGGCTGGGCATGACTTGGATTTAAATTATCCCAAAACCGTCACGTTTATTACTCCCTATTCTCCTTAATTTTCTGCGCTCTCACTGTGCCTCAGCCCAGCAGTGAGTGGAGCTCGGTGCCAGGGCTGCCTCTCAGGAGGGACCCCCCAGGCACCCCCTGTCCTGCTCTGCTCACACCAAGGGTGGAGGAAAGGACGGGAAACCCCCAGCCCAGCCCCTGCAGTCCAACCTGGGGCAGATGGGGCTGGAGAACGGCCCCTCCCACCCTCCTGCTGCCCCGAACAGGGGAAGGGTGTGGTTCCCACATCAGCTTCCCATGTCTCTCTCAGGGCTCTGGTCCCACAGAAAAGGGGCTTTGTCCTTGCTGCTGTATTAGCATCATGAAACAAACGGTGTGGGAGGCCATGGGTCAGTGATGAACAAGGTGATGGTGCTGGTTGGACTGGATGATCTTAAAGGTCTTTTCCAACCTTAGCAAGTCCACGATTCAGCGTCTCCAACCCACACTCAGAGTTTTGACCCAAGCCTGCCGCTCACCCCACGCCCCTCGGAGCGGAGCCATCGCCCATGAGTCGCTCATGCATTGCATTAATTAATCCTGAGGAGAATATAAAATAACTGAGCATTAGTCTGAGGCACAAGCCCCATCTGGCATGGCCTCCGACCAGAACCCAGAAACAAAGCAAGAGAGAATCAAAAAAAAAAAAAAAAAAGAAGAGGAAACAGCAGGAAGAAAATGGATTGAAGTCCAGAGTTCAGGGAGTGACATGTTTAATTGCTAATGTGGCTTTGGGATTATTTTTTTTAAGACTTTTTTACCAGCCCAGCTGGTGTCATCCTCTAATACCCAGCAAGCAGCTAACAGATTGCAGGAGACGAGTTGTGCTCTCGCTGCGCTTTCTGCTAATAAATAAATAAATAAATAAATAGAGACAGATCAAAGGAGTGAGAAAAACCCTTCTGGTAATTTTTTTTCCCTTCTGTTTCCCAACTGGTCCCAAACATATTTCCTGCTGGGACTGACAAGGAACACTGTGAAATTCAGAATCACAGCTCTAAGAACCGAGTGGCATCAGATGAAACGGAAATGCTGGGTTTGAACAGGGGATGATGCGGAAGGGGTTGAGCAAATCCTGTCCTGGGCAGAGGCCTGGGCTTCCCAAGGCAGGGGCACTGCATGGGGTGAAGGGGGTCCCTGCTGAGGATGGAGCCCTTGCCCTCCCTGGGACCTGCCCCAGGGCTGGTGCCATCCTCCTTCACCCTCCTTCCAGTCCTAAACTTTAATATAGATTTTTTTCCAGTGACCACACTATCACTGTGTGGGAAGGGGAACAAAAAATTTCCCTCTCATTTCATCAATTAAACAGATATAAATGAGCTCAATACAATAATTTCTCTTCTTCCAGGGCGTAACAACCACTCTATACCTGAGGTAGGTTGCAGGGCTCCGAGACGGTGCTGAGGTGAAGGAGGAACACAGATGCCCCAATTGCAGGTCCTGGCAGCACTTGCCACCCCCAAAAACCATGGGCAGTGCCGTGGGGGTGTGCTGCTGGAGACACTGCCTGCAGGGTGGGCTTCCCCTGAGGAGTGCGTGGGAGATGTGCCCAAGGAAGCCAAAACACAGAGAAGACCAAGCCATAAATAACCAGCACTTTGTCTCCAGCAGAAGCATCAGCCAAAGGACCAACACCAGATTCCTCTCTGAGCTCTGCTCTGGTCCTCAGCAACTGGCACTCATTGGCACTGGCAAACCCAGCACGGTCCGTGAGCATGCTCTTATGGGAAGGGAGAGGGAATTCCTGCGGGAAATGCTCTGACCCCTTGGGCAGAGAAGCTGGCACACCGCAGCTCACAGCTGGGACTTCAGCCTCACACACATCACCTGTAGCCCGGCTCTACTGGCAAAATCCTAAAAATTCACCCTTTCTTCTCATGACTTGGAAGATTAAAGCAAAACCCCAGGACTCTTCCAGCGCCGATGGAATAGCACCGGCCCCCTCAGAGCCCGTGGCACTGCAAAGGGACCCACAGCAGCTGTGAATCTCCCTTGCCTCTGATGCACTGCTCAGAGCTGGCATTGGGATGGCATCAAAGCAGGGACCTGCTGAGGCTCACAGTAGTGGATGCCATGTGGGAGCCACACTGTGGATACACGAAGGCTGTGGGAATGGGCAGAGTCCTTGGTTTACTCAGTTTGCCTGTGTCCAGAGCCTCCTGAGGTGGAGGGGGTGGCTGAGAACAGCAGCAATTGCAACCCCTTGGCTTTTGTCAGCAGATTGACGCTTGCCGAGGGGCTGGGGAAGAGATGCCACTGCATCCTCTTCTCCAGCCCCACCACTGGAGGACAATACCTCATGGTCCCTGTACTGGTGCCTGAGTGCCTGGGAGGAGAATGCCACGGAAAGCCACCACGCGTGTCCCACCTCCACCCCTGCAATGCATAAATAACCTGCTCTGTCCTCACCTGGCACATTCCAAACAAGACCAGTAAGTTCACGTTGCAAACAGCATTCCTAAAACACATTCCTAACTCCCCCCTGCTCCAGCTGCTTCCTCCACAACAGCCTCTCTAAGCATCCTTCCATCTTCCAGCCCGCGTGGCCTCCTGCTGGATCTGACTGTCAGGAGTCTTTGCTAACAAAGGCATTGCTGTTGGAAGACAGATGTGGCTCAAGAGAAATTTGGACTCTCCTGCCTTTAACTTAGTAATTAGTCTCCTAAAACATCAACATTCTTGACTCCACCATGGGCTCACAGCTTCCCAAGACACTGGCCCAGCTTTACGCCTGCAGATGCCATCAGGGAATAGCCAGCTTTCAACTTCTGCACCCAATAAACCCACAATCCTCCATCCAGTGTTAATAAAAAATGGTTCCATGCACCAGTTATCCAGGAAAAACACCATTTTGAGCAGTATGGAAATACTCAGGGTGAGTTATTTTGAGATGAAACTTTACAAACACACTTCCGAAAGAGGTTTGGGTTTTGTCAGGCGTCATGCTGCAGCTCCATTACCCCTGAACCACTTGGAAACCTCTCCTTCTCCATAGTACTGGGAGAGCTTCAGGCAGGACATGGCTCCTTCCTTGGGAGGCCAAAGAAGGGGCTTGTTTTTTTGATGTTTTCCATTATAGGCCAGATTTTTATGGATCACTCTACCACAAGCATCAGGCTCCAGCAGGACACAAAGCTGCAGCAAGCACATCCATCAGGCTCTCTTGTCTCTCGACCTTTACCTTCCAATCACCATCATCATAAAAATAAACAAACAAAGCCAAAGAACTCATGCTGAAAGACGACCTGTGTGTGTTTTCTTTTGGATACCGGATGTCTGGTTCCCAAAAGCCCTTTGGAGAAACAAGGGAGGAACCTGGATTTATTGTTTTGGCATGCCCCACGTGACACACACCTTTTCACACGTTATTTGCTGAGCTTATCCCATAAACCAGAGATGCCACAAGAGCACAAAGGGGTTCAGCTGGCTCACAAGAATTTGGCTGCATATCATGATGATTTTCAACACTAAAATGCCCAAATCCCAGCCTTTCACAAGCAGATGTGAATGCATGGAAAAGCTGGAGTGCTCAGAGGAGATGGCAGGCTGCAGGGGAGAGCAGGATGCAGATTTACCCAACAGCTTTCTCAGGAGGAAAAGGTGCTTCCTGCTGGGACACCCCACCCATTTCCTGGCCACCGTGGCCGCTTGCACCTCTGGCCATGGGGCAGGAGCTCATCCTGCCCTCGGCTGCCCAGGTGTGTCCGTCCTGGAGCACATTTGGTGAAGCACCACGTGCACAGAGCTGATGGGGTCAGGGCCAGAGGAGCTCACGCCGGTGGTGGTGCCTGATATCCCTCCCAAGAACACTGCTGGGCATGCTGCATCAAAGCAAAATATGCTCCCAAACCAACCAAATGAAAGGAAGGCAACAGGCAGGAGCAGGAAGTGCCTAATCCATGCCATAGAGACTAAGATGATTGGAAACATCCCTGCTCCTCATATCTGAGGCTCCGTTTGCTCCAAGGAGCGGAGCCAAGGACATCAATCTATGCCCCAAAACGGGCGCCTGGCTCCCACAGACACTGTGAGCACCCCAAGACAGCCCTAATCCTGCTGTGCGTGGCCAGAGCCCAGCGCAGGGGACAGGCAGGTCAGGGGACTGAGTGCCTCGTTAGTGTAATGAGCCAGCAGGAACTCACACTGGTGCCCTTCCAGTGCTACCATCCAGCCTGGCTGCACAGCCCCCCTTCCACCTCCTGACACAATGCCCTACCCCACACATAGGGACTTTGTATGCTCCCACTGCACAGCACCACAGTGCCATGACACCCTGCGAGGACAGGGCTCTCCAGCTGCTCCAGATGTGCCCTCCCAAGGCCCACCCAGCCAAGAGCTCAGAAACAATATCAGAGGCGCAAGAACTTGCTCAACTGGAAGCCAGCTCAGGAAATTTTGGGGACACACCTCTGCTTTCCTCATCACAGATCTACCTGTTTGTTGATAAAGATCAAACCCCGGTGGGCTGATCTGCCACTGCTCACAGAATCCTTTGGGGTGCAAAAGACCTTTTGAGGTCAAGTGAGAGGTCACAGCTCCCATGGGCAGCAGTCTGTCAGCTCTATGGGACATGGCCAGCTCCACAGTAGCCAGCAAGCACCTTTCAGCAAGGGGATGGTTTCCCTGGAGATCCTGAAAGCACAAAGCAGGAGCTGGGACACTCCCCCCACTCCTCCTTCTCAAGGTCCCCGAGATCCATATCCACTTCTGACACAGGAGGATTTATCAGCAAATGTGCTGCTCTTGCATATTGATTTCTACAAAAGGGCATGTCAAACTACTCCGATTGGATATTCAAAGTTGTTTTTTTAAAAAAATACATCAGCTGTCAAGGTAAAATCACTTAATTACACCTGTCAGGTGTTTCAGAGGCTAATGTGATAATAATAGCAATATTCAGCATCGCAGAGCAAGGTTTCGAGCCTGCTGAGAAATTCATCTGACACTTAACTGCACATAGCCAAAATTACTCAAAGCTACTGAAGGCTGCTGGGACCCATTTTCCAGGGACGCACACACTGGGAATCACTGAGCAAAGCCTGAGGAGAGCAGCGTCACCCCCCCCACACTCAGCCAGGAGCATCAGCTGAGCTCTGCTCATTCCCACTCGTGAATATTCATTGTGCCCAAATGCAATATATCCTGAATATTAAACAGCTACTCAGGGCAGGAATATCAATCTTTCAGGAAAGCTGCCAGTTGCTTTGGGAACGGAGGGCTGCCAGTTGTGAGGAGGGGGACAGCACTGCTGCTCCTCCATCTGCGAGGGAGGCGGTGCTGGGTGAGCAGGGCTGGTGGCCTCGCAGCAGCCCCCCTGCGCCCCCAGAGCTGCAGGGGCACACAGGCAGGAGCACAGCGGGCAGCACGGCCCACTCCACTCAACCCTGCATCCCAGTGCTGCTGCCCAGCCTCCAGGTAGGGCTATGCTCTCCAAAACTGCTGGCTATGCATTTGTTTAAAGCAAAAATAGACTTTGTTTCCCCCAAATGAGGTGTTCACAGGGTGGCACCTTCCAACACAAGCAGCTCGAGACCCCTCATCCCATCCCAATGAGCTCTGCCCACCACAGCCTGGCTTCAGGCAGGGCTTGTCACTGACATGGCTGAAGTGCCAGGAGCAGAAAGAGGGAAAAAACCCAAATAAAATAGAAAATGCAGCAGCCGTGAGCTCTCTAGAACCACAGCCATTGGATGGGGAAGGATGGAGGCTCACACCCTCCACTGCCCCTCAGTGCAAGAGGGTCACCTGCAAGGGAGGCGAGCAGCTCAACAACCTGCAGCTGCAGAAGCAGGCAGGTAACCAGACCCTGCTGCAGAAACACAGGGGCTTTGATCAAAGAAGGTGACACCTGTTGTTTAAAAAGAACCTCATCTGCCAACCATCTTTCTCCCTCCAGAGACCTTGGACTCCAGTTCTGGCCTGCCATCTCCCAGGATATAAAGGCTAGAGATGAATCCTCCAGCTTCATCCCAAACATACTGTCACCAAGTGATTTTCACACAGTTTTATGCTTTCATTTTCCAGCTCAAGCTGCTCTTGAGATAGCAACACTGAAATTATTTTGGAGGCGAATGTAGGTTTGGAAAAAGCAAGAGATTAATCTAACCAACGCAGTTTTGCACTTCTGCTATCTCAGTATCTATAATAGCTTAGTTATTAGTAAGAAAAAAAAAGGCAAACCCTCCCTAAAAAGATGATTTCTGGGAAGAAAAGAAAATTATCAAAGATCCCAGCCCTCAGTGCTGATTCCTGGCCCCTGTGACCTCCAAACAATCAATATTCAAGCAGGGATAACAATGATCTTCCAGGTGTCCAGTGTCAGCTGAGCACTCGCTGCTGTGCCCCTGACGGGGCTGAGAAGCCTGCGGTGGCAACCCTGGTGTGTGGCACAGGTCCCCCGGCTCAGGGAGGTCACTGGATAGCAAACTAGCCCTGAGGTAACACTGGAAACACCCAGAGCTGTGGAGAAGCTCACAGCTGAGCATGGGGTGCCCAAAGCCCCCCTGCCCACACAGCTGAGGCTGTGGCACCTGTGGGGACACGTGTCCCCTCCTGGGGTCCCCACAGCAGCGGGGGGTTCCAGCCTCCACCACCACCGACCTGGAGCGAGCCTTGGCTGGGGCTGCATCCCCTTCTCTCCCCTTCTGGAAATAAAGCAGCAAAAGCATCCCTGGTTCAGGGCTCAGGGGGCAACAGCTCTGACACCACCAGAGCTCTGTTCCTGCTGGGAACAGCCCCCATCTGCTGTGTGGGAGTCTCAGCAGTCACAACTGCAGCCCTTGTCCTCAGCTGACTCTTCTTGGTGTGAAGAAGTAGAGATATGCACACCAAAATTCCTCTGAGCCCCATGGCAGTGCAGTAAATTATAAATCAAGCAGCAATCTGTGACTCACCCTGCACCAGTGGGAACGCACTCGCAGCTCCCAGGTGAACAAGTCCCACGTGGAAGCACAATGGAGGGTTTTCCTCAATTTTCTACCCTACCACTCTCCTAAAAGCCTTGGAATCACTACCAGCTCTCTGCACAGTTTGTCAGCACAGGGAGGCTTTGTTAATCCTGGTCTCACTCCCACAGCCCCATGGGAGGCAGCGCTGCTCTGACAGGTAACAGAGGATGGGTTTTCTACCTGGCTCAGGGCTCTCTCTCTATCACAGAGCGGATGTGTTACAAAACACCGCTTTTCTCTTTCTTTTGCATATTTACAGCCTGGCAATCTACAGAAGACTCAGCACCAGCAAAGGAAAAGCCTCCTCAGAGCTGGCCCTTCTCTGTCTCTTTAAAGGGAGCAGAGCTCACAGAAAAGCCACAGGCAGTGGCCAGTAATTAAGGTGAAGTCCTTCCTTCAAATACTCCTGCCACCAGAAATCATGGACGGAGGAGTCAGCTGGAGCTCTGCACACAGAGCACTCCTGCTGTGTCCCTCAGTGTACCCTGCCCCAGCCCTGGCACAGCAGCGCGGGCAGGACCCAGGCAGGCACCACAGAGAGGATGCTAATTGCAAGTTCCAGGCAATCTGAATTTATAATTGGCTGAGATTTCACTCGGCAGATAATGCACTGCTGTCCTGGGCACTCGCTGTATCTAGGTCAGGCCATTAGTTTTGCTCTTAATCTACACAGAGTTTTAATTTCATCTTTAATGTTGACTTCCAGCCGGTGAGCTGAGCCAGCAGACAGCTCTGTCACTGCCTGTGCTCAACATCTCGACCCCTCCTGAACCCACAGAGAGGGAAAACAAGCACCAACATCCCGATGTGCTCGGACCACTCCTGGCCAAGCTCAGGCAGCAGGAGCATTGGTGCTGTCAGGCTAGGGAATCAGAGAACCATGGAATAGTTTGGGTTGGAAAGGACCTCAAAGCCACAGGCAGGGACACCTTACACTGTCCCAGGCTGCTCCAAGCCCTGTCCAACCTCTCCTTGGACACTTCCAGGGATTGGGCAGCCACTGCTTCTCTGGGCACCCTGTGCCAGTGTTTTACCATCCTCATCATAGAAAACTCTGGGAAGTGGAGGCAAACCCCACCAAGGAGCCAGCCCAGTCCATGCTGCTGGGGGATGCTTCACCCACCACATGAGGGGCTGCAGGGGACAGCAGGACGGGCCTTAAATGTGCCATGTTAACTCAGGAGCACTTCCTGAGGGCACCTTGGCACCCCTCACCTCATCCTTACATCATCCCATGTCGGCCTCACCAGTGGGAAACACCACCAGTGCTTCATCACCCATTCTCCCTGCAGCTCTCCAGGTGTGCCAGCACAGCACTGTGAAACAGATGCTCCATTGCAGACACTCTCCTGCCCCAGAAGCTTTTTCTCTTCCCTCAGGATCTCTGCAGCTGATAACCCTTGACATGAACCTTCCCAGGGAAATAGAATGTCACTGCATCCATCCCAGGCACCCCAGCTTCAGAGAGCTCCTGGACATGATCCAGCACTCCATCCTCTGGCCCATCCTGCCTGGCATCCACGTGGTCCCTGCTTAAACCAAGAAAACTGCTCACTTAGGCCAGAATTGTAATTTACAACATAAACAAATGGAGTTGAACATGCACAAAATAAACCCATCACATACATTAAAGGGATTAAAGATGGTTCCTGAAACATCTGGAGGTGTATAATACAGTATGGATGGATTGCTGCAGAGCATTCACAGGAAGTCAGGCTGCTGTCACACGCTGCAGACTTCAGACGTAAAAACAGCTTGGAAGAAAGGGGAGCACTGGGAGAAGGTTTCTCATTTACACACACCAGTCCAGTTTCAGGCACTCGGCTCTCTAAAGAGACAAAAAAAATTCCCCACCAAAGATTTCTGTGGAAAGCACAGCCCTTCTGACAACAGGAAGTTACTCGCTTCAAAAACCCAATTTTCCATCAAAAAAATCTAACTTGAAAGGCGTTCCCAGCTCACTCAAGCTGCAGGATCAAAGCCAGGGATTAAGTGCATCTGCTCACTGCTGGCTGCCCCAGAGTGTTGCCGAGCTCTGGGAGCAGCCATCGAGCTCACCAGTGACGTCCTGAGGAGGGGACCGAGGGGCAGAGCCCTGCCGTGGGCACGGGACACAGGGCAGGCCCACGGGAGGCAGCAGCCGCTCCCCTGGCCGCAGATTCCCAGGCAGTGGTATCCTATCAGCACATACTTAAGGATTTCAACTATTTCAGGTACTTGCAGGAATTTTCAGCACTGCCAGGGCATCAATCCTGAGCAATTCCTGCAGTGGAGCTAGAGTGTCAGCAAAAGAGGCACCCAAACCCAGCCCAAGCAATGCACAGCCAGAGGCAGGGATGTGCCAGAGGATGAACCAGAGGAAGGACACACATCGAGGTCCTCCCCAGGTAGCTGTGGCCACCCTCGCCCCTGCTCCCCAAGCAGCTCGAGCCCTGCAGAGCTGGGCGGGATACAGAGCACAGCAAGAATGCTTCCAGCAGAGGAGAGCTTCCCTCCACGGCCAAAATCACTTCAGACTCGTATTGACAAGGGGAAAGAATAGTGTTCTGGCAGCCTGCGAGGCTTCCTCAGATGGATTTGCCTGGCTGGCACAGGTCGGATTGGGGAGGAATATTCCAAGGTTTTAATTTCTCTGTCCAGGTTTTATTGCATGCAAACGTACACGGTCATTGCTTTCGAAGGTTTCCAATTTGCTAATTGAGACATTTCCTCATGGAAAAAGAATGTCCTGGACTATGCACAGGGCTGCTGGCGCAGCTCCGCACACTGGGGGAGCTTAGGTGAGGCATGACTAGATGGGAGAGGGGCAGGCAAAGCCCAGCCTCCCCAGGCCCCATCTGGCAGCACTAAACCAAAGCCAAACCTGGTGGCTGGAACATAAGGAAGAAACACCCAGGACATCCCACCGCCCGTTCCTCCTGCCATCAGGGGTGTTCAGTCACAGGACCAGGCACCTCACAGCAGGTTTAGGGGAGTTTGGAGATGGGGAGGTGGGAAACCAGCCCAGGAAACTGGACATCTAGGAAGATTTCTTTCCAGGCATCAGTTTGTTTAACAAGAAGGAGGAAAAAATAATCTGATCTGCACAAAATACCCCAAATGTTCTGCGTTTTTGCTGGAGTAATGAAGTATTCCTTCTGCCCTCAAAATACATGAGAGCAGAGAGAGTGGTTTTGTTCTGAACATGAACAGGTCAAAGATCCAAGAAAAGCACTTCTGGGGCAGAATGAGCCTGGAACATGAAGGGAGAAAGGCCAGAGGAAGCAGCAGCTGAGAAAGGTGTGAGCAGGGTTCTAATGGGATCATGACTGCTGCCACAGCCACAGCCTCACCAGCATGACCCCAGATGGGACCTGCTGTAGTTTTTATCACTTAAAAAAAAAAGGAATTAAAAGTGTTTTGCAAGCTCATTCAGAATGCACGGGGGACGGGGAGGGATTTCAAACTTTATATAGGTCAAACACCATCCACACAGGTTCACACCGCATTCACGGCAACCTCAGCTCCCACATAAAGACTGAGCTTCAAAGTGCTCTGGAGGGATCCTGCGTCCTTACCTTCAGCTTCTCGAAGCGATCGCTGAGCGATGCCACTTGGTGGTCCCGGTGGCGGCCCACCAGTTTACATAAGGCACAGATGAGCTGGTCATCAGCAACACAGTACATGTTCACCTTCTCGTTCTCGTGCTCCAGGCACGTGAGTCCGCGGAAGTGCGCGTCGGGCACCGGCTCCCCCAGCCGGTGGCTGGTGAAGGGCTTCTTGTTGGGGTGTGTGGCCCGCAGACAGCGGTCACAGTAGGACACCTCGCAGGTGATGCAGGTCTTGACGGCGTCGCGGGGCGGATCCTGCTCACAGAACTGGCAGGCGATCCTCTCGCCGGCCACAGACATGGTAGGGCTGTTGCGATAGGTCCTCTCACGGCGGCTCTCGCTGGGGGAGTTGGGGCCACTCAGGGACGCCTTCTGGAAGCGGTCGATGATGTTCTGCAGCGTCACATTCCTCTTGAGGCCCTCCAGGCCCCGGTGGTTGAGGGAGATGACATAGCGGCAGGTGGGGCACTGGAAAGCAGTGATGGGCTCGATGGACTCGCTGGAGGAGCAGCTGGACACCAGGATGCGGTGGGCACAGCTGAAGCAAAGGCTGTGGGCACAGGGCAGCAGGAGGGGGTCCTCGAATAACTCCAGACAGATTGGGCAGGTCAATTCTGACTCCAGTGTTTCCATCTTTAGTTAACACAATCCTGATTCAGCATCAAAAACCAGGGAAGGCAGTCAGGAACCTGCAAGGAAGGAGCACAGAGATGTGAGACAGCAGCTACAGCTGCACTCCTGGGCTGCTCCTCTCCTCCAGCAGCAGGTGCCTGGGGGGTTGGACACATCACCCCCACAGCTCCCTGATGCTCTTTGCACTCTGACGCTGCCAACTCCAGCCCAGCCGGGCCCCTGCAAGCGCAGGCTGAAGCCTCTCACTGAGGCGTCTCACAGCACACGGACAGAGCCTGGAGCTGCAGCAGGACAGGAGCCGTATGGAGGGGGCGGGAGAGGAGGAGCAGCAGCTCCTCTGACACCTTCCAGCCCAGCCAGAGCAGGACCTGAACCATAAAAACAGGACACAAAACCAGGAGAAACCACACGATTCCGTGTTTGGGTTGGTGTGCGCTGCCAAGAGCGGGGCGGGGCCATGCTGGCGTTCCACGCAGAAGGGCTCCTCTGCATGGCAGAGATAAAACTCTGAACATCCCCTCCAGCAGCTCCAGGCCTGCCTGCTTCTGGTGAAGGGGGAAAGGCAAATCAAGTCGTGGAAACTCTGAGCAGAGCAGGTCGGGAGCTCTTAACATGCCGTCCTGCTCCTTGCTTTTCCTGGCCATTGCTTTTTGGAGTAGCATGGGGAGGCAGAGCAGCGAAATTACAGTCAGCAAACTTCCACTACTGGCTGTCCTCCGCTGCACTCCACAACAGCCAGGGATGCCTAAATCAACTCCAGCTGGAGACAAACAAGCTGTATTTTTAGCTCCCTTCCCTTGCACGAGGCTGGAAAACAGCTCCCAGCAGGCAACTCAACCTGCTGCTCCCAACTCTAGTTTGCAGAGCAAACCAGGAGCTGCACCCCGAGTGCTACCCAGCAGCATCCCAGCGTGTTCCCAAGCAGCCATGTAGTGACACGGAACCAGATCCAGCCTCTCCTTTCTCACCCACAACCCAGTGCACGAGTGGTACCTCCTGGTCCCCTCAGACCCAGCAAGGCAGGCTCCGAGTGATGCCTCATCACACACACGGTGCTGTCCCTCAGCATAGATGTGGGGAGAGCCCCATTCAGTCACAGCCACAGGGACCCCTCACCCTGGCACTGCTGCAGGAACTGACCCTGTGAGAAGCAACGTGGTGTCCAGTCCGGCCCCGTTTCCACCCCAGGAACACCCTGGAGTGGTGCATGGGCTCTGCTTGGGGAGAAGAGGAAAAACCCTCTCCCCTGAGAGGGTGGGGAGGCCCTGGCACAGGTTGCCCAGTAAACCTGTGAATCCCTGGAAGCATCCAAGGCCAGCTTGGATGGGGCTTGGAGCACCCTGGGATAGTGGATGGTGTCCCTGCCCATGGCAGGAGATCGGAATTGGATGAGCTTTATGGTCCTTCCAACCCAAACCAGTCTGGATTCTATGAAACAGGGCTGTAACCAAAGTGTGGGGGGATGACCCAGCAGCAGGAGAGGGTCTGGCTGCTGGAAGCCCCAGGCTGCTGCCAGCAGCTGCAAATGGCACAGGTGCCACACTGGGACCTGCCCCATCCCACCGTACGCACCAGTTCTATCACACCCACCCTGTCACACCATCTCTTCCCAATCGTCTGAAAGAGGATTTGCAAGTGCCTGGAGGAGGCCTTGAGCTCTTCCTGCACCAGCTCAAGGGGCTTATAAAATAAATCCATTGGATATTTTGATACATTCATGCTGCAGCAGCTCTCGCTGGCCAAATGCAGCCTTGCACGCACGCACGCACACACACGTTTTCTTTATAATTATTCTTCTTTTCCCCAAGAGAGACAGTGGAGAAGTAGCTGCATCCAAACAAGCAGAGGAGCACACAAGCTCCCAGCAGCTTCCTCTCCACAGCTCCCAGCAGGTTCCTGAAGCGTCCGAGCCACTGCAGCCATGGGAAAGCAGCAGGGAGGAGACGCTCCTGGCCCTGTGCCTGGCTGCTTGCACTGTGCCATGCCTGCCCCAGGCCCCCTGGGCTCCCCCACGCCTGGCAGGATGAGGGGTCCCAAAGCACGGCGATGACACCCCCATCGCCACTCCGGGCACCTCCCGGCACTGCCCTTGGGCCCTCAAGCTGGAACACTTCCCACGCCATCCCTCACTGTGCTGGGCACCAGAGACACAGCAGCTGCCCGGCCCTGAGAGCCCAGCACCCCCTGCACCAGCCCAGCTGAGGGGGCACAGCCCTTCCCACCTCCCCACAGCACCCACAGATTCTCTCTGGTTAGCAAACACAAAGATGAAAAAAAAGGAAGGACAAGAACAGGATTTGTTTCATAGCCTGACCAAGACTGGGAAAAGAATTTAAAAATCAGGATTGGCGTGAGAGGCTCCCCAACACCCTTCCAGAGCCAACTGTCCCATGGAGCAATGTCTCACACTCCCACAAGCTCCCACATCCAACACTAAGCCTCACATGCAGCTCCACTGCTATCCAAGGGAAAACAATGTAAAAAGTTTAAACAGCCTTTGCTTTTGTTACAGAGGGACATTTGTATATTAACCTTGTTTTCCTTGCTGGGACAACAGCTTTCACCTGTGACATATCCAAGAGGAGCCTCAGGCTGGGACAGGAGCAGGAGCCCTCTCGGAGGTGTGGAGGAGGCACAGGAGCCTGCTCGAAGGCAGCAGAGCAGCAGGTACAGGAGCCTGCCCAGAGGTGCAGGAGCCCCTTGGAGGAGGGAGGGGAGCCCTGCTCATGGTGCTGCACCTGGCAAAGCAGCCATGCTGCCATCAGAGCCTTTCACGCTGCTCACTTTGATGTTCTCTTTGATGTCCAGGACTGACAGAGCACAAGGAATAGCTGATTAGATTAAACTCTGCTCTCTTTAGAGTCATTAACTCCCTAAACATAAGAGTTATAAAATAGTAACACTGTTTACAGACAGCCCCGTGTCACTTGTGCTCAAGGGTCAGTGGTCCTGTTCATGCTGGCCTGTAATGATGATGTGCAGCAGCAGCAGGATAACAACACATGACATCCAACCAACCATTTTTTGTGTTGATCTGAGCTTTGCCCAAAACCCAGGGGAGAAAAAAAAAAATCAATGACTAACAAAACAGAAGAGCTGTGAAGCCCAGGGTGGCCAGAGCTGAGGGTAATGCAGGGCCAGTGCCAGGTCCTCTGGGACACAGTGACCGCTGCTTTTACTTCCAGCCCAGATGGGCTCCAAAACCTATGTGCCAACCTAGCACAGGAGCGTGGTGAGCCCCAGGGGTGCTCACCAAGGGTTCCTGGATACAAAGGTTCCCCCACCTCTTCCCCCAAATTATTATTTTCACAATATCGAAGCCCTTCATCAACATCTCAAGCTCAGAGGTTCCTCAGGAGAGATGCAGAGGTTTGGCACCAAGGGAAGAAGGAAGGAGAGACATGGAAGGAGGGATGCTGCCCACATCACCCCATCCATAACCAGGAGGGGGGACACCCTGGTGTACATCACCTGAGGCACAGGCAGCCAACCCAAAATCCATGCTTTCCCCTCGAGGAGCATCCAGGCCCCATATTTACCTATGTCTTCCATTTTATGTTTACCACATAAAGTTCCCCCTGGTCTCCCCCAGCACCAACCCTGGGCAGAGCTTGGCCAGCCTTCAGAGTCCCACATAAGGATATCCAGACCTGTTCAGACAAATGTTAATTCTGCAGGTTGGTATATTCCACACCAAGTATGATTATTTATTTATTTCCCCTCCCCCTTTTTATCCCTCTTTTTTTTTCCTTCCCCTCCCGCTAAAAAGCTCCAGCAGAGATTGCTCAGCCCCTTCCAAGAATGAGGCTTTAGAAGAGCTATGCTGCTCCACCCGTGCATTAATGAAAAAAGTAATAAAATATGGCAACCCTTTCCTTAATTGGCTCAGCGACAGCAGGATACAAAATCTGGGCAGCAGTTGTCTCTATGCTTTTTGTTGTCCTTGGGAAAATTAGTTCAAAACTGGATCACTGTGGAGGGGAGGGCAGAACCGCCCGTGCAGCAGCCGCATCTCATTCATCGGTTCCCGAGGAGCCCGGCGCAGCCCCCGCGGCAGCAGGGACCCCTTCTGAGCTCGAGGGGGACAGGTCAGTGACCCTGCACTCCTGCCAGCATCAGCCTTCCCAGCCAGCTTCCCTGAATCCGCCCTTGGCACGGGCCTGTCCAGGAGCAGCAGGGCCCTAGGAGGGAACACAGCACCCCGCCGTGCAACCAGCAACAGCTTCTGACCTAAGGAAGGCACCCCAGGGAGAGGGGGGGCCGTCAGGCTCCTCCAGCCATTCACATCCAGCGTTACCTAATTTTTCTGTGCTTTATTTGCATCAGCTGTGCATATTTAACACCAAATTTGAAGCTCAAAAGCCGCAGCCAGCACAGAGCATCCCCCAGCCAGGGCAGCACAGAGCACCCCTTGGCCACATCATTGCCCCTACTCCTCCCTCCCAGCACACCTGAACACACCCAACAGAACTTGCCCTGTCCTCCCACCACTCCCACCATAATAACTCCACAAATTCGTCTGAGGCTTTCTGAAAATCCCAATGATCCATCTCCCAGCTGCCCTCCCCAATCACTTTATTGCTGTACTAGTAAAAGAACACCTCCTGCTGCAGTTAAACTGGATTTCCCGTAGAAAAGCCAGTGTTGCTGTCCCTAATCCATCAAACTGAAGCAGCATTTCCATACCAGCTTTAATTATTTTCCCAACCAATTTGCTTGGTGCTACAGCAAAGTTGCTCCACATAATTTCCACTTCTCTCCCTGCATCTCTTAATGAAGGGCAGAGCCAAGAGGCTGCGTTCCCAGGCAGCAGCTCCCTTCAATGAGAGATCCCTGTCTGCTGGCAGTTCAGCTGCTTCATTCATAAACCCTTCAGAAGAGCCACCAGAGCCCACCAGGCCCTGGCCACCTGTGCTCTTTAACTCCTTCCTTTGCACAGCACCTTATTCCCCCTGGGAATTTCACCTCCATTGCTGCCTTCACTGATGGGATGATCCCATTTTGCTCCATCACGAAGTCCCCTTACTCCTGAATGTCTCCTGTCAGGCTCCAGTGTTGGGAGGAGCCCCCCACATGCTACTGGGTGCCCTGATCACCTCTGCCCTCACTGCTTGCACAACTAGTTTTGGATGGGGTTTTTCTCCCCCCCATTCCACAAAAGGGATTATTTCCCAATGTGTGAACTCCACACCAGCCTCAGTTACTAATATGCAGGCACGAATCCAAGCTGGGGTGCTCCAGCCCCACATCAGCACCCTGGTCCAGCACAACCCCCCAGCCAGCACTCCCTTCCCTGCAGCAGCAGGTCCCTGCACCCCTGATCCAATCCCTCCCAGGGGGCCCCTCCTCTGGTCTGAGGTGCTGCATTTCCCACCCCCACTTCTCTCCCTCTCCTCTCCGATAACATCTGTTCATGGAGCAGCTCCAGAGACCCCACCACCCACTCCTGCAGGGATTCCAGTGGTTTCCACACACCCCAGGAGCCCTCATCCCAAAGACGCTGCCCCCGCCCAGCCAGCGCTGCCGACCATCCCCTCCTGCCAGCCCTGCAGCCCCATGCTTCCCATTGGTGTAAACGGCTGATAATCCACTCGCAGCTGGCAGAAATCCATGGATCCTCCACTGGTTCCAGCAATGCCACAAAACCTTCCCCCCTGCATCCACTTCTGATGAGGAACAACAAGCCCTGCTCCTGTGGGCTGGGATGTGGGATATGGGGAGGGCGCTGGGCAGTAGGAGCAGTTTTTGGGCCCAATGCTAAACATCAGCTACTGACATCAACTTGTCCAACAGGATTGCAGCATAGGATGAGGTACAAATGTGTTGTTATTTGAGTGGGTCACGACTGCAAAAGGACACAGCCATTGCCGAGCTATGCTCCCTGTTCTCCCAGGCTGGTGCCAGCCTTGCAGCACATTATCGGGATTTCATGGAGATCTTGACCAGGGAGCAGCAGCAGCTCCAGGAGCTTGGGTTTCCTGCAGGCTAAAGCCTACAAGGTCTCCACCTCATTCACCTCCATGATGCCAGAGAGGCAAGCACCAAAGAAAGATCCTCTGTTTGATCTCCAGTGATATCCTGGTACAAGGGAAGATTTTGCCTCTTTTCTACAAACAGTGCCCAGGGAGGTGACAGCTCCTGGAGTGCTCCCAGAGGACCTCAGCACAGCATGTGTCCACCAAGGACTCCCAGGGGATGTGGCGTTTGGAGCCCTTGAGCTGCAGGGTGGATCAGGAAGGGATTCCCTGCAGTTTGCTCCCTGGCTCCTGCAGCCATACAACAGGAGTCATGCCATGAGGATTCCTCATCAGCTGGAGGGGCTTGAAGATGCCCCAGGCAGCAACGGTGCACCGAACAGGAACCTTCCCCTGCCCTCTCTGTCAGTGGTCTGAGAGCTGACAGGACACAAAAAGCCCAGGGCACCTCTCCAGCCCAGGGCACCTCTCCAGCCCCTCCGATGTGGCAGGTCCCTGGAGCACAGCACAGCTGCTTCCAGTTCTTGGGGAAGACAGCAGCTCCCCAGGGTCCCCAGCACTTCCCTCCCCAATCCATGAAACCTGGGGCTGCAGCAGCCAGGCTCAGCCTCTGGCAGGTCACAGCCCATGGCAACCCTCTTCCCCACACACTGCATATGTCAGTCCGTCTGCCCGTCCATCCATCCCATTCCCCCTGCAATGCCCAAACCCACAGTCCCTCTGCCAGCAGCTGCCGCCACAGCTCGGAGGCTGAAACCTTGGCTGAAGCTGGGGGGTCACAGCGATGCTGAGAGCTGGGAGGGGGGGCCGCAGCACTGCCAGGGACAGCTGCAGGCACTGGCTTTAGTGGGAGCAGTCCCACCTTCCCAAGGCCATTGCAGATGTGAGTGACCCCCTTCCAGCCTGAGAAAAGCAGCTGGGGACTGGGCACGCCACCAAACTGGCACATCCAGCACTCACAGAGCCCTGGCAGCCCTGCCATCCCCTGCAAATCGTCCCTCCCCTCCTGCCACAGGACTCCACTGCTGCAGGTCTCACCACAGGACTCCACTGCTCCAGGTCTCACCACCCCTCCCCTCCCTTACCTCTTCTGCAGCTCTGTGCTCTCCAGCTGATGCTATACGGCAGGCGAGCAGACCCAGCACTCATGTCTGTACCAGCAGCTCCTGAAAGCAGCCCTGCTCCCAGCTGGCTCCTGCCAGACCACACACGACAGCAGTCTTTTGATCTGAGCCCTTCTCCAGGCGCACCCTGTGGCTCCGCATCCTTCCCCTCTTCCTCAGCCACCGCCTGCAGTGCAGCTCCAGCCCAGCCTCATCCCACCACAGCCAGCAGCCCCAGGCCCAGCAAGGATGAGGGAGGGCATGGCTGCAGCAGCAGCTGGTGCTTTGGAATAACCTTTGGGCTCCAGAGCTCACAGCTCTGATCCCCCAGATGGATGCTGCGGAGATCATCCAGCTCTGCACAGAGATCGGTCCTGATGAGGAGGAGCGTACTGCAAGGCAAACCCCTCGGTCTCTCCAGAGGCTGGAGCAGCAGCAGCTGGCTCCGGCGCTCACAGCCCCAGTGCCATACCAGGGGACTGGCATCCTTCAGGGCCTGCACCCCACGAGGCACACCAGGGTTATCCCCACTCCAGTGCTTCCTCCAGGACACCGAGCCCCAGCGCAGGACACTGCCACTACTCACCCACAGAGGAGAGGAGTTCAAAGAAGTGCAGAGACATGACCACAGCGAAGGCAAGGTTGGGGTCGTGGCAAAGCCCACCATGGGAAACAGCCGGGGCACATGGACCCACACCTGGGAAGGTACCCGTGCTGCTGCCACGTGAGCATGACACAGCGAGGGGCCAGTGCATCCCAGCAAGGAGCTGGCCCCTCACCAGTGCTCCCCAGGACCCCTCCAGCCATGCAAAAGTCAAAGCTCTGCTGCAGGGATGTGTTTCTGGGAGATGGAATAACAACAGAACCTCAATCAAAGAAGGGGGGCTCCCCCTGCACGGCACAATCCCACCCCAGCGAAGGCACAGAGCCCGAGAGGGGCATCCCCCCACTGTGCCTCCCGACCGGCTCCGGGCACTGCCCCTCTGCACCACCTGACCCACGCTGGGAAGGGACAAAACTGAATGAGGCCAAGGGAGCAAGAACGGCTCTGGAGGGGAAGGGAGCTGCTGTCGGAACCAAAGGCTCTGTCACATCCCTGCTGGCTCAGGGCTGCTGTGTGTCCTGATGGAGCTCCGAGGAGCACACGTGCCCCGGCACCACGCCAGCCCCCAGCCCAGGAGAACACACGCTGCCCGTGCCACCGTTTCAGTCCCTTTTTGCTGCTCAGTGCAGCAGCAGGACAGAAGCAGCTCCGACCCCCGGCAGATCCCGGCCTCGCGCTGCGGATGGAGGCTGTGCAGGCAGCCCGGAGCCCTGTCGCTGTCCCGACCCGGCGCCCTCGCCAACCTCCCCACCCCAAAACGACAGATCGGCTGCACTTCCGACAGATACCACAGAGCCGGGAAACCCAAGGGCCATTGTGCTGCTCTGTGCAAGGTTAAATATATCTGCACAGCTCCTTGGGCTGCATTCCTGGGAGGCTGGAAGGATAAACAAGACTTCCTGCAGGAACTGGAGACAATGGGGGGATAATTAATGTTAATGCCCAGTGCAGAAACAATGCAGATATTTTGGACTTTTACACCCTCCTCCCCCCACCCCCCAAAATGCTCAGAAAGAGGCACTCAGACAGGTGTAACTGGGCCACCTAAAAGAGATAAATCATTTAAAATGAGGGGAGCTTCCGCTGCCGAGGGTGCAGCCTGGGGCTTCACCATTCCAGGCTTCCAGGCACAAGAGGACAAGTCTTGGAGACACGTTTTTCCCAGAGCCAGCCCAGCTCAAGCTGGCCGGGGGGGTCCCAGCACAGGAGGTTTGGAGATGGAGCTTGCGCCCGTGCCCCAGCCGTGCCTCCTTTGCAGCACGGCACAGCCAGCGATGCCAGCGCTGTTCTGGATCAGCCACAGGCAAACTGCGGAGAGCTCCCGCACGGCTGCACCCCATGCGCCACAGGGACGGGACCCCCACGCCTCCCTCCGCAGCCAGCCTGAGGATGCCACATTGCTGTTCCTACAGCTACCTCCTCTTCATTCCAGAGAAGGCCCAACTAGGGCTTGTTTTCAAATCACAGCAATTCTTAATCCTTTTTCCTACCCCAGTCCCTTGGGAGTGCTCCGTGGACCAGCCAGATTTCCCAGTCCTCCTCCCGTACTTCGGAGTGACAGAGGGAGTGACAGAGTGCTCCCCGGACACTTTTCCAGCGCATTACACAGGTCATTTAAAGCCTTTCAGGACAAAATGCTCCCGCGCCCTGAGGTGACTCAAAACCATTAGCATCTCTTTGGGAAGGCCTCTCCACCCACACCACTACTGCACAGGAGCACTTCTGCCCTTCATCTCAAAATAAAATACATTTATGAACAAAAAGGCACCAATTCCCCTTGACTCAGCCTCCCCCCGCAATATCCCCTGCCAAGGGGCTGCATCGCTAGAGAGAGAGGAGGAGGCCCCAGCACACAGAAGGGACAGGCAGAGCCACTGCCGGTCCCCATGTCCCATGCTCTGCTCTGAATGCCACCAACACCCACAGCGGTGTCCTTCACACCTTACGAAGCACATCAAAGGATGCTCCACCAGCAGTACCACACTGCATCCTCTGGGATCAGCCCCAAGCTCCCTCCCCAGCCACCCAGGAGGGGTTTCCTGAGCCAAGGACACCAGCACAGCCGTTCCAGTGCAGGACATGGATTCCCATGGCTCATGCCAGGATGGGGATTAACTGCTGATGGCAGGTCCAGAGCTCACACAGCCAGGGGAGAACCATGCAGCTCACCCCAGCACCCCGTGGATCAGCCTGTGGCAATGGACCAGGGAACAACCCTGAACCCAGCACAGGCTGCACCCCAGAGCACACCAAACAAAAGTCCACTGTCCCCACCCAGTTCCTGGAGGACCTGGACCGTGCTGGTTGCCTCCATCACCCCTGTTCCTGGCCAGCCCCACCACGCTGCATCTCTCCAAAGTTCTCCTCCCAGCTCTGAGGGGCAGCCAAGGTAATTTTGGCAGCGCGCAGGAGCTGCGGATCTGCCTGCCATCCCTTTCAGCTCTGCTCAGCTGCAATTCAGGAGACAAAGCAGGTAACTACAAAGGTAATTTCCTCCTGCCATCCCGCTCCCTCCCTGTGGGCTGCCGGAGGGAGGCAGAGGCTTCTGGCGACAAGAGGCACGACAAGAGGCACGGCACAGACAATACCTGCTCTCATGCACTGACGAGTTCTTTAATGATCTGAACGGAACCAAAAACGTTCCGAATTTTGCAT
The DNA here is from genome assembly GCF_000738735.6 of Corvus cornix cornix. Taxonomy (NCBI): domain Eukaryota; kingdom Metazoa; phylum Chordata; class Aves; order Passeriformes; family Corvidae; genus Corvus; species Corvus cornix. Next base: position 20,154,342 of record NC_047058.1, read on the forward strand.
TTGTCACAATCACAGATGATGCCAGAACCTCGCTGGGGTTTGACACACCAAGGTGCCTTTGCCTCCTAGAGCATCTGACACTGCTGGTTCCCTGTGGGACACCGCTGCGGCTCCAGGGACAGAGGCACAGCTCACAGCTGCTGAGGAATGACAAGTGCACACAAATTCCTGGGGTGCTGGAGGGAGCATAGCACTCTGCAGGGTCACTCTGGGACTGACCACAACAGTGGCCAGAACCTGGGGAAAGTACTGACAGGAGCAAAAGAGTTTAAAAAAAGAATAGCATTATATATACAGATATACATTCAGTCTGGCAGGCCCATGGTCTCCCTCATCCAAGTGCTGGAGCACTGAGCAGCTTTCCAAGGCCCCTCTCCTGCCCACTGTCACCCCCACACGCAGCAAGGACACCAGGCCAGTGCCAGAGCTGGGTCTGGTCCCATGGTGGCCCTGGCATGGCCAAGGGGCTGTGAGGAGTCCCCAGCCCTGTGGCACCTCCCTCCGTGACACTGGTCACCCTGCCACCGCTGAGTGACCCCGCAGAGCATCTGAGTCACTTCCCAACGTGCAGGGGCACAGCTGTAATGCTGCGATGATTACTCATAAGATGAAGCAGCTAAACGACTTCAGGAATCAGATGAAAGTGATGGAAAAAGGCTCAAAGATTAAATGCCAGAAAACCACAAACATGTCACGTGGAGACAGGACAGGGAGGTGACAGCACCAGCACCCCTATAGCCTCCTCTGATGCCAGCCAGAAGCTGGGCTCCTCCCTTCCCAATACAACGGAGCTGCTGACCAGAGCAATGTCCTTCCCAGAAATTCAGTTTCGCACTATCTGCAGGCTCTCACAGCTGGCACAAGGCAGCCCAAATGCTGGGAGAGCAAGGAGGCCAGGAAGGATCCGATCTGGATCTGGGGGCCAAGAAGAAAAATCACAGAGGATAAAAACAAGGAGACTGTTCCTGGGAGAGGCCAGCCCTCATCAGGGAGAAACCTGAGAATTCCCAGGAGAAAAGCAAACCGGAGAGGCAAAGCACAGAGAAGCGGGGATCCTGGAGAATGCCAGGCATGGCCATGGGGATCCCAGAGGACACATCCCCCCACCAGCCACAGAGGAGAAGGAACGTGACAAGGAAGAAGACTCTGGAGGGTTGCTCCTCACCAAGTCACGCAGCTCAGCACTCACCACTCTTCTGCCAGACAAACCCCATCCTGTTCTCCTTCCTGCAGGCTCACAAACGCTGCCAGCACCAGGGAGCAGAGCAGGAGCCACTGCAGCCAGGGAAAAACCTTCAAGCTAAAAAAAAACCTTAAAGCATGTTTCTGAGAGGGGAAAACAACACAGGCAGTGAGAGACACCGGCAGAGAGCACAAGGCCAGGTCCCAGTGGAGTTTCTGAGCCGGCCGGGATCCTGGCTTGGTGCTCCAGCCCCTGCACTCAGCATTCAGCGCCAGGAGCGCCAGCAGCGCTGCAGGGCAGCGAGGGGGGAGAGAGAACCCCAGGCAACACAGCGCTGCCAGGGTTCCAGCCGGGCTCGGGAGACGCCGACGTGCGCAGAGGCTGCTCCGGGGACGTGCTCCCCACGGCTCCCCTGTGCCGGCTGCAACATCAGCTGCTTAAGATAAACAAAATGCCATTACATGGCCTGAGCCAGTGTGTTTCTGCAGCAGGCCAGAGCTGTGGGATGCCTGCTGCACCCAGGGAGCATGGCACTGCGCTAGCACACCGTGCTCCTGGGTGAGAATCCACTGGGGTCCACAGCGGGCTCTGGGGATGGGGCTCACCTGGAGCCAGCTGCCCAGGACGGTGACCTGCTGGGTTCCAAATACCTCCATAGACTGAGACTCCAAAGCCTCTCCAGGCAGCATTTCACCAATCTCACACTTTAAACACCCCACATTTTCTCCCATGAGATCTCAGCCAGATGCAAGGAGGTAAGAATAGAAGATGCACACACCTCATCCAAATCCACAGTACCAGGGCAGCAATCACCAGCAGCCCTGGCTACTCCTGGCTGTCCCACCAGGGTAAAACCCCTCATGCAGAACTTCCAAAGCCTGGATCCACATCTGCTCTCTTGCATGGGAAGCAGGCACAGTGCTGGGGCTCTGGAGGACTTACAGGAGGGATGTGAAGCTCCTGTGTCTCTTCTTTCCCCACTGCATGGAGACTGCAGACCCCTGCCACCCTCATGTGCCTCATTCCCAAACCATCTGCCTCCAGCCAGCGATCAAGAGAAACTGCTGAGAAAGAACCCAGAGAGCAGCATACCCCAGAACCTTGGACACCCCAGGCAGCACAAGCACACAGCCAGCAGTGCCACCATCACAGTGTCGCACTGGGGCTCAGCATCAGCACGACAGGGCGGGTAGCAGCCTGAGCCAGTACAGCATCCAGCCAAAACCCCAGCCTGCTCCTTAAAGAAGTGTTGAGCCAGGTCACTCTGCAGCTCAAAACCCCCCAAAATTCCTCACCCCCAGGAGGCCCAGGGGGCAGTGAACGAGAGCAGCTGCCTACAGCCCCATACCACGAGCTCAAAGGCCACTGCTACCGCCCCAGCCCACCCCTGCTCTGGGTTCTTGAGCATCCTTGAGACCACCCTTCCCTGCCTCACTGCACTTAGTCCTGTTACACAACAAGGTTTGTGGGGTTCTTTGAGGGCCACCCACGAAATGCATTTAAGCTGCTCTGTGTCTCTTTGAAAAAGAAAGCTAATTTATTCCTCAGTATGGCTGCTGTGCTGCCAGGGGATGCTGCGGGCTGCACCTTGGAGAGCAGGCACATCCCCACCTCCCCTGTGCCCCCACAGATCTTCTCCACATAACACCAACTGCCCTGGGCCTGAACCCTGCTCCAGCCAGGCCTCTGCCTCCTGCCTCAATGTAATTTTTTCCCCTTCAGTCAACCAACTCAAAATTGAGTTTGTGTATTAAAGCAAAATTTAATTTCTAGGCCATTATCCCAACGTGGTGTAGTTCCTGCATCTGCAGAATGAGCAATAGGCAAGCAGACTGAGCAGTTCATTTCCCTCTTAGACACGAATCTCAGCTATAAACAACAATAATGACATTCCGCAGAGGCATGGAGCCCTTTCATTTTGAATCCCACGGAAAGTGTGTGAAGCTGGGGGACCCCAACGCAACTGACACATGGAGCTGCTGTACGTGTCCCTGCACGGCTGCAACACACATCCCTTGCATCTGCCCTCAGAGTCTCAGTGATGCAGCAAGTTTTCGTTTATTTCTCACACTGCTTTTTCACAAGCCTCTGGGTTTTCCTTCTCCCCCTCTAGCAGAGTCTCCAGACAGTGAGACCTATAAAATACACAGTTCTGAGACCTGAGAGCTTGCAGCATCCAACTGCAACATCCATAAAAAAATCCCAGAAAAATCAAAAACTCCAACTCTCCCAAACAAACAAAAACCCCACACAACTCTCCCCTCCCCTCCCTCTCCCCCACTTCCCTTCAGTCACTCTAGTCTTTTGAGAGCAAAAAACTCAGAAGCAGTTTAACCCACACAGTGACAGCAGCGTCCCCATTCATTCACAAGCCGCTCTGGCTGAGATTCCATTCCAACTGGATCCCATCCACACCCTTTTCCTGTCCGAGAGCGGAAATCCCACGGGAAATGCCCCAAAGGAAGCAAACCAGATGCCACCACCCAGCCGGGAAGACCTGGCGGCGGCGTTGGGCTCCTGCAGCAGCTCCTTACTGGGACCTCCCAGCCAGCACAGCTTCAACAGTAAACAGAATCAGAATCACCAAAAGCCTTTTCCACTTTGATTTAAGAGACTCCCCCAGTTCAGCACAGTCCAAAATGCTCCTGGACCATGCCAGGGCAGCCCTGGCTGAGGTGGGGGCAGACACAGAGCACACCGGGCTTCCCCACACACCTGGGCAATGGGGGACATGATGGCACCTCAGTGGTGCAGCGTCCCCTCCCCAGTCCTGGGCTCTGGGAGCAGCCACTGGTGTAGCACCAGGGGACATTTGGGACAGCCCACATCCCCTATGAGCAAACGCACACAGAAAGGGACATCATGTCGCGGGAGGGAAATGGGGACAGGGACATGATATTTAGGTTGAACATCAGGAAATGTTTTTTCACCCAGCAGGTGGCTGAACACTGGACAGGCCCCTCAGGGAAGTGGTCACGGCCCCAAGGCTGCCAGAGCTCAAAAAGCACTTGGACAATGCTTTCAGGCAGATGATGAGATCCTTGGGGTGTCCTGCCCAGGGCCAGGAATTGGACTCAATGCTCCTGATGTGTCCCTTCCAACTCAGTCTATTCTATGATTCCATGAGAGGGATGACAGCAGCACCAAAACACAGGGAACGCCCCCAGCAGAGAGATGTCCCCTGCCCTCCTGGCACCCAGGGCACTCCAGGTTTGTTTGCTGGGGGAGGAAGCCAACCCACAGTGACACGGGGACCAGTGAGCTGCATGGAGGCTGACTGGCACCACCGAGCTGAGACTGCATGAAAAGGAGATAAAAAGTGGTCCAGCCTGACCCCCCCACCAGCCCCGGCTGCACCCCAATTTTTGTCACCCAGCCCCATCCCCACACTGGGGTGGTCCTGGGGGCCAGCAACCCACTTCTCTCCCCTCTGTGTTGACGGGCGTTACTGGGGGCTGGGGGCTGCCTTCCCCACAGCAGTAAACAAGGGCAAGGGTGTCCCCACCCTGGCCACAGGACCCGCCTGGCCCCAGGGCAGGGGCCCAGAGTGGAGGCAGAGGGATGGACTGCCAGCAAGCACAATCGGCTGTTTCCTGAGAAAGTGCAGCTCACAAAAGGGCAATTCTGCCACCGGCCATGCTCCCTGGGAAGGGGCTGGGATGAAGACAGGGGAAGGGCAGATACTGAAGCCACCACATCCTGCCGACGCTGGCAGGGCCCCACCACTGGCGCCCCAAAAGCCGGGGCTGCAGCGTGCCTAGCTCTGCCCCACGTCCTCCCAAGGATGACACAGCCACAACCTCGGGGCTCAGCACCGTGCCCCTCCCTGCACCCATGCATGAGAGGCAGGTCCCGGGGCCGCTGGCACCAAGGTCCAACCCGAAGTTCGCAGCACTGTGTAAGAACACACGCAGGCACCCAGGATCCGAGGGGTGAGATGCTCCCTGCATGCCGCTGGAGCCCCCCGCCCTCGCACAGCACAAGGCGCCTTTCAGAGCCACACAGACACACCATTCTCCCACTGCTGACCTCCTTGCCCTGGCATTTTTGGGATCCAGGCTCCACAGTAGCGAGCGATAGCGTTGGAAGCAGCAGCTTGAGGCCGGTCAGCAGCATCCCCACGTGTGTGCTCGCTAATCGGAGGGGCCGCTCGTTCGCACAAGATGAAGGTCCAGCCAGGCACTCATTAGGCTGCAACACACACTCGCTTTCCAGGCAAAGAACACTGAAAACAAGGGAAAGCAGCAACACAGGCTCCAGCCTCCCCAGGGCTTTGCCCCTCCCCAGGAGGGAGCTCAGGGGAGCGGCCACAGACCCTCCCGCCCCAGTGAGAGGAGCACCAGCCTCAGAAGGGTTTCGAGCAGGCAAGGCAGGTTTGTTACAGAAGGTGTGTTCGTTACCGGCAGCAGCAACTCCTTCTAGAGGAGCAAAATAATCACACTGCCCATCATCTTCATTTAATGAACCAGCTGTGCAGCCTGCAGAGACAGTTCTGGTTCCAGCATCTCTGATGGGACAGCCATGGTCTCTCCAGTGACCAGCCTTCAGGATGCACCAACCCCCTAAAGCCAGGGGCTGACCCAAGGGCTAAAAGGCTCAACATCCCCCTCCCCACTACAAAAGCCTCGACTGACGGCTCAGAAACCCACAGAGACCCCAGGGGAGTCACAGTGTGGGTTTGGAAACACCTATCCATCCCTAGAGGGGATGTAGCGGGAGACAACATAATCCTGGCTTTAAAAGTAAGTAATTTATCAATCTCATAAGTCCCAGGGCCGATCTCACCCCACTCACACACATGCCCACACACGCCCCTGAGCTGTGCCTGTACCTTGGAGGCCAGCGCAGCTCAGCGGGTGCACGCTGTGCGAGGCAGGGATTTATCACCCACTGCAGCTCCATTTCTTTTGCAAAGCAGCATTTCCAAACCAGGCAGGATGCAGGCTGTGCATGGGCCCAGCCTCCCAGCCGCCATGGAAGGCTGCGCAGGGCACAGACCCAGCTCTGAGCGCAGCAGCCGGCACACCCAGGGCTCTGTAAGCACCTGCCTGAACCGAGACAGCTGCTGCTGTCGTTGGCATCAATTCATCCTTCCTCCTCGTATTCCTACTGCACTTAACTGTCTTTTCCCAGGAGCATCCTCAGGGAACATCCCCTCAGTGCGAGAGCATTCCAGCACCGCTGCCTGGGCCAGCCTCCCTCCTTCCCTCCCTCCGTGCTTTTATTACCCCTTGGCCAGGGGCACAAGCCAAGCACGGAGCCTCGAGTCTGCTCCTCGATGGTGAAATGCAGCAGCAACAACCTCAGCACAGAGCCCATGGCACGCTCTGGGAGCGGAGGCAGCTCCACCACAGCCCCCCAGCACTGACCGAGGGTCACCACACGCTGCTGCAGCGGGGGGCACAGGAGGGAAGGGCACTGCTGACCACATCGGAAGGGTGAAGGAGCAGCTCGGGCCCACACTCAATGCCCTGCAGGCAGGCCGACAGGTCGGTGGCACCTCCCGGGTTTGCCAGACGCTGCCCGACGAAGCCCCTCTGCCACCTGGGAGCCAACAGTGCCCTGTGCTCGGCTGCCAGCTCCCACCCGGCTGCGGCAGCTCCTCCGGCAGAGCCGGTCTCCTTGAAGCCGCCTTCCGACAACACAAGCTGAGCCGAAACCTCCGGGCTGGCTGGGGAGACCTGGGCGACAGCCAGGAAGGGCAGGAGCCATTAACGCCGGCGTGTCCGGACTTGAGGGAATGACGGAGCAAGCAGAGCCATCTGCCCTCTCCAGAAACTCCGCAGACCGCTGGGCAGAACGGCCCTTCACCGCACTCCAGCCCTTGCCAGCTGTGCTCTAGCCCTGCCAGCTGTGCACATAGGGGCAATAAACCTGCGGTTCGGATGTTTTTTGAGGCAAAACACAAAAATAAAGGGCGAGGAAGAGGTGTCACTCGGGCACGTTTTCCAGCAGCTCCACAGATCCTCGGCGCAAGCGAACACACTCCGCTGCCGGCTCAGCAGTGACACCCGAAAGCGCGGGCAGTACCCCGGCAATGTCTCCCGGCCCCGGGGCACCGGGGGCAGCGCTGGCAGACCCCCCGGACGGGGCTGTGTCTCTCCCCTGCGGCTTCCGAAGCGGCGGCCACGGAGCCCGCTGCTGTTTAACTTCACGGCCCGGGAGTTTATCAGATTCCAGCCGCGCTCGGGGAAGGGGCGTGGGGGGGCCCAGGGGCAGCACCGGCCCCGCACCGGCTCTGCGGCAGCGACGACAGCCCGGCACCACGAACCGCCGGGATCCGAAGTGCGGGCACGGGGCTGGGCGGCGGGAGGGATACGACACTCTCCACTGTAAAACCCGGGGCGAGGGGGAACGGCGAGGGGAACGGCGAGGGGAACGGCGAGGTGGGCGCGGGATCCCTAAAGCCGCGGGCAGGGAGCCGGCGAGTTCGTACCCACTCCGCCCGTAACGCACCGCCGCTCCCCAGCAGGACGGCTCCCGGCGACCCGAGGGACCGGGAAGGCCGCGGACAACCCCGAGCGGGGACAGGCCACCCGGCTCTCCCCGCCAAGCGGCGGAAGGTGCCGGGGCGGGCTGGCAGACGCAAACGGGGGAGGCGATTGGGAGCGGGGGGAGCCGGCAACGGCTCCCGGGAGGGGCGGGAGCCCCCAGCCCCGGCACTTGCTGCGAACCCGCGGGAAGGGCCGCGCCGAGCGGCCGGCTCGGTGCTTCTTCCCGCCCCGGTACCTACCGGCGGGCCGCGGCATTCCCCCCGATGCTGGTACCTACCGGCGGCCCGCGGGAGCCCCCACGACACGACACGACACGACACGACACGACACGACACGACACGACACGGCCCGGCCCGGCCCGCCCCGGTGCCCCCGCCCGCCCCGGTGCCGGTACGTACCGGCGGCCCGCGGGAGCCTCCCCGCCGCTGCCCGGGCATCTTGGAGGCGCGGGGACACGGCGGCGGCGGCGGCGGCGCGCGCGGGGCGGGGCGGGGCGGGCGGGGCGGGGCGGGGCCGCGCGCTCACTGGCCCCGCCCCTCCCGCTCGGCCCCGCCCCGCCGCAGGTGAGGCCGCGGCGCCGCCGGCAGCGGGGCCTGGAGTCCGCGGGGTGCGGGGACACCGTGTGCCCCTGTGGGAGCGGGGCCCTGCGTGTTCCCGTGGGGAAGGGACACCGTGTGCCCCTGTGGGAGCGGGGCCCTGCGTGTTCCCGTGGGGAAGGGACACCGTGTGACCCTGTGTGCCCCTGTGTGTCCCTGTGTGCCCCTGTGGGAGCGGGGCCGTGCGTGTTCCTGGGCGGTGGGAGGCAGTGCGTGTCCCTATGGGATGTGGTAAAGTGTGTGTTCCCATGAGATGGATGGCACTGTGTGTCTGTGTGTTTACGGTGAGACTTGGTGCCTTGACAGTGAGTCTTTCAACACATTTATTTTTTTTCAAAATGAAAAATGCATTAAATGGGGTCTTCACCACCTGGTTTAGCACCACAAAGGGATGTCCCAGTGTTCTCCATACAGCAAACCAGCTCTGGGTGAGGTTGGGTTTTTATTTGCAAAGTGCACATATATATATGTATCCACATCAATAACATCAAAGGGAAACACGGGAGGGGGAGCCCAGAACTGTAATTTATTCCTTGGTAATATGGGGACATGTGGCACAGGTTATTTATATTTGAAGGCTGCCCAGAGTGTAAAATGAGCCATCTTTAAAAAATAAACGTGGAAAAATACATCCAGGCTCCTGGTGTATCTTAAGGTGAGGCCAGGCCAGCTGCTGGCAGGCGCTGGAGGAGGAGATGTGTGCCAGGACCTGCAGCTGTCCCCTCTGTGCCCTGGGCACCACCGTCACTGCACACACACACAGACAGACACTGAGCACACGGCAGCTGTCCTGCTGTGGCTCTCCAGTGAGACAGGACAAATGCAAGGCTGCCAGCACCACCATGGCCGGCCTGGTTCTCGCCTGGTTCACTGCACAGAGGGATCACAAATGCTTACTCCCAGCAGGGTCTGACAGCAGGGGAGTTAATATGCGCCATGTTGTTTGCATTAAACCCCATCTCTGATTTTCTGGTGGTGGAAGCGCAGCCCAGGCAGCTGTGGCCAAATCACAGAATCTAGAGCTGTCCTGGGATCAGCCTTTGTCTCTGCACCTGTGCAGAGCGATGTGAGATGAGTGAACAGCCAGACCAGAGCCCCATCCTCTAACCCTTGGACAGGCAGGAAATTAAAGCCACTTTTACAAATTCAGTAGCCAGCAGGTAGCCAGGCGTGGGTTCAGGCTCTGAGCAGAGCCGGAGCACTTGGCTGGGCAACAGCAGAGATATGCAGCCCCCAGACATGGCACATCAGGCTGCAGGGAACTGAGACCACTGACAATGAGCAGATGGCTGGAGGTCACAGCAAAGTCCCACCACCAATGGGCTCTGGGTGACAACCTGACTGCCCAGCACTCGCCACGGTGCTGGGCCACAGATACCAGTGGCAGCTCAGCCCTGACCTCTGAGAGCCTCAGCCTTGCTCCCACAGCAGCCAGGGACACAGCCCAGATGGTGGCACTGTGCAGTGGTGGCAGCTCCATAGTGTGACCGCGTCCCTCCAGCTCCCAGCTCCAATGCCGGCCCCAGTGAGTGAGCAGGCCCAGGGAGCACAGGGACTGGAGCAGCTGTTGGGGTGACACAGCAGAGATCACTCAGTGTCTCCTCTGCACTCTGGGAATCAGCTCGTGGGGCTGGAGCAGCTGCTGGGATGACACAGTGGAGATCAGCCCCGGTGCCTCCTCTGCCCTCCAGGGTTCGGCTGTTGCTGGCGCTCCCAAGCCAAGGGGCTGTGGTGGATGTGCACAGCTGTGGCTCCAGCTGCCAAACAGACCCTGTGCCAAGGCCCAGGGTGGGCTGGCACCCACCGGACCATAGCTCAGAGACACAGCATATTTAAGTCCCTCAAACAGTTTTCCTCATGGAACATTGCAGATGCCAGCCTTCTTCAAGGCCTGATGGGTGCTGGATTAGCTGGGATCCTGCATTAATCGGCAGAGGTGTTGGAGGTGGCCTTGGGCAAATATTTACAATTACTGTGGTGGTGTGCCTGTGCATGTCCTCAAAACACAGAAGGGGTAGGGTTCAAATGGCACTTTAATGAGCTGCAGGACAGCGGGAGGATAGAGCTCCTCACGCTGATGTGTTGAGCAGTCCAGGGTGGGAAGATCGTCTTCATCTGCCCACAAAGGCGTGTTGGTGTTGGAGTGGCAAGTGCTCAGCAGCCCTTCTAGGACCTGTGTGTTTTGAATAGGGACCATCTTGGTTTCTGCATCACACGGCTGTGAGCGTGTTGCTTGGATTCAGGGAACTACGCTTTTCCTGCCCAAGGCTGGTCTGCGCTCACATCCACATTGCACAGACAGGAATGGAAACACTCAAGTTGTGCCGCGTGCCTGGGATGCCGGCTGAATGAATAACACGAGGTTATAAAGCAGGATTCCCCCTCACAAATTTGTTCTTCCAGTGGAAAGCACAGAGGAAAAACATCCTTTTAAGTTCTGCATCCCTCTTCCCACTCCTTCTGAAGAGCAGGCAGGCAGTGTGGAGATGAGCAGGAATGGATGAATTCCCCCAGAAGAATTTCTTCTCGATTCTTTCCTACATTTTGATGATTTCATTCCTCCAGCTCTCATTAGCACCTCCTTTATCCCCAGTTCTTCCCCAAGGGCATTCTGCTCTCTCTCCCTCCTGCTGCAAAGGGAGCGGCAGAGCAGGGATAGAAGCGGATGCTGTGCACCACCTCATGTTGAGGCCTGGAATTTCAGAGCCTGATCCCAGCTCCAGCTCTCTCCCATGGCAAGGGAGGTGGAGTCCTCATCTGCCCCAGAATTTATTGTGCTGGATAAGAGCAATGCCTCATCCTCACATCCTCACACAAGGACTCAGTGGCAGTGTCCTGCCCTTTGTTAAGGCCCCGTGGTCTGACAGACCTGCCGAAGCCCCAGCAGCCAGGCGAGCTGTCCCATGGGCTCTGAGGGCTGATTTCTGAAGAGGAAAGTCTGTTCTCCCAAGTGCATCCCTTTTCTGCACTCAAACAACCCCAGATGCTCTCCCAATCCAGCCCGGCTCTTTCAGAATGGTCACAGGATTTTGTGTCACCCTGTTTGTGAGCAATCCCCTGCTCTGCCTGTCCTCCCCAGGACCCTCAAGAGGGAAAGGAGGCAGGGTTTGACAGGCGAGAACTATCCAGCCTGGTTTCCAGCCATCTCCTGCACATCTCTGGACTGCCAATGCTGTTTGCACTCCCCATGCCAGAGCTCAGCAGCAGATTTGCTCACAAAGTCCTGTTGTGCCAAGGAAAAGGATCCTGAGTCCCTCAGGTCAGGCATGCAGAGACAGACAGACATGCTGCCTGTACTTTTCCCTGGCATCCTTGGGCTGTGGGTCCCTGCTCTCACATATTCATGTTGAAAAAATATTCATTATGCTTGTGGAGCCCAGGGGTCAGCTTTGGGCTCCAGAGGAAGCACACATCTGTAATTCTGCATTCCCCACAACATCCCCAGCTCTGGTGGCCTGAGCTGCACCTGTACCAGCCCCTGGATGGGAAAGGGGCCCAAGCCCATCCAGTCTTGCACCCAAGGACACGATTTTGACCCCTAAACAATCAATTCAGTAGGAAATAAAATGAGAAGGAAGTACAGAAGTTACTCCCAAGGTCATACACTGCAGAAGGCAGCACTACCCTCAGTGGGACATGCACTGCAAGGAGCAGGACAGCGCTGCTGGAGTGTTCCCTGTGAACTTGATTTCAGGCTGCTGGACCTGCTCAATGGAGCATCCAAGGAGAACATTGGCTCTCGAGGCACAGAGATTTCTAAAGCGTTTTTTTGACTATTTCTCCTTCCTCTGACATACTTCCAAAGCTGCATTTGAGAATGTCCCCTTGTAGTCACACATCCCTGTGATAGCACAAAGGGAAAGAGAGGTTACATCACACCTGCATTCACCAGCTCCCAGCCAAAGATAGCTCAGGCTGCTGTCACAGGGCTCCCACAGTGACCACGCTGGCTTAGGGAGTGCTTCAGGTACCCCCTGTGCTGTGCAAAAGAGAAACCAGCTCTCAGCAGCCAAGCCAGCCTTCTTCAACCCCAGCCAGCTCCTGGCATCACCAGAGCTGCACTGACTCACCATGCTGCAAGGAGCATTCCCCCTTCCCAGCTCCCGGCTCACACACACCCAGGGCAGCCCTTCCGTGTTCACGTGAGTCTCCCACTTTCTTTGAGCCTCACACATTTACAGGTAACAGGTATTGCACTGCTACAGCTTTTCCACCCCAGCATTAGGCTACCTTAGCAATTAAACAAAGCAAATATGCATTTAGTAAGACCTAGGTCAGGCTTACAACCAGAAAAAAGCAATATGCTCACTCCAGAGGACTCAAAATTTCCTCAACAGTTATCATCTGCACTCAAAGGACATCAAAGACTTTCTGAAAAGGAAAGATGTGCTCTCCCAGCTTATATATTCCCCCACCCCCTTGCCTGCAGCACCCAGCAAGTGATTCCTCCTCCCTGTTCACACCTCATCGGCTGGAAGGTGAGAGAAAAAATGAATGCTGAGCTTGAGGGAATTTAAGGAGAGACAAATGACAGAAGATCCTCCCTTGGGGGTCACAGTAGCACCTCTGGGTAGGAGCAAGTGCTGGGCAGGGAACTGGGGAGACAGGACTGAGGTTTGCCAGGGCAGGATCCCTGTTCTGTCTGAGCAGGTGCCCGTCCCTATGTGTGGGGCACGTGAGGCTGTCCTGAGCCCACTGCCCACCCTCAGTAAATAACCCGTGTTCCTAAACAGCACTGTCTTTGTTATTGAGGCAGAGCAGGGAGCAAAAAGCACGTTGAGGGCGTTTACTGAATCAGGTTGTGAAATTAGAGGCTGCGTGGACTCGGACATCACCGTGGGCTGGCTGCCCACAGTCTCTCCCCAGAGGTGGCACAGGCAGAGCGGCTGCCAAGGCACAGGTGTGGGGATGAGCAAGACTGCAGAGGGCGAAGCCCAGATGTTTATCTGGGTGGTGGGAGCAGGCAGGTCTCCTGGGAGGCAGCTAACCATAGGAATAGGCACTGTGTCTGTCTTACGGCTGAAACCCAGGGAGAGAGCTGGACACAGCCCTGGGATGGGAGTTGGTCCGTCTCCAGCAGGGAGAGAGGCCAAGAGCTTTTAGGCAGCCCGGAGAGTGGAGCCTGCCCCACTGTGTCCTGCTGTGGCAAGCCAGTCAGATGAGACTGGGGCAGGCCATGCAGAATAGAACAAAATGCAAATCAGAGCGAGAGAAGCTCATCTCAAAAATAACGTGATGTGCTGCTGTTCAATGAGAGGCGGCTGGGAGAGCAACTGATGCTGAAAGAGCTGCAAGCACAGCAGGCGAGGCTGCGTGAGGTGACAAGGACAGTGGCTTGGATGGATACGGCTGAGCCTGGAGCGAGAAGACCCTACCCATGAGTGTTGTTGCCACCTCATTACAGGTTGTCAGCCCTCAAGTCTGCATGCCAGCTTCAAGTGAAGCCTCCCTGAGCTCCAGCCCCTTCCCATCCACACCCCTCCCCCCGCCAGCTGTGTGACTCCCGGTGTCAGGAGAGGAATTCCCTGTGGAACAGGCACCTGGCCCAGCAGGTCCAACAGGGTGCACTGCCTGCTGCTCCGCTCCTCCCTCGGCAGGCGTGGGGCTCGAGAGCAGAGTGGTGTGTGCTGGCTCCATATTAAAGTGATGTTCAAGCTTGATGGAAAATTCAAGTCTGGAGGAGGAAGAGGAGGAGGTGGAGGATGAAGCCATGCACAGGTGCACACATACACTGACTATCTTGCCCCCTCCATTGCTGCTGCGGCTGGTGGAGTGAAGGGAGATCCCATGTGGGAGCTAAAACTATATAGAGAAGCTGAAAAGCTGCAGTGAGACTTCAACTTCAGCTGCTTCCCACAGCAGAGGCCATGGTGACACCAGCCCAGCCCATGAAAACCTGCGTGGGGAGCTGACGCTGGGTGGGAAAAGCTTCTTTCACCTAACGCAGATCTGGCACAAGAGCAGAGCTGGGAGTCTCACCCAGCAGTTCAGAGGGGAAACACAATTCCCTCAGCTCATTAGGAGGGTGATTAGTTACTCAAACCGTTTACTGAGGGTTGCGGTGAGATCTCCACCACCAGCTCTGAACGCCCACCAGCCCACGCTCCATTCTCGGTGTGATGGGACGCAGAGCCGAGCTGACCTGTGTGCTGAGCTGCCCGGTCATCCCGGCTCCCCCACGCCCTGGGGATGGTCCATTCAGCTGACATGGCAAAACAAAAATATTTTTAATTTGGATGGAGATAAAAGGTAAAAACTTCACATCTGAGAGCTCTGAAGTGTTGTTCTGGAGGTGCTTTATCTCCTTGTTTTCCAGAGAGGCTCCTGCTAGACCAACCCACTGTGCAGCTATCCGAGGATCTCAGTCTTCAGCCGGCGCCAAATTCCTGCAGAGCAGGGAACTCACATTAATTTTTTTATTTTTAAAGCTCCAGTTCCTGGAGCAATGGGAGGATTTTCATACCTCACCATCTACTTAAAGTAAGGCAAGTTTCTCACCTTTCCAGCAGCTCACCGATGCAAGGAGAACGTCAGTAGGAGGTTTTAAGGAGATCTGATGGTTGTTTGATGGAAGTAGACTTCCCAACACTGTCCCTTCATGCTGGGGTTTGTAGAGCATCCCAGGGTTCATGGAGCTGCTTTGCTGCTGCTGGAAAAGTTGGTCTCACTCTCACACAGCTCATTATTGCAATTGCAGCTCTCAGGGAGCGGGGAAATGTGCTCCTTCACAGGCACATCCATCCTAATGGCTTCTGCCTCACTGCCAAGGATAGATCATCACAAATCAGGGCTATGAGGACTTTTGGAGAGCCCTTCTGCTTCAGGTGTTTCATCCTGTCAGTGAAGGAGCCCTCTGAGACACCCATCAGCCAGCTGAGAGTTGTGTTTGGGGAGCACATTGCTGGCTCAACAGAGTGAGGAAAAAATCTATTTCAGTTCATTTTCATACCAGACAGAGCGTTCGGAACTGCGCTGCCGGGCACCCCCTCCAGCAGGCAGCCCTGACCTGGGTCAGTCCTCACAGGTGCTGCAGTGCACTGGGTGAGTTCTTGCAACTTCAGAGCCACTCACAAAGGTTTACAGGTTTGAAAAAAGTATTTCCACCAGCTCAGGAGGGCAGGAGAGCTGTCTCAGCACACGGGATGCTGCTTTCCTGGGGGGATGTTGCTGCAGAGCCCAAGGGTCACCTTAGTGGGACCTTGTCAGAACAGGGAACCCAACCCAGTGCTGAGCACAGCAGGGATGAGCAGAAGAGCCCCTTTCTGCACAGTGGATATTTGCAAGGGAAAGGCCGAAGGTGGCCTCACCTCCTCCGTGTCACTGGTGGAATGTGCCCAAGCAGGACTCCCCCAGAGGCAGCAGGGATGCACTTGGACACCCACAGAGCAGTGCTGCACAGCCCTGGGTGCTGCCTGCCCCAGAACCAGCCTTGGTTGGGTTCCCACCCAGTGCTTCTGTTATCTCTGGCTGGGATCGGGTGATGCCAAGCACTTTTCGGGTGAGAGGCAGCTCTCCTGGCTTTGACCCATGGTAGGAGCCAGGCTGGGCACCAGGCAGGGCGAGGGCGGATGTGGGGCACTGCAGGGCAGCTCCCTGCCAGCCCCTCACCACTGACCCGGGCCACGGTGCCTGCCCAGCCCACTCTGCCTGGATGGGACAGCTGCCCGCACAATCACCCGTGCAAGGCCACCCGAGGCCAGCCCGACTGCCACTGTCCCTGAGCGGACTCTGGCTCTCCCTGCACACAGAGCACAGGCTCTGTGCCCTGCTCCACCAACAGCTGGAGCTTTCCAGGGGCCTCATGGGGCACAGAACCGCCCCCAGCCAGGACATCAGCGACAGCCCCATGCTGGTGATCGTCCTTCCCACTGATTCCCGCAGGCACAGGCAGATTTGAGTCCTTACAAACTTAGCGAGATTTGTGGAGGGTTTTCCAAAAATCATTCATCAAAACTTCTGCAGATAATTATGAGTTTGTTGCTCATTTATTAGCACCAGGCTGTAATTACTCGGTATCCAGATGATTTGCTACACAGATCATGTGGTGCTGAGTAGGTCAGATGAGTACAAGGCTCAGATTAGGATTTTTAAGTTTGTTTTCCCAGGAAGGTCTGTAATGCATCCCTAAATGCTGTTGTGTTGTCAACAGCCCATCTGTGGAAAGGCAGAGGCAGACATGGGGACTTTGGGATAAACATGGATAAGCCTTTATAGATAATTTTCTCTGTTTTCTCCAGCTATAGCAACGTGGGTGCAGGGACTTGGCTTTGTGTTTTCCAGGTGTGTGACAGATGCATCCCTGTGACAGTTTTCCTGTCCCCAGCCAGTCCCTTTTCAATGCATTTTGCTGTTCAGGGGCTGGATGCAGCACACAAGTGGCCATGAGACAGCACTTGGCCAAACTCTGCCCCTGTGACCCTGTGGCGACACTGTCTTCAGCCATGGTTCTGCTCCCCATGCTTGGGACCAGGCCTGCTGCCAAAGCTCCTAGCCCTGGAGCTGTGGCTGTGCCATTGGGGTGTGCAGGCAGTGCTCCCTGTTTTTAGGGGAGAAGGCTGCCATGGTGCTGGAACTACCCAGGAGCACAGGGAGCAGATCCTTTTGGCAGCAGCTGCCCTTCCTGGCTCTGTTTGGACACTGTGGCTGCCATAAAGAGCCTGTCTTGTTGCCCCCCACAGCAAAGGCAGAGCAGGAGCTGTCTCTCCAGCTCAGGCGGGGACACTGAGGTCCCAGGAATTGTCAGGGCTTTCAGGAGTTCACTTATGGCAGGTGAAGCTCAGCTGGTGCTTCCGCTCTGTGTCGGGGCCGGTACCAATGGAAGCAGAGCCCAGGCAGTCCTGGGCAGGAGGTTCCATGTGAGAGCTCTACAGGATCCCCCCTCCTTGTGGGGATGGGCAATGCCACCTGCTCAGTGTGCCTGGAGACCCTCTGCATGGCTTTTGCTGGGTTGTCTGGACTGGGCAGAGCAATCTGTCCCAGCACTGGGGCAGGAGAGGGGCATCCTCACATGCAGTGAATCACCTGCAGAATCCAGGGAGTTCTGGGCTGCCTTTGAAGCACTGGTTCATCTCTTTTTTCGGCACCCAGTGGGGGAGTTGGACATCCTACATATCCCAGACCAAAGGTGGTTTGAGGGGAACCAAGGTGGGATCACTGTCTGGCTTTGTGTGGGGCGAGTCAGGATGAGCTCCAGCATCTCCCAGCCCCGAAACTGGCCTCAGCCTGCAGCCCACAGGAGTTTCACTCCTGGAAACCAGCCTCGTGGCTGGCCACAGCCACCCCAGCACCTCTGATCCCCAGAACAGTCTGGTACCTCCTCCGCGGTGAGTCCTGTCCCTCCCCTCCCTTCTCAGCTCTGTGTGTGTGGGGGGCATGCAGGGCTCAGAGGGTCTCCAGCAGCCCTACCCCATGAACAGCAGTGGCTACTCTTTGCCCCTGGCTGAGCCATGTCAGACGTGGCCACCTGAAGGGCACATTAACCCCTGGGAACAGTGCCAGGCATTGAGCGAACCACACACACCAGTGTAGGAATTAACTTCAGTGTCTGTGGCTCCATCAAGGCTCATCACTCTGGTCTCCACAGCATCTTCCTCCTTCTCCTGCTGCCCTCTGGGCAGAGGATGCCCTACAGTGTGTTCCAGAGGCAGCACATGTGAACACACACTGTTTCCTCTTGCTTGTGCAGGTACCTGGCCAGGAGATGTGGTCCTTTTTGGATGACTTGCCTTCAGCAGTTAAAATCCTTTAGCCAAAATCCTCAACTCCTCACAATGCTGGAGGACAGCTGTGAGATTCCCTGAGGAGCCCCAGCACAGGCAGGAACAGGGAGCAATGCCACAAGACCAGCTGTGGGCAACAGGAACCCATGTGTTCAACAGCTCGGAGGAATCAGCTCAATCACCTGAAAAAGGGGACCAGGAGAACAGACCACCTCCCACAGCTGCTAGATGGGGTCCCCAAGTGCAGCTCCTCTGCCTGTAGATACCAAGGAATGTCACCACTCCTCACTCCTTTGGTCACACTGTACTGGCTGCACATGGTGGAGGGGTCCCTGCTGTGGGACACCTCTCAGAAACACAGCGAGAATGATGCAAAGACCACTTTGGAATTACTTTTTGGAACTACCCGAAATACATGGGAAGATGATATCCTTCCCCATGGCAGCTCCCCGGGAGACACATCTGGTTGTATCCTGATGGCAGAGAGGGGTGCTGCCTCCCCACAGGGTCCAGAGCCCTGCCCATGCCCTACACAGTCCAGAGCAGTACAGCAGGGCCAGGGGTGTTGTTCCAGAACCCTCTCTGGGAGTTTTACTGAAACTCAGAAATGAACAAAACCAGACCAACACCAAAGGTGCTGGAACACTCACCCAACAGGAGGCTTCAGGGACCTCTGGGGTGAAATATGAGGCATTAATCACCACTGGCTCCTCCCATGCCAGTTCTGTGCAGCCTTTGGGCCTGGCAGACTGTAGTACCTGCCAGTACCACCAGCCACCTCACATGAGGTCCTGGCTTCATGAGGGGATGAGGCAGAGGTCCCTGCTGTAGAAAACAAACTTCAACTATTTCTTTTTTGGATACGTCTTCCATTTGTTATTGCTATACCTGTTTCCCAATGGCTGCTGCCTTAGAGAGGGAAACACTCTGATGCTCTTCCAGGCATGTTTCACAGGGTTGGGGCATTTTGCTTTCAGGTTTCCATCCAGATTTCTGGTTTTAGACAAGAACCAACAGGCTGCTTGTCTGGGCCTGGCTGGCAGTGCCTGAGATGAGCAACCACAGGCTTTTACTCCTTACTCCCAGTGCTCAAACACAGTGTCCCAGAGCAATGTGACCTCCCTCCCTGCGGCTGGACATGAGGTCAATGCCACCACACAGGTGAATAAGTGATGGGCCACTTGCTTGCTAATGAACTTGCTTGTGGTGCAGCAAGTGCTCTGGGACCCACACACCTGCTCAGTGTGCCAGATGTTGCTCTGCTGGTACTCACAGGTCTGTTCTGTACCCATATTCCATGGGTGCAGCATGGGACTGTTGGGTCTGTCCCATACCTGTGTCTCATGGTATAAAAAGGCTCTCAGCTGATCTCTGCAAGTTTCCCAACACCTTTTGATCAAAACGCTTTTTTAGGCCAACACACCCCTCCAAGAAAATGCAGAAGGGGCATAAAATCAGCCCTCTGGCAATTTGGAGAGCTGTCGGTGCACATCCCCACAATCCATCACAAGGGGAAGGCAGGAGCAGGACCCAGTTTGCGGCTCTGTGTTAGCTCAGGTGTGCTGGAATGGCAGAGGCCCACCCATCTCTCCTGGCCCCGCTGGCCGCCACTGGCTGCATTACATGGAGCACAGACCTCGGTCGGACTGACTCCATCACTGACCACAGACATGCAAGTCCGGCTTAACACCATTAAAAAGAGAAAACCTTCACCTGTCCCAGGCACAGCTGGGGAAAAGATGGGCCAGATCTGGGGGTCTGCGTGGTCCCCGAGCCCGGGTCCTGCTGCGGCCCGGCAATGTCCTGCTGTGTCTGTCAGGTCTCGAGTGCCAAAATACAGAGGTGTCTGGGCTGACAACTCAGAGACAGGAAGCTGTCAAGAAGTGAAGCAGGAGGATTTCCAGCTCGACTGGTTGCCTCGGGGAATCTTCCATTAGCGGCTTTAAAAGACACGTGTTGATGGTTCTTTCCCCATCTCTTTTTCTTTCTCTCCTTTCTTTGGAAAGAACTGAAACATTCCAGGATTAAAATTGCTGCAGAGATCCCTTTCCACTCTGCAGCTTTAAAGCTGATCTGTCCGTACAAAGTCCTCCCTGCATCACACATGGAGCCTAACCTAAATTTTTGTAGAATCATATTTATGGCTCGTAATTAGGGGAAGAGTCATTACAGAGCAGACTCAGGTCAGGGGAAGTTGGTGTCCTGGGGATGTGCACAGTGGGTGAATACACCAGACATGGATGGCCACGATGAAACACTCAGAAATCCTTCGTGCTGTGGGCAGCCCATCCCTTCCAGACCTGGAGCAGAAGCCTTCAGGAATTATCATCACCTTTCTGGTGCTGCAAACTCCAGGATTTGGGGTCTGAGGAGTTAATTTGAGGCATTTTTTGTCTGCAGCTCCGGTGCAGAGTCTGTGTCCCCAGCGCTAATCCTGGGCTGTCAGGTGTCTGGCACAGGAGATGCCAAGTGCTTTCCATGCTTCCTGCCCAAGCTGGACTTTAAGGAGAAAAAAAAGATGCAATGCTGGGAGTAAAACCTGACTGAATCCCTGTGGGACAGGAGCATCCGGCAGAGCACCTCAGCTAGCAGAGAGGGCAGGTGCTGCAGGAGAGGCTCTGAGACCTCCCAGTTCCAGGGCAGAGCTGCCAGAGGATGGGTCACAGGTGTCCCAGGGCTGCAGTGCCATCAGGGAAGAGGGATCAGACCCCAGCCATGGCCCTGAGAGCAGCACCATTGGTATCAGACCCCCACGCTGTCATTCCAGTACTGTTGGAACCTGCCCCTGGGCTGTGGGTGGGATTGGCAGCCTTGCACAAATTCTGTTTGCTTCCCAAATGAATGTTGGCCTGGGTTCCTACCCCACTTCCGTGCTCAGATTGCCCATGATAGCACTTCACGTGCTCAATCCTTAGTGCCGGGAGAGTGATCGAGCTTCCCACACTCCTGGGTGGGTTGGGGGGCTGTGCCCAACATCAGTGAGAGCCTGGAGTACCAGAACTCCACCAGTCCTGGCACACTCTGCACGTGGCATGAGGTTCAGAGACCTCCATACTCCTTGGTCCATATTACCTGCCTCAGGGCATGAGGAAAACACGTGAGCAGACTTGTTCCAGCTCATGCTGTTGCAGCACAGGGGAGGAAAGCTCATATGGTCCCAAAGCAGTGAAGGCAGTGGGCACAGTCTCCCACCATGCTGGGAGCAGTGTGCAAGTGATGGTGTAACCAGTTACCAGTAACCAGTAAACCCTGGGCAAGAGGTCCCCCATGGGCCAGCAGTGTTCCTTATCCTCCCACACAGCGGGCACCACTCTGCAGAGGCCTGTGGAGTGTGGTGTCCCCTTCCCACATGGCAGGGCACATGGATCCATCCCAGCAGGCGGGACCAGCACAGGCTGCTGGCAAGGCTGGACCAGCCCTGGTGCTGCCAGAAGATCCCTGTGGTCCCATTGCTCCAGCTGGCAGTGGGGTTTAACACACCCTTCCCAGTGTCCCAACACTACTGCACTGTGGCTGGTGTGACACAACCCATCTGCCCTCTCCCATCTGCCAGGTGTGCCTGGGGCCAGAGGGTTCCCCAAAGCAATGCCTCTGGGTTTTGGAGCATAAGCAGTGGAGCTGTCTGACCCACAGAGAGACCTCAGAGGGCAGGAAAAGGCAGGCAGGTACTGCTGAGGGCAGGTGGAGCAGCAGCGTTGCTGCTGCACAGCCCCGGCACAGAGCTGGCAGTGCATCAGCTGCATTCAGCCTGTGCTGATGCCGTTTTATCCCAGTGCATCCCTAATTCCGGGCTGTGTGTATCTGTGGACAGCGAGTAAGCTGGTTTTTTAATAAATGTGAAATTCTAGCTCTTGCTGCAGTGCTTTGTCAGGGACTGTGTTATTTCATGTATCTGGGTCAAGCTTATTCCTTCTTCAGTAGCAGATTCTGGGGAGCTGAAAGTGCTGCCCTTCCCCAACATCCAGCTGTGCTTCATTGCCATCTCCTTCCAGGGCGATTCATTGGGACAAAACTCCCCATGGAGCAGTTCTTTCCCAGACAAGGACTCACAATGGGAATTTCTCCCAGCACGCCTAAGCTCGAACCTTGAGCCAAAGGCAAAAGCAATTCAGCAGGGACTGAACACATCCACGCATCCCCTGGTATGCTGAGCTCCACTGGGCTGCTCTGCCCCAACAGGAAAATGCTACTGAGGAACCAGCAGGTCTTAGTTCTCCTCCAAGGTCTTTGCCAACTTGAACTTCATGCTCACAGCAAAGAGAAATCAGCACCCTCATTTGGGGCACTGCGAGGTGGGGGATGCCCGGTGTGGGCATCTGGAGAGCCCTGCTGGGCTCAGCCTGTGCGTGGGAGCAGTGGGAGGTTGGGATGCAATAACCCAATACCCTCATCAACATGCTGCTCCTTTCACCGGCTCATGCAGCTTGTTCTGGGGGAGCTAAAAATAGAGCAGTGAGCAGCTTTTGATAGACCAAGAAATTAAACAAAAATCCTGGGTTTTGTTTTCATTGAAAAGCATTTTCAAATGTCCTCATGGCTGTGTTGAAAATGATAGATAATGATTGGGCTTCAACAGAAAAGTTTGACCCTCAAGGAAGATGAGTGGGGCAGGTGGGGCAGGCTCAAGCCCTCTGTGGGGCAGCTGGGGCAGGTGGCTTAAGCCCTCATGGGTGCCTTGGCCCGGCCAATTGGAATTCGTGCCCATGAGCCGCTCACCCCCAGTGCTCTGGGTAGTGCTCAGCTGCCAGGGATTCTTCAGCAAAATCTCTGCAAACGTAAAAGCAATGCCAGGACCTCACACAGTGCGAGATGGGTGCTCAGGAAGGAGACAGAGGTGAGTACTGTGGTGCCGGCCTCCAAGGTTGCCCCACATCCATCTGGCAGAGGCTGAGATTCAAAACCATGCTACTGACATGTGATTCAGGAGTGGTGATGAAAATGTTGCATATTTTATTCTGTTTTCTTAAGATCTCCTCACCCTGTGGATGCTGAGGCTGTAGCTGGCAGCTTTGATTGGACTCACCATGCAGCTGGAGAAAACCCCCTCCCAGATATCACAGAATCACAGAATGGTTTGGGTGGGAAGGGACATTAAAGCTCATCCTGTTCCACCCCTGCCATGGGCAGGGACACCTTCCACTGTCCCAGGCTGCTCCAAGCCCTGTCCAGCCTGGCCTTGGGCACTGCCAGGGATGCAGGGCAGCCACAGCTGCTCTGACAGGTAGATGTACCTCGTGTCCCCAGCTTGCTCGCTAATCTCCTTCTGTGAAACATTTGTAAAAGCAGGTTTTCCCACTTCAGAGAGGATTTCCCACTTCAGAAATCCACACTGGCTTACCATTTGGAGTGATGGCAGGCATGCATCACCTTAGCCATCTGTCACACTTTTGGTCACACCTCCCTGGTGTGAGAAATCCCCAAGGAAAGCTCTTTGGGCAGGATGGAATCCTGCTGCTCTTCCCCTCACTGCACTGGAGTCTTGGTCAGAAGTCATAGCACAGGGACCGTGTCAGGCCTGAGACCCCGTGATGGGACCATGGGCCACCATCACAGCCAGTGCTGCACAGACTGTGCCCTCAGCAGTGCTGAGGCAGCACCACGTGCTGAATAATTGAGAATAATAAAGGAATTTCTCCAAATCAAAGCACTTCTTTCTGATAACCTGCACACAGGATTGCTGCCTGAATTCATCAAACAAATCACCGGTCCTGATGCACTTCCTCAGCTCTGATGCTCTCACTGAACCTGTTCAAAACTGGTTCAGAGAGACTTCCCTCTCTCAAACATGGGTGCAAAGGCGCCACAGGTGCCTCCTGCTTCGGGGGTGGCTTTCCAGGGCATGCTCAGTGCCCGTCTCAGTGCTCACTGTGCCGAGACTGACACATTCCTCTGCTCCTGTGGATCCCGGCCTCTCTCTGCAGCTTGTTCCCACAGTACTGATGCTCTGTTGAAAAGCTCCAGCTCACATGGATCCTCAGCTTGATCTGACAGTGAACCTTCTTTCCAGTCCTCAGCATTCCCACTGCTCTCATCCTGTGCACCCAAGTCAGTTTAATTTAGAAGACAACTCTGGAAGTGAATCCCAGCCCCAGGATGAGCTGCTGTGTTCCCCAATGCCAATGAGCCCTCCAGGATGCTGTATGACACGGGTTATTGACATGACAGAGCTGGTCGATGCAGCTGCCACACAAGAGTAGATTTAAAAGTTGAAAAGCCTCAGGGACTTAGGAAAAGAGTAAAAAAAAAAGAACATTCATACAAAATAATTCTCTAACTTTCACATCACCCCCCTGGCCTCCCCAGCCCCAGGCAGCTCTGTTCTGCACCACGAACTAATAGCTCAACATTTTTCAGGTAAAGTTGAAACAGTCTGGAGCCAGAGAATTGTCAGAAGCATGTCTGAAACAATGCTTGTCCAGCTCCTCATCTCCTGCCCTGCTGTTGGTTACAAAACATTTCCAGTTGCCTGCTCTGCCAGACGCTGCTCCCAGCCGTGTTCGTGGGGCTGTGTGGGCAGTGCCTGCCTGGGGGCTCCACGCTGGCACATGGCAGATTCTCCTCACATTATCGGCCCTGACACCTGCCCACGGCCACAGTGACCTGGGACGTGCCACCATTTGACTCGGCTCTAAGGCACAGACCAAGCCAGAGGCCACGCTGAGTCACACGTGGCCAGTAAGGGTTGTGGCTTTGGGGACCAGGCACAACCAGGCTCCAAAAATCTCTGTGAGGCAGGTGATCT
The DNA here is from genome assembly GCF_000738735.6 of Corvus cornix cornix. NCBI lineage: Eukaryota > Metazoa > Chordata > Aves > Passeriformes > Corvidae > Corvus > Corvus cornix. The sequence continues at coordinate 20,179,076 of NC_047058.1, forward strand.
CCAAAACCCCCATCATCCACATGCCTCTGGGGACATAGAGTCATGGAATGGTTTGGGTTGGAAGGACCTTAAAGCTCATCCCATTCCACCCCTGCCATGGGCAGGGACACCTTCCACTATACCAGGTTGCTCCAAGCCCCAATGTCCAGCCTGGCCTGGGACAATTCCAGGGATGGCACAGCCACAGGTCCTCTGAGCACCCTGTGCCAGGGCCTCCCCACCCTCACAGGGAAGAATTTCTTCCATATATCCAAACTAAATTTTCCCTCTTTCCATTTTGATGCAGCACTCCCTTCCTCGGGAATGACAGAGGGACTGACTGTGCCAGTCTGGGGGGAGACCTCCTGCACCTGTGCATCCTGCTGTGTGTGTACCAGGGGATTGGACATGCTGAGGTGTCCTGAGCCACAGGGAATGGCAGGGAGCCTTCCAGAAGCATCACAGATGGTTGCTAGCCTGGGTTCCCCCAGTTCACCCAATTTCCTGCAAGTAAAAGCAAGAAGGTGACCAGGCCTCAGGGGCTGTATTCCATGACAGCAGCACCTCGGCTGGGCATGGCTGTCTGGGCTCAGCCAAGCATGCTCTGAGTCACTCCAGAGATCACCCTGTGGTCATCTCAGAACTTTGGGAATAAAATCCTTGTGGGATCTGGCTGCTGAGCCAACATCCACAGACGGTGTGAGCAAACACACACTTTGGCAATCCTGTTCGCTGAACTTTGCCATCACGCCTCGGCCCCTGTGCTGGCAGGGCTGGGTTGTGTCTGTCTGTCCTGCAGCTCTGCCCAGCTGCACACACTCACCTGAGGGTCTCTGTGACCCCCCATGATGGGACCAGGGTGGGCAGGTCAGATTTGAGTTCTCTCAAGCCTTCAATTGCACCATCTGTGTGTGGTGAGGATGGCCTTGGGGCAGCTGAGAGGAGCAAATTCCCCCTGGGATTTTGGAGTGTGGAGGGAGAGGAATAGGTCAGCTCACAGACCTTGGCGATGGAGAGTGGCTGGACCGTGGGCTCAGCATGTGGCTCTTTGTCCAGCCCAGTCAGACCAGGGCATCTACAGGCAGGTGAGATGTGACAAAAACTGTTGTCACTGCTGAACAAATGGCAGTGGGAGCCCAGATCTCATCACCCAGCGGTGGTGGGCAATGAACGGGGTCAGCAGGGAGCATTGGGAAAGCTGGGAGGACTCGGGGGTTCTTCAGGTCGTGCCAGCCCTCCTTTCAGGGAGCTGTCAGCACCTCACAGAGCGAGTAAGGCACCTTTAACACCAGCATGAAGCTGCTCTTTACAGCTGCTCTTTGCAGGGGTTTAACTACCTGAGAAAATCACCCCTCCTGCTAAATAAGGGAGCCAAGCACAAGCCCCTCCACAGCTGATATGTGTGTTAATCACTGGAAAACAGGGAGAATAGGAGTGACCCAGTGCCTTTATGGACACCACATATCGAAATAGCTGCACGTGCTGTCAGGACCCCCAGGCAGGACTTGGCTCTCCCCAGGACTCTCACGGTGTTGGGGCTCAGAGGACACCTGGCCACGCCAGCTGCACCAGGAGGGAACTTGGCCATTGGAATAGGATCTTGGAGCCTCTGTCAGTGAAAGGGGCAGAGGAGAGAAAAACAGAAAGGGAAGTTTCCAGTTTTTAATTTTTTCCCCAAAATTTTGCCCATTCATTCTGGGCATATGGCCAGAAAGCAATAAAAATCTGTTCTGTTTAGAAACAGCTTAGAAACACATAAATAATTGCAGTTTGGGGTGGCGAGAACTGCAAATACAGGGAGTTGTAAGTTCTTGAGTTTATTAACATCTGAAGGGGATAACGAGAGCTTTATAACACCAAATTGAATTGAACACTCCAATTTGGGGATGTAAAATTTGCCATCATGAGCCATAATTATATACCTTCCTGGCATTGTTGTTGTTTCTCTACAAGCAAAAAAATATGAGGAAGTGGGGTTTTAATTGATGTAATAAACAAATTTGTGCCCATTTCTCAATGATTTGTTGGTCTGGGGAGGGAAGCTGTGACCAGTGGGCTGGCGGGAGTCAACACAACCCTCTCCTGGGCCCTGCGCTGCTTGGGCAGGGTGTGCAGGGAGAGAAGGGGGTTCCCCAGCGTGCCTGATCCCTGTCTCCTTGTGCCGGCAGGGAAACTGCCTTCAGGGTCAGGCCCGACTAGCTGTGCTCACCTTCCTTGTGCTAATTGGAGAAAGATCTGATTTTTAGCCAGGCCAGGGAAAAAGGTCCTCATTAGTGAGTGGGTTGTGAATGTTTCAAGCCCTGGAAGCCCTCACTGGAGCGTGGGAGGGCAGGGCAGCCCCAGGAGAGGGGAAAACACAGGAATATTTGCAAGGAGGAGGACAGGGGAGCTAATGCCAGCAGGGCTGAGACACTCAGCCTTGTGTTCACAAGGAGAGCTCCTGCCACCATAACCAGACACAGATCTGGGCTGGCAAGTGGTGCTGGGAACTAGAGCATGATCCCACGGCAGTGGGGAATAGGAAGGGCTGTGCTGGGCAGTCTGCATGGAAGACCAAATCTCTGCCGGTGATGGTAGTACCAGAAGAAAGCAGACCCACTGCAGTTAAAAACATTTTCTCCTCTGTCCAGGTTTTTTATTTCAATGCAGGTTCTTTGGAAATAAACACACATCAAAGGCAAAAACCAGGAGCGCTGGCCTTGGCTCTGCTGCTCACCCACGCTGGGTTTGTTTCACTGTGCACTGGTCCTGGCACAGCGAGGTGGAGGATGTGGAGCTGCTGTGTCAGACTGACCATCCCACATGTCTGCACCGTGAGCCAGGGCCAGGGCAGGGAACCTCGGGAACAGCTCCCCATGCACAAGGAGCCCGCTGGAAATGCTGCCCCTGTCTCCAGATTACATGTCCCCGGTTCAGCAGAGCCTCCTATCCTCCTATCCCTTCCGGAGTTCCCACTGCGTTCCCACGGTGTCTGAAGGACACGCTGGATGTCAGCTGGGCTGGAAAGAGCTGGGGTGACCACACTGGCCCCCAGCCCATGCCCCTGACCCTCTTGGCACAGCTTGGCACAGACATCCCGTGGCTCCAGGGACAGTTTGAGGAGTTTGTTCTTCTGTTGTCCCCAATCCTTTGTGATCCGCTGCAGGGGCAAAGCATTGTGAATCAGAGCAGGGACAAATCCAGCTGAGAAATAACCCAAAGAAAAAGAAAGGCAAGAAAGAGGGGTTATTTTTCAGCTGTCTGATTTCTCAGTTTGGTTCATCCTGTACTGGCTCAGTCCAAGGTCAGGGAGGAGATGGGGACTGTGAGCAGGGCTTGTTCTGGGCTGACCCCATCCTCTCCCTTCCTGGACTGTTCACAGCCCAGAACCTGGAGCCAGGAGCTGCCCCTGGGCTGGAGCTGAGCCAAACTCTAGCACAGGTCCTGAGCTAAGGGTCACCTCTATCCCTGTCCACAGGGAGAGGCAGCTGTGACAGGACTCAATTACCTGGGCAGTTCATGGGTTACAGATGCCCAGTCCTGGTCATCTGTAACCTCTTCCCACCACATCACCCGGCAGTCAGTCCTGGCATGGGAGGAGCAGAGGTGCTGTGTGCTTCTGAGGAGACACAATTTTGGTATTGACAGGTACTTAATGGCCTCTCACAAGAGATGCTCGCTCCTTGCTCCTGAACAAAAGTGATGGGATGTGCAGCATTAGGGCAGCAATTTATCCACCGAGGTCCCCAGCTGTGATGCTCAGTGGGAGCAGAGGTTTGCTGAGGGCTTGTGGCACGATTTAACCCACAAGAGGCCAAGAGAGGAAGCGGGGCTTCCTCTGCACTCTGTCCCATCCTCTTCTTCCTTCACCTGACACTGAAATGGCCCATTGATCACTGCTGGATGGTGCTGGGGCATGTTAGCAGCTGAGCCTGGCAGCAAGGGCTGTGCTGCACAACATCCCCACCCTTCCCTCCAGCATCCCCAGAACTCCCACCCCAGAAGTTTCCCAAACCTTTGATTTTCTTGGTGCTGGTGGCTCTGATGACGGTGACTGGCTTTGAGATAGCAGCAGGAGAGACAACCATTTGTGCTGCTGTGGCACCAGGAGCACGGCACAGCCCCAGGGCAGCTGTCTGCACCCTGAGCTCCTCTGCTGCCCACATCACTGCCTGGCACCAGTGGCACCAGTAGCACCAGTGTCTGTCTCCTGGCCCCCCCAGGCTGCCTTCCCTGACAGCACAGTGGACTGAGTCACCTGGCTCCAATCTCTGAATATAAGGTCTTAAAGACCTTTGTGAGAGAACGTGATGTTACTGGGGGCCAGAGATGCACTTTTCACATGTCAGCCCCTTCCCAGACCTGGCAGAACCTTTCTCCCTGCACTAAGGTCATGTGGGCTGCTTGCTCCTTCCTCGCAGGCATGTTTTCTGGGAGCAGTTCTGCCCCACATGCTCCAGAGGATGGGTTTCCAGGGAGTCTTGCTGTCCCTGAGCAGGGGTTTGTGCTCCTCCAGCTGAGGGGGCCTCTGCCCATGGAGCTTCAGCAAGGAGACAGAACTGGGCAGTGAGTGTGAGAGCGCGGGAGCAGGCGCTGGGAAACGCCGATGGACACGGCCTGGGAGCGGTGGCACAGCCGGTCAGCCAGCGATGGGCTGCAGCCAGCCCCGGCACATCAGTCCCGCCACGTGCGTCTGTGCTTTCGCACACTGATGTGAGTCCTCCTGACAAGCCCGCCCTCCTGTCACCGGCTTTCAAGCCTCTCCCAGCCCCTCAGCATCCTGCCATGCACAGGACAGGCACAGGCATCCTGGCTCCGGAGCAAAGGCAGGAGCAGCTGGATCCTCTTGCACAGGGTGGAGCTGCACCCACACCACTGGCCAGTCCTGTTCCCCTCTGGCTCCCCACCACACTGTTCACCTGCCCTGCTTCCACTGATGTTTGAAACTCCAGCAGCCTGAAAGCCCCCCTGAGAATGCCTCTTTCCTCCCAGCTCACTGACAGAGCACTTGGACAGCACTGAGTCAAGGAGAGGGTCCCCTTGCCGTGTGTCCCCCCAGTGCAATCCCCTCTGCCTCATGGGCAAGCTCTACCAGCTGGGAAAGGTCTCATGGATTTGGTCTCTGGTACCCCAGTGGCACTGGGCTGGTGGCACCGGTCTGGAAGCATGGCTCTGGGCACATGGATGGGAGCCACTGGACTCTGTGGGTGCACCCCAACGGGGGGACATGTTCCGTGGTGAGCCCTCTGAGTGCCTCGGGCCAGTGTCTGTGCTGCAGGTGGGCTCTTTGCAGCACCGGTGCAGGGAGTTCTGCACCCACCACTTGCAAGGGATTGGTGAGGGGCATGTGTCCTCCTCTTCCCTAATCTTCCAGAAGGGGAAGCACCTGTGTTTGTCCTCTTAGCAATGCCTGAGCACCAGAGGTGCCATTGTTGCACATTCACACGGTGCTGGAGGGCTCCATGGACACCCTCGTTCCCAAGGCGGGGATGTAGAGGACAGCATGGCTCCAGACACTACCCCAGTGCCACCGTGCCATTCATCCATGTCACACTGTCCTGAGCACATCCCGAGTCCCTGGTCTGGCCCAAGGGCTCTGCTGTCCTGGGCACTGGGGGAGTCTGGTCTCCCATGGGTGCACTGCCCTTCACCTACCACCTCTCGCTGATGGAAATGTGCAGCAAACCAGGGCACCAGAGGATCTGGGCTAGAAAATCAGCTGCACTGATTTATTTATTAACCCAGATCTGCAAAAGCAGGAAGACAAGCTACAAAAGCTGGAGAAGCTGCAAAATCCTGCCCTTCCTCCCTGCTTCCCTGGGGGAAAGATCAAACATAGAATCAAACCCCAGGCCCTTGGTTCAGGCCCGAGGTTTTCCCCTGAGCATCATCACTGACTCCATTCAATCTCCTGCCTGTCCCCTCCCCGTGCCCTGCTGCTGCAGCACTGGTGCGCAGCTGTGCCCCCAAACACTGCGGAGGATATGGGTTAAAGCTGACTGGGCAAAGCAGAAAGGCAAGTTCTGCTTCCAGTGTCTCCTGGCTTTGGGTCCTTACAAGGTCACACAGGCACTTCCCCAGGGGAAGGTGGCCCCACATCCTTCAGCAGTGGAGTCATTCCAGGCTTTTTGAAGGTCAGGGCTCCTGTAGCTGCACAGGGCTGATGGATGGAGCTGCCGGCAGCTGTGGTCCTGCCCTTGTCCCATCCCTGGGCTTGCTAGGTCTTTCCGAGCCCTTTGGGGCTCACCTTGTGAGCTGCTGCTGCCAGCCCAGAGCCAGGCACTCACTCTGTGGGCAAATGCCTTTTCCTCTTTGTGTCCATCCCTCAGCAACAGCATTTTGCATATAAACCTCGAAGGAGGAGATATTATCCCATAACTCATGGAGCAGCTCCTGTTACTTGAAGAACTGTAAGGATGTAATTTATTTCCTTCTCAAAGATTGTTGTTCTACAGAAGTGATGTGTATGTGACAGGACATCAGGAGGAACAAGGACACTGGAGAACAAATCTGGGGGAATGGTGGGCTCAGAAGTATTAAATGACTTTTCAGAACAGAGGATTACTGCTGCAATCTGTGTAGTGCAGGGGAACAGAATGTTTAAAAGAGTCCAAGAAATGCATTCAGCACCAATACTGCCTACTACATCTTGGCAAAAGCAGCAGGGAGAAGGAGATCTAATCCAAGAGTCCCTTTGACAACAATCCATCAGACGCCTTCCCCAGCGGCACGGGGAGGGACAGGGGCTGGAGGATGGCAGGAGTGACCATGGTGGGGTCTGTGGGACCCTGTGCCATGGCAGCAGCCCACCAATGAGCCCTGAGCTCCGTGCTCTGTTGGTTGGGAGTGGACGTGGCCGCAGCTGATGCCGTGGAGTGAACGTGCTTCCCAGCAGGAGCGCCGGCTGCGAGGGGCTGATGCCACACACGTGTTCCCTCTTCTGTATGCTCAAATACAGCCAGCCCGAGGGAACATCAAACACTCACGTAAAGCAAGTGCTTTTGATGTTTTAAGCTAATCCCTTTCAAACAGGGGCTGGAGAGGGAAAAGCAGCACCGTGTTGGAGTGTTGGCAGACAAGCCCCCCTCCCACCCTCTAGGAACGGCTTGGATGTGAAACTCAGGCTTTCACAGAGGTACACAAGTTTTCCTTCAGTCCTGGAAACACATCAGCACATCCCCTCTCCGTGTCCACTGGACCAGAGCAGGAGTAAAAAGCCAGGATGGGGCTGGTGGAGGGAGGCTGGAGCCCCTGTGGCTGCCTCAGCACATCCCGGGATGCTGCCAGCACAAATACCAGCTCAGGGACAGCCCTGAGCAATTGGCTTCCAGTTCCCAGTGAGCTTCTCTCGCTCTTCACGTGGGCTCCATCACCAGGAGGGACACACTCTGTGCCTATGGGTGACAAATCCCTGTCTGAGGACGATTAGGGGACGGTCAATGCTATCTCCTGCTGCAAGAGGCTGCACATCTCCTCAGGAAGAGCTGGAAGGCCACCTCCAATTTTGTAAAAAATGGCATCCAGGGTAACTTTGTAGCTCTGAAAACTCCTATGACTGAATTCTGCAGAGAGGAAATGCCAGAGGGACCTGGGCTGTGGCCTGTCCTGCGAGCTGCCAGGGACCACCAGCCATGGACAGCTGGGCTGCATCTGGGAGGAAGGGTGACCATCTCCCACGGGGAAGGACTGAGAAAATGTCACTTGTGTGACTGAGGAGCCTCAAACAGGACCCACTGCCCAGGCTTGGTCTCTTCAACGCCCAACAGAAGGAAAGAATCTGTATGAGTCCCTTTAAATCGGAAATTCCACATAAATAGGGCTCTTCCACAACAATTCCAGCCTTTGGCCAGATGAGAAATAACAAGGACAAAGCCTTTTGGGGGAGAGGGAAGCTGAAAAGCACAGACATGGCTCCCGTAGGGGCATGGCATGTCCAGCTGAATGCACAACTCTAAAATCAGTGTTCAGTGACAGCCAGAAAACCTCTATCTCTGCTCTGGTATCCCATGAGGGGTGCTGGATGTGTCCCTCAGCCTGGGCACCTGGTACCTGTGTGCCATCTCCAGAGGGAGAGCATTGTGATCCAGAGGAGGCAGGCACGGCTCCATCAGCTGGGGAGAAGGCTGATGGACAGCAACATCAAGGCTTGCAGGACATCAGAGTGATGGACAAAGAATACCTGCCCAGCCCCTGCCACAGCACGAGGGCTGGTAGGGGGACAGAGCCAGCTTCTCCCTGCACATCCCCATCCGTAGCGACCTGGGGAGACACTGGCTCTTCACCACCATGTTCACACCAAAGCCTGGGCCGGGTGAAACATTTGTTTCTTCCTTGGGAGGAATCTAGAGTACATATTTCATGTATTTTGATGTGAAATGCTGTTTTAAACCAAAATAATCCTTCCAGAAAATTTGAGGCAGGATATTTCATTCCTCTTGAGCTGTTCTCATGAAAGGTTAGGAGAAGCAGCACCACCCGTGGCACAGACCTGGCTGGCACAGAGCCACCTCACTGGGATGCCCAAGTGCTGCGTGGTCTTGGAGGAGTCAGGGGACAGTGGACAGATGTGGTTCCACCATGGCCCTTCTGCCCCAGCAGCCACCAACAGCCACCGATAGTGTTCTTTATGAGAAAATTAAGGAGAGTAACAGCCTTGTCCCCATATCATAATGGCTTTTCCTAATGCCAAAAAAAAAAAAAAGCTCTATTTCATGCTGTAATTACAAAAAGCTCTGCTGTAATAAAAAGCTCTGTGCTGACAGATATACAGCACCCCAGTACCTGCCTCTGACAGCCTGGCCCCAGCAACACTAATCACTGTAACAATCCCACAGGAACTGGAGAGAAGGCTCTCCCTGCCAGACCTTGCTCTGCATCAGTTCCACTGCAGCCCTGTCCAGCCTGGCCTTGGACACTCACAGGGATGGGGCAGCCAGAGCTTCACTGGGCAACCTGTGCCAGGGCCTCACCACCCTCACAGGCCTGTGAGAAGATTATTCTTAGCTGGCAGCGATGGAGTCACACACCCCCCGGGTGTCACACAGCACCCCGAGTGCCATGCTGCCCGCCCCAGGCTGTCCCCTGCAGTCCCACAGCTCCTTCCATTTGGGGTCCCTGTGTGCCAGAGTGCAGGGACAAGTGGGTTCCCTGGGAGCTGGCGCTGCTGGTGCCAGTTTTTCCTCCCACTCCAGCCCTCTTCTGCACTCCTGCCTACACCCACCTCACTGCTGGCTCCCTCTCGCATCTGCATATCATGCATATTCATGACAGATGTAGATAATTAAATATTCATGTACACAGTCATTGAACCTCCAATTAATCTGGAACTTGCTGCTCTTCTTCCATCTCCCCCACCCCACAAGGAGCTGCAGGCAGCTCTGGCTGCTGGAGGATGCTGGGCTTCCCAGCTGCTAAGGGCTACAGCCCAGAGGAGAGGAGCCAGCACATCTCACCCCAGTACTGACCCACTTTTCCCAGATCCATGCTGTTGTCCGGGAAGGAGCATGAGAAGAACCATAAGCCACCCTTCTTGCTGCAGGGAGCCCATGGTGCCTGCTGGGAGCACAGAAAACAGGGCAGCAAAACTCCCAGTACTGCAGGTGCAGGAACTTTGCCTCCAAGCAGGGCTGGTCTCAGGGCAAAACTGTCCCCACCAGGCCCCGTGGCAGTACAAATGGGTGCAGGGCAAAGGTGAGGGCAGGGGTGAGGGCTCTCCCCAGCAGAGGACAGGGCCAGGGTTTTACGGATGCTGTAGTTCTTCCACAAGCCCCAGCCCAGACTCTCAGCATCCCAGCAGCTTGCTCCTGCTGGGGGATGGAGCCCCCTCCGCCCTCCTGGGGCTCCCAGCCCACTGCCAGCTCCAAGCTGCTCCTCACAGCCTCTCTCCGCAGCTCCCAGCGCTCCTGCAGAATCTCTCTATGTGTCACGTGCCAATGGTGTGTCAGGAGCTTCTGCTTCAAACCACAGCCAGCCTGACAGCCCACCCAGGAAAAGAGCTTCAAACAGCCAGAGACTGACAGAATCAGAGCAGAGATGGGATGGGGTGCTGAGGAAGGGGGGAAAATGAGGACAGGGCTGCAGACATCCCCAAAACACCTGGCAGGCCTGTTGTGCCAGTGCCCTGAGAGCAGGGAGCCCAGCCTAGCTGGTTCTGCAGCCACATCTCCCCTGCACCACACACAGCATCCTCCCTGGCCACACACAGCATCATTGCCAGCCATGCACAGCACTTACCCCTGCACCCACAGGGCCCCACAGCCCTCACCAGCACACTAGGGTGTCGTCACCCCAGGGTCCCAAACCTCCCTTTTCACCCCAGATCTATGTTAGAGCAACACAAGTGACCCCCTGGTGACTGTGACCCTTTGAACTGTCTCTTGGGCTGTTTAATTAGTAGTGGCCAACAAAAAATGTGGGTCATGTTGTCTGACTGCTCTGGCCAGGACACGCTCTGATGTCTGGCTGTGCCGGGTCTCCCAGACAGCAAGAAATTGTTAAAATGATCAAAAGTGTTTGTTAAAACTTTCTCTAGTAAATCCCTCTGTGTGTTTTGGGGGCAAGAATTGAGCCCTTCAGGGCCATCACAAGTGACCCAGAGCATCTAGTGGATCAGTGGTAGATACCGTGAAAACACTGGCAAAGCAATCCTGAGTGTCTACTCACCTAAAAAACCTTCCCAGCACCATTCGCACCCTTCCCCAAGGCCTTTTGTACTGTCAGTGATACTCTCATCTACTACTCTTCACTATACAATTGGGTTTTGAAAATCATCTCCTTGAAAATACCGTGTTTAAAGCAGGAGAAAACATCTGGCAGGGATACAAATTGTGGACTGAAGATTGGGGGTAGTTCAGCTGAAAGGGAGTAAGGTGTTGAAAGGGCTTTTTGGGGAGCCCAGGCACAGCCCAGAGGCCCCCAGCTCCCCGCACTGGTGGTGACAGCTCTGCTGCCCCGGGGCACTGCCAGCTCTCTCTCCAGCTCCCCCCAACCACTGCTCACTCCTGAGCTGGTTCTCACTCTCAGCAGTGCCCATCTGCTTTGCGGCAGAAGTGATGAGAAATGGTAGTTTTTCAAGAGAATAAAGTTGTTTTCTTCCTGTCACTCGCTTAAAATCACCCAGGGAGCAGATTTTATATCAGCACATATGTAGGAGACCTTCCTGGTTCTGTGGGAAGAGCAACTCCAAACACATCACAGCTCCCAGCAGCTCAGGGCACTGCTCTCCTGCTGCACTCCATGTTTTAGCTCTAATTATCTCATCAGTGTTTGCTGCTGCTGGATAAAGACACTCATAGCAAACCCAGCATGTCTGGAATGGCAGAACTGGTTTGCAGAGTCCCGGGTCAGCCACGCTCTGCAGCCAGACATGCTCATCCCTCTGCCCAGCAGCACATACCTGTCCCTGTCCCTGGCACTGGGCATGGCATGTCACTGCACAAATCACTCGTGCACGTGTAGATGTGGGGGTGTGTGGATGTGGGTGCAAACCTTCCCTGATTCCAGTGCTGGCTGGTAAACAAGACCCCAGTACGAGCCTGAAGGTGCCCAGTCACACCCAAGACAGTGACAAGAGGGGGCTGCTCCCCACTTCCCTTCTGGGATAGGAATGGAGATGTTCCCCAGGTCCCAAAGAGGGGTTGAGTGGTAGTTCCAGGCTTTCCCTGCAAACTCCATCAGGATTGGAGTGGCTCAGGGGTACTGGGCTGCAGAAGGAAGTCTGAGCAGCCAATTTAACAGCATTTTGGCAATGACAAGCCCCCATCCTTCCCTCCCAGTGCTTGTGTCCAGAAGCCAGCAGAACATAACTGGGGAGGAGCTTGGATTTTGGGCTGTGAGGAAGAGATCCCAACCTGGTTTGCTGCAGGACAAACAGGCAGCGGGGGACACAGCATGTTCGCCAGTCCTCTCTGCAGCTCCTTCATGGAGCCCCAAGCCTCCTACAGAGCTGAGAGTGGTTCAGTCACTCCACAGTGTTCAAGCAGCAATGGAGACAGGCACAGCAGTGCATGAGGATGGACCACCAGCACCCTGGTGAGCCCCACAGTCCTGAGGCAGTGACATCCCTACTTGGTACCCTCTGAAAATCCAGACGAGGGCCTTGGGGCTACATCTACAGGGGAAAAGCCAAGCTGGGGAAGTGTTCCACAACAGCTCTGCCACAGCCCCAGTTGTAAGCAGCTTCTTCTGGCATCCCAGAGTCACAGCCCACTGTAATGGTCCTTTCTGCTGGCATTGCTGCGTCCATTCTGCACAACTGTGAGCGTGCGGCTGAGCTGAGGCAAAGACATGAATGCAAATAAATCCACTCAGAGAGAGGAGGCTGAGGAGCAGGAGCTTCAGGGCTGGGGTTTCTTCCTCCTCATTGTGGTAACATGAACATCTGGCTCCAGCTGCAGCACCCTCTGCTCTGAGCTGCTCTTGCCCTGCACAGATGCTGCTAATATAGGTCAGAGGTTCTTCCTGGGTGAACACATTGCACTGTTTGCCACTATTTGCTGGTGCCTTGTTCTGCTGTTCATGCAGGCTCTGTCAATGTTGACTGACAGATCGGTGGATGTGAGGTAACTCCCTGAGAACATTGTGTAAATACCAGTGAGGCACCACAAGCAAATGGCACAGGAATCAGGGAGGAGGCTGTTCCTGGGACCTGCCAGGACCAGGCACAGCCTTAGGGCTGGGGGCTGGCAGGAGCTGGGGTCCTACCACAGGACCCCACCAGGAAGAGCCCACCCTGGGCAACTGTACCTGGACAGTGCTGCAGCCATGCTGACATTACCATTGTGACATTAACATCCTGATGTGGTCCTCCAGCTCTCCCAACACTGGAAAGAAATTTGCAAGCAGCATTTTCAGGGATTTACTGCCATGCACAAGTGCCCAGGCCCTTTGCAGAGAGTGTGGGTGCACCATCCCCGATGGGGACAGCATGAGTCCCAGCTTGCTTGGGCAGGAAGAGAGAGGGCTCACAGCCACAGTGAAGCAAGACCTGGCCAGGATGGAGACTTGGGGCACCTGCATACCCCTCCTGAAGCCTGTGCTATCCAGACAACCTCCTTCCCACCTTGGATCAGGCCATGCCCAGAGCCTGATGATTCAGAAGGGTTATGAGCATCAAGCCACCCCTTGCCCAAACTGGTCTCAGCAGGAACCAGTGCACTTCTGGGTGGGGTATCACATCAACTGATGCTTTGGCTACGAGCCCTGAAGCACAAATAGGTCCCTCTGTGGCCCTCCTTGTCCATCCTCACCAGCTGGTGTGGGGGGAGCACACAACCCCCACTGACCAAGCCTGCCAGACAGTACCCAAAGTGCTCTGATCTCCCCCGCCAGTCCAGGCTGGCCTTGGCAAGATGCTCTCAGAGCCAAAGCACTCTTGGTTTGTGGAATGGTAATGCTGCTCTGGTGGGTGTTTAGACATTTTCAGGCTTACTGCAGCTTAGAAATGAATATTTATTATTAATTCTGTTCCTTCTCTGGTGCCAGGGTAAATCACAGGATAAATCACTGCCACATGGTGATAAAGGGTCCAGGAGCCAATCTTTAGCTTTGCCTGAGATTTATGCCCATTTAAAAACAAAGATCCTGACAAAAGAGACAGATTTCCTGGCACGGAATAACTCTGTTTAATTAGTGAGATGATTCATGTTTTCAATCACAGTTTATAGCAGGCCCTTTACAGTCAGCCATAAAGCAGGAGACTGCAGGTCTGCCAGGCCCTCAAAAACAACCCATCTGTGCTCCCTGTGGTGCAGGCACCGGCACACGCAGCTCTGCAGGGATGGGGTCACCGTGCCGAGGGGCCCAGCTGCACCCCAGCACCTGCAGACCTTCACCAGAGCCGCGCATAACCCCTTCCCAGTGAATCTGAAGCATGGGAGAGACAGACACCGCTGTCCCCCTGCCAGGCCTCAGGGCCGGCATCAGCTCTAGCAGGGAATTCTCTCCCTTCCTCATTTCACCAAATTCAGACCAGGGCTGCTCCTGGCAGGAGCTTTGCTCTCCAGGTCCCATGCGCTGGCTCCCAGCCTCCCCACAGCAGCAAGGGGCTCTGCCATGTGCCACTGCTGTCCCTTGGTGGCCATGTGGCTCACAGGTGTGGGGAGCAGGTGGAAGCTGGCTGCCCCTCTATGTTTTTCCCAGTGGGATCATAATTAGGGACACCCTGGGATGGGAGGGCTGGGCAGAGTGCTCTGAGCATCCCCAAGCTGAGCAGATGCTGCTGGAGAAACTCCACCAAGCTCCCATGGCTGTGAGAGTCATTGCAGTGGTGCTGGGGGCCTTGGGGAGGCCAGAATGAGAAAGCAAATCTTTGGCCCTGATTCTACTCTGAAGTGGGGGGAAAAGGTTCTTGCAAGGTTGACAAACGCAGGGTGAGGCAATGTCATGCCGAGTCAGACCCTGGAAACAGGGGCACTGCTGTGGAGCAGAGCCTGTCCCTGGGATGTGGTGCTTGGATGTGGGTCCAGCACTGCAGGACCAGATGGGACAGAGACCCAGCTCAGCCCTGTTTTCCTCCTGCTCAGTTGGGCTGGAGTGAGAGACAGCCTGGCAAGGAGGTAAAGTGAGGTACCAGCCCCACACGGGGCCACCAGCCCCACACAGGGCCACGAGCCACACTCACAGCTAGGACTGTCTAGACAGTCCCAGGAGCCAGAGGCTGCCTTGCTCTCTGCACCTCCACCAGCACAGCCCAGGCATTAACTCAGAAATGAAACAGATGTGGCCAAGGCCCATAAAATTAATTAGCTCTCACTTTAAATTAAGCATCTCAAATGGGTGTTTCATGGACATTTAATTAAAAGCCTGAAAGTTACACTGTAAGGAAAGGCTGGAGCAGAGCCAGAGGATGAGGTGGGGGCACAGGGCTGGGAGCTGGTGCCGTGTCCTGGCTGTGCTGAGGTGTCCAACAGGCACAGCACAAGCTGTGTCTCCCTGCTGGCATCACCATCTCCTTCCTCCTGAGCCCATCCCTGAGGGGCATCTGCCCCCAGAGCTGGGCACAGCTGGGGCACACAGCTCTGCAGGAGGGACACCAGGGTGGCACTCTGATGATAGCAAGGGACTGCTCTGAGGCAGAGGGGACTGGGAGTCTGTCCCATGCTTCAGCGTGGCCCTTGACACCCTCCTCAGCACCAGAAGATGTGGGAGAGCCAAGAGGAGTCCTAGACCGGGAAGGCATGCCCAGAGTGTGCACCAGCATCACCAGGGGCAAGAGGGACCAGGCTGGCTCTGCTCAGTGTGTGATATGTCAGGTCCATCAGCATCACCTGAGTTCCCCTGTGTGGGATACACCTGATGCTGAGCGTGCCTTGGTTATGCACCAGCAATTAATGGACAAAACAATCTGTGCTGAACAAACATTGACCAAGGGCAGCCCTCACCCAGCAAGATGTCTGCTGTCACCTCATGTCCATGTCCTTATGCTCTGCCAGTAAGTCCCCTCCAGCTCAGCCTTAGCAGGACTTCACATGGACTCAGGAGTGTCCCAGACAGCAGCAGCCAAAGCTCATGGTGCCAGCACACTGCTGAAGCTTGATGCTAATGGAAAGGAACCACTGGAGAAGGAAAAGCAGGTTACTCCCGCCCCTGAAGAGCCCTGAGGATGCTTGGTAGTGTATCCAAGCAAGAGCCCTTTCTGATGGTAGGGCTGAATTCTGCCCTTCTCCCTCACTCCTGTCTCTGGACCCTCAGGGAATTTAGAACAGGTTTACGTGAGCCCACAGGAATACAGTGCAGAAAAATCACCTTCATTTCCCAGCCAGGTGCCCTCCTCCCCAGGTACTCCGCCAAGCACTCAAAGGTGTGCTAAAGATCAGGGTGCCAAGGGATTTCCTGCACAGGGAAATTGCAAGGGCTTAAAGGCCAGCAGCTCTGAAATATGGGAGCAGAGAGCTGGGGACAAGGCCCTTCCTGTGGGTAACAGCCGTGCTGAGTCCAGACCCAACCCTGAGATAGCCACAGCGCCAGCACCAGTCTGGGTCTGGGAACTCGATCCTCCTGTGGAGACAACCATCCACCTATGAGCCAGCCCCATTCCATGCTGTTCCCAACGCCCATGCTCCCAAGCAGCCTCCCAGGGGCTGGACACTGCCAATGGACATACAGCTCAGCTCAGCTCAGCTGAGGTTTGTCCTTTATTTGGTGTCAGGCTGTGATCTGCGGTCCCTCATTGTTTAAATTGAGGCCTTGCAAGATGTCTAGCACAAGGCAGGCTGCAGCAGACAGGCAGGGCTGTTTTTAGGCCAGGGAGCAAACAGGGAGCAGGCAGGATGTCCTTACAGGGAGAGTGACTGGGACCAAGGCTGTCCTTCCAGGGACAGGGCTGTCTCTCCCTGCTCATGCTGACCACCACCAGCTCACACATCTCCCAAAGCAGTGCTCAAGGAAAGAAGCTCTTTGGGGTAAGGAAGGTCCTTTCCAGCTTCCCAAGGTGCCCATCTTTAGGGGGCACTGCCTTGGCCAGGCACCCTTGTGCTGCTCAGGCCAGCCTGGCAGCAGGGCAGCGCCAAGGCTGTTACACGGCATTCCAAACGGAAAGGGCTGAGCATGAGCTTCAGCACGTGCTGCTGACACCAAAACCACCCCTCCAAGGCCTCCCAGGCCCCCAGCTTCTAAGGGGCTCCCCTCTGCCCCCTGGGGTTTGGCTCCTCGGATGAAACCCCACACTGGTGATGAGCTGGGGGCTAGGGGGAGAGGTTCCTTTGAAGTCAGCCTGGGGAATCCATCGGGGCACAACCAACCCAAGGCTTTCCTGTGCTACAGAAACTGGATGCTTAAGATCCCACTTTTAACATTTCTCCCAGGAGACCACCGATGCTGGAGCCGTGCTGTTTCTTGACATTCTGTTTTTTGAAGAGGAGCTTGAATTTGAATAATGAGGCTTTGACAGGAAAGCATCCTGCCTTGCCTGCTCTTTGTGCTGGGACTATTCCTGTCCCCGAGGAGACCCAGCCTGGCTGTTGGAGAGTGAGAGAGGCCGTGCTCGGGAACACAAGTCTGATCACTCGGGGTGTGGGTGCTCCCCCCTTCTCGCACCCACCCACACCACAGAGGGATCCCAGCAGCTCTTACTCATAAAGGCCACACACATAAGACACGCCCGAAGGGCATCCTTACATGTCCGTGTCTCACCATTATGTAATGGCTCATTTACCTTAATTATGTTAAGCATTTAACAAACTTTTACCTCATTCCTAAGATATTTATGCTGTTTATTCTTTTGCTCTGCCCCAGCTTTCTGATGAGCAATTCCCAGCTGGTTGAATAGTGGCCCATCACAGCACGGCCTGCTGCTACCTGGTTTACTTTGCCCTGGAATTTGTAGTCCCCATACTGCTACCAATGTGCCAATCCCACCAGTGCCCCAGTTACCTCATCTGCACTTTGGGGGCATTTGTGAATCCCACACAAGTTCAGCCAGGTTGGACTCTGCCAGCTCTCCTCCCACTGCCTTCCTGCAGCCACTCATGTATCTGGTTCCCATGCCAGCTGTTAGGGGTGACATTCTTCCCAGCCTTCTCTAATCCCCTCAGACTCACATTCTGTTCATGAGCCCATTAATTCCTGTCTGGGGCATAGGGACATCGCCCGAGAAAGAGAACTACAGCACCTCCCTGAGTTCAAGCAGGACCAGAAATCCAGGGGGGAACAAGAAGCCCTTTGCAAAGGTCCAGTGGCTCACAGAGCTGCTCCCTCACTGGTTTCCTCAACATCATCTCCCTGGGGCTGGCTTCCTGATTTCAAAAGCATGGGAACAAGTGATCCCACTGCCAGCAGGACCAACTGTGCCACGCTGCCCTGGATCCTTCTCGTTCTTGCTGTCCTCAGCTCCAGCTGCCCCGAGTGCTTTCCCAACCCTTCCCAGTTGTGGGAGCACCTCATCACCCCAGAACTGTCTCCAGGATATTTCAATGGATACAGAGCCTTCATTCTCCCATCCAAAGCGCCCTCTGCAGCTGAACCAGCAGCATCCTTCATTCTCTGGAAGCGTTTCCAGAGGAGCTCCATGTACCTCTGGCTTCCTGCAGCCAACAGGTCGGGACTTGATTTTCTCTTGCCAAGTCCCGAAGTGCCAGAGAGATGTGAAACACCTGGATCAGGCTGGGGTGTCCTGCTCATGCCTGCGAAAAGGCACCCTCCTGTGCAAGGGGCATCTGCCATTCTGTTTGCTACAGAATCTGCTGGAAGAGATTAATTCCTTAGGGCCGTTCTCCCCGCAGTGTTTGCACAAGCGGCCACCACAGGGATGGCAGCCAGTGTGCCTTCATTACGACTACAATAATTAGGATCAAAGGCTCAAGAGGCTTTGAGGGCCAAATAGCACCAGGGCAGTGCTAGGCTAATGGTTGGACTCAGTGACCTCAGATGTCTTTGCCAACAAAAATTATGATTCTATGATTCTATCCCTTACACTGTGGTACCTTGTACCCCTCGCCTTTGGGCAGGTGGGTGCTGTGCCCCTGCCCCTGGGGAAGCGTCCAGCACAGCAGAGCTGTGCAGCAGGACCTGTCCCACCCCGTCTGACCTGGCCTCGGGGCTGCCCCTTGCCTCTGCCCCTGCCTCAGCTCTCTGGCTCTGCCAGTTTATCGCTGCCCAATAGTCATCCTTCACCTTCAGATCTCGCCAGTCTCCGTAAAGGACACCCTGGCACCAGGGCACTCCCGGCTGCCGGGTGAGCCCTACCGCCCCGAGGAGCAGATCCCCCTCTCTGGTCCCCACATGCTCCCCACGCCCGGGGCCCGGCAGCCGCCAGCCGTGCTCCTGGTGCCGGTGGCTCCGGCGGCAGCGCCGGGGACTTGCTGCCATCCAGTGGCTGCTGCCGCGGGGATGGAGACTCGGCTCCGGCTGCCCCAGCACGGGGAACTCGCGCGTGTGTCCGTGTCGCCGTGCGTGGCTGTTCACACACGCGTGTCAGTGTCTACACACAGGAGCGCGTCTGTGTCTGCCCGTGCGGGCGCTGGCTGTGCCGTGAGCGGGGACACGGTCCCGTGAAGGGGCTGAGGCAGCCAGCGCAAGGACGAGCGTGTGCGTGTGCACGGGCATCGATCTGCCTGTCTGGGAGCTGCAGCTGAGGGCAGACAACGCAAGCACGTCGCTTTCCACAGCCACACTCATAGCGTCTGCCCTGTCCCCTCTGTGTGGCTCTGTGTCACACAGTGTCACACGCTCAGTCCTGTGCGCTTCCCAGTGAGCCTCAGCGCACGCAAGCGGGAAGCAGGGCTGGATCGGAAGGAAACGTGGCACCACTGCTCAGAGTGGCAGAGCCGGCAGCAGAACAGGGCAGCCAGGACCCACCCTGGAGCTCAGCATCTTCCCTGGCAGCCAGGACCCATCCCACTCTGGCCTGGCTGCGCTCCGCATTCTCCCCGGCAGCCAGAATCCATCCCAGAGCTCAGCACCCTCCCCCATCAGCCTTATACTTTGCGTCTGGCTGTTCTGGAGCCACCTCAGGATGCTTCTCTCAGGTCTGCAGAGCCTTGGGGGATGTTCAGACTGTGGCTGTGCCTTTCTTGGCCCACCATGCCATGACAAGAAGGTTGGGAGAACCAGTCCTGTTCCAACTGCTGAGAGCTGTACTCCTGCTTTCAAGCACATGGCTCCACTGGTGCTGAGACATCTTTGCTCCCTCTCAAGCCTCCATGTAACTGATGGCAGTGAATGGTGTTTGACAGGAGCCTTTTCTATCTGGCATCATTTATCTGCCACTCAGCTGTAGGCACAGAGATGGGAAAGAGAGAGATCTCAGCTCGGCATTCCCTTGGGCATGGAAGCGCTCCAAATGTCCTGCTCCACAGAGCCCTCTCTGGTATTCCTGCGAGCTGTCAAGGGACCTGGTGGCTTCCATCATCAGGACATCCTGCCCCAGCAGCAGTGAACACAGGGTACAGGGACCTTCCCTGCACCTGCCATTCCTTCTGGGTTTTTTAGGTCCCAGCTCATCTCACCACTTGCATCTGGGCACAAGTGAGGTGCGGAGGCAGGTACAGGAGCAGAATGTCCTCTCCCAGAAGGATCTGGATGGGGGACAGTGCAGGGCAGCTATGTGGGTGTCACTGGAGCACAGCTGGTTCCACAGCAACTCTGCAGCTGGATGCAGGGTTTGGGACGCACCCTCCAGAAGAGGGCTCAGTGTGTGTCATGTTCCAGCACCTGCTTCCTACCCCTCTTCCAAGGTGTGCATTCTGATGTCATAGCCAAGGGGACGGCAGCCAGTTCCTGGTCCCAGTATGACTGTAGGCATCTCCGAGGTGGGAGAGTGCCCCAGCACCAGTGGGACAAGCAGCCCCACTCGTTCCCTCCCCAAAAACAGCACGGGGACCTCATTAATTAGTACAACTCCTTCTCCATCTAACCTCGAAGGACTGTCCACCCTTGCTGCTGCTGGGAGCCCCCGACTGCCCCGGTGCAGCCAGGCTCCACTCTGCCATGGCGTTGCCCCATGCCAGCCGGCTCATCACGTAAGGATCTGGAGGTGACAGGTCTACTTTTCCCTGGCCAGGCTGAGAGCAGGACTGTCCCCACAGATCCCTATCACCCAGGGATATTCAGGCAGGCAGCTGGAGCCACAGGTTTGTGTTTGATTCCTGTATCCCCAGCAGGCTTACCTCACCTCCACAGCTTGACCAGCCTCCATCTCCATCCTTGACCATGCAAAACTTGGCAAGGGCAAGACTTTGTCCACCCACTTGGGCATCAACTGGGTAAGTGTTGAGCATGATTAAATTGTTCAATTGCTTTATGTTCAACTGAACATAAAGAAACTTCATTCATATTAATAAAGCCCACATTTCTGCAGTCACTCAAGTGAGTGTTCCAGGCAGGATTTACTGTGTGGCAGCTCCTGGCAATGCCACAGCTGGGCAGCCCATCACCAGTGTTAATTAAAGGCAGAATTGGAAATTATAACCACGGCTTTTCTGCTTCTGCTTTGTCATAAATTACAATCTCTCCTGTAAATTAACACTTATAATGTCTCCCATAAATTAACAAGTGTAGGGAAGAAACGATCCCGAAACTGCAGGGGCTTTCCAGGGAAATGAATTGCTTTGCAGCGATGATCATTTTTTAACATCCCAAATTAGGTGGTTTTGGAAACCCAGCTGCTGTGTCACACCTCCTCCAGCAGCAACTTTTGACGCTGCGGCTCTTCCACCTTCACGGGAGAGACTGTGAGGGATGGGGGCACTCATCGACCCCAGGAGAGGGGTGGGGGAGATTCTTTTGGGCTGAGCCTTGAGCAAACACTAATCCCTGGCTGGGAGCACAGGGCGGATGGGGGCTGAAGGAGAAGCTCCTGAGTCTTCCAGGGTGACCACAAGCGAAGGCTGAATCAAGCACTGCTCCTTGAGATGCTGCCACAGATCTCCAGGGCAAGAAGGTCTCCAAGGCTGCCTACCTGCTGTGTGCCCACCATGGCAATTTGAGGACAGGTACAGGAGGTTGGGCAGAAGAAATGGACTGAGGAAAGAGTCTGAGTGGCGTGGTATCCCCAAAATCCTCCAGACAAGTCTCAGAGACAGAGGACCTGCTTGGTACCTGGCCAGGAGGAGCCATGAGAGTCCAATGAGCTCTTGGGTCACTCCAAACAAACATATCTGCAGCCCACTGTGCTCCCATCATGTGACCCTTGAGCCCCCAGAGATGAGCCTGGAGGGGGATGTATCTCTTGCATCTCCAGCAGCACCCCAGGAAGCCCTGCCAGAGGACTGGGACATCAGCACCAGGTCTGTGGCAGCACCAGTAATGGGTTTACCTGCAGGGCCAGCAGGTGCCAGACAATAGCACCTCAGGCTAAATCCACTGCTGCTGCTCTGAGCTGGCAGGGTGGGTGTGTTGGCAATCCCTGGGGTAGCATCCACATATCCAGTTCCCCCTTCCTGAGAAACACTGGCATGAGGACCTGTTTCCAGCCCCAAAGTCTTTTTTGAGGTGATTTTCCTATGAAGAGAAGCAGAAGCCATGACCTGGCCTGTCCTTAGGAGCCAAGGTCAGGGCACAGGTCTGCTTCCCTCAGACATGTCCTGCAAGATCTTGGCTCTCCTGATGTTCCCAAGGAGTTGATCTCCCAACGGCAAACTCTCACCAGCCACAGAGACCAAAGGGGTGTCCAGACACACTCCAGGCCTACACGGGACAAGGGGAAGTGGCTTTAAAGTGAAAGATAGTAGATTAAGTTTGGATATTAGGAAGAACCTCATCTCTGTGTGGGTGATGAGGCCCTGGCACAGGGTGCCCAGAGAAGCTGTGGCTGCCCCATCCCTGGAATTGTCCAAGGCCAGGTTGGACGGGGCTTGGATCAACCTGGGATAGTGGAAGGTGTCCCTGCCCATGGCAGGGGGTGGAACTGGATGGGCCTTAAAGTCCCTCTCAAACCAAACCATTCCATGAGTCTAGGATGCTATGATCATCCCCATAGGGTCTGCACAGCCCTGTGAATGAGTGCGTGCTTTCAAGTCACAGGCAAATAAAGAAGAGGCTTTGGCCACCTCTGACCTCACGTCAACATGTGCCTTGAACTACCAACTTGGGATAATCCCAGTACAGCTGCCAGCAGATACGAGGAAAAATGGCAGCACTGATGGGACTGTCCCATAGGTTGTCACAAAACTGCCTCTTGGTGCGCACAAACCTCCTTCTACTTGGGCCTTTTCATCTGGATAAAGCGTTTCCCTCCAAAATGGCTGGAAAGAGGGACTCACAGCCAAAAGCACTTCTTACAGTTCAAAATGTTCAAAACTGGAGTTTATTGCCATGAGGAGGCAGCTCACAAGTTTCAGGGGAAAGATGTAGTGTCTCATTGAGTATTTGCACATTGTTTCAAATGCCACCAAAAATAAGACATTCCTGATACTTGCTGTGACTGCCAACACCAGTTGGAGCACAGAGAAGCCCCACAGAGGTGAGGATGAGGAAGGGAAGCGCACACACACACACACGTGTTCAGGCACACAGGTGCCTGGCAGTCTGTGTCCCCCAAGCCCACTGCAGGGAGGAGAGAGGGCTCCCACCACCTCGCGTATCCTCTGCAGCAACTCAGCTGCCCCATCTGCACAACACCGCTCTCACCGCAGTGAGCCGCTCTGGGGTGGCTCATCTCCCTGAATGGAGACCCCATTCCATGTGACTGAGCCTGCTGGGTCCCCATCCCTCCGCAGGCAGGAAGGCGGGGCTACAGTCACCAGCCCTGGGGGTGCCCCGATCTCCCAGCGGTGCTGCAGAACTGGGGACAGGGTGTCTGTTTGTGGAGCACTGGGAAAAGCAGGACAAAAGAAAGGCAGGCAGCTGCCCAGGTCCCTGTGCTGGGTGCTGGGCAGAAATGCCTCTGTGTCCCACCAGAACTTCCTGGCTCCTGTTCAGGCGGGGGGGGGGAGGGGGGGGGAAGGGGACAGGACCCCTCCTCACAGCCACACGTGGCCCCCCAAGACTGCCCACCCATCTCCCCCCATGGCTGGTGGCTTACGTCAGGCAGCAGATGGATCCTGTGCCCAGCAGGCTGGCATGGGGGTGGCACCAGCGGTGCCTGCAAATACCACGGCTGCTGACGGTGCTGGTTATTCTTAGCAGCCGTGGAGGCGCAGGGGGGGTCGCCTGGCAGGGGCCTGGCACTGGTGGGCTCCCCTGGAGCAGATGGCCCAGTGGCATGAGCCAGCTCTCACCACGGGACCAAGAGGGAAGGAACGGGGAAGGCAGGACAGGCAGATTGCACCCAGAGCCCTGCCTGGCACTGACCCAGCTGCAGCAGAGTATTTGAGGAGAGGAGGTGATCTGGACACCACCTGAGAACAGGACAATCATCTCTCCCAGACTCCACAGAGAGGGCCCTCCCAAAGTGAGCACTGGGGAGAGGGGCTGTGGCTGCGGGACCTGGACAGGCGCTGGACAGACAGATGGCACATGGCTGGGGACATGGCTGGCACAGAGCTGACTGAACCCAGACCCCCGCAGCCCCACACATTCCCCCTGTTCTCTCCTTCCCAGTCCACTACCCTCTCTTGTCCGGGGGGCTGGAGGAGAAGTCGGAGCAGGACTGAAGTCCCTGCCCTGAGCTGGGAGCAGAGCACCCTGCATTTCAGCCAGGAATAGGGAATCCCTTTCAGAGCCGAGGGAGCCCCTTTGAGTGCAATGCCCTTCGGGGCCAAAGCTGTCCCTGCCCTCCTGGTCTGCCTCAGACCCAGCTGAGTCCCCACTCCTTCCCGCATGCCACCCTGTGCCGGTTGCTGCTTAGGGCTGCAATGACACTCCTGGGTGTTGAGCACGTGGGTGCCCTTGAAGGAAGCGGCTGTGCAGAAACTAGCGCTGTCCCAGTCCCGTGAACAGCAGGACCCAAAAAGGCCAGAGCTAAACATAGGAAACCTACTTTCCAGCTGCCACCACCAGCTGATCACCTTGAACCACCATGTGGCTCCCGGATCTGGGGCTTTAGGAAGCTCATCGTGGCTTGCACGTGAGATGATGTGTACCGGCTGCAGATGAGGAGAGAGGAGCTGATGGCCGGGGAGCAGCCCCAAGCCCTGTGTGGCGGCTCTGGTGCAGCTGGAGGGGCCGTGGGCGAAGAGGCACAGCCAAAAGGCACAAGCAGCCTGGAGGAGTCAGCGAGCTGCACCCGGAGCCACCTCCAGCGCCGTCGGGGCCGGGCAGAACCCCACGGGCCCGGGGCACAGCCACTGGGGGAGCCGTGGCCGAGGAAAGGGCGCCAGCCCTGGGCGCGTGTCCTTCCCCCTGTGCCCACGCGGTGGCAGCAGCCTCCCGCGGGCCCGCGGCCGCCCGCCCCCGGAGCCCGGCGTGGGGCTCGGCTCCGCCCAGGGCGCAGCCGGAGCGCAGCGCTCGGGGGCCGCTCTCAATCCGGAGGGATGGAAGAAAAGAAATCTCAGCACCCTCCTGTTTCCGTAGGTCCTAGCAACAGTGGAGTCACCAGGGACCCCCCTCACTGGCCCCTGCCACAGGGCAGATGAGTAAGGCTCAATTACCCTTCCCTCCCTCATCACCCACGAGAAGGCCTGAGGAAGGAGCTCAAAACCAGCACTCAGCATCCACCAGTGCACAGAAGGAGGGGACCTGGGGCAGCTTGTGGGTCGTCCGTCCTTCAAGAATTCACCTGTTTTCAGCATCGTCCCAGGGTTGATGGTTCCCCCCGCCCACACCTGGACCCTACGCTGATGCCACCTCCACCGGGAGCCAGATCCTGCTGGTCCGCAGGTCTGATGGGGCCTGGCATGGGAAGCCGTGCCTGAGGTCACTGTGGCCACTCTCCCAGCTGTGGATTTGTGGTGGCCGCTGTCTCATCACTCCCCTGGTTACTAATGGCCTGGAAATGGCTTCATGCTCATGGGATGCATTTTCCTTCTTCATGCTGAACAGGGAACAGGAATGTTTGTTGGCCACTCCTGCTGCTCCTTCAGTGGCAGCAGCTACCCCGTTAACAGCCCCGGCGGGCACTGCGCTGCCACCGGGGCCCCTGCTGTTCCAGTGATCTGGTGGCTTTGCCCAGCGCGATTTTGACCCGGTTTATCTCTTATCAATCCCACGCCCTTCAGACACACTGCAATCCTCCGATGGCTGCCTCCTGCACCTCCTTCCACCAGCCCTTTTGCAACCCCGCTGTACAGACCGTCCTGCCGCCCTTCTGTCCTGCCTGCCCATAGCGGGCTTCCCCAGCCTGCCTGCTCCTCCCCTCGGCAGCTCTGCTTTCTTGGACCCTTGCCCAGCCCTTCCCCACCAGCTCCCGGTTGTTTATCTCTCTGAAGGCTGAGGGCTCCCCGGGCTGGTCCTCAGGACTCATTGACCGGCAGCGATGGCAGCCCAGCCCTGCGGCCCCCCTCTCACCCATCTCTGCGTGTGCTTCGAAGCCGGGACTTGTCACCTTCCCGAATCCCATTCCGAGGGTCCCAGCCCAGTCGTCCCCACCTCTCTGAAGTGTTGTCCCATGCCCCAGCACCACCAGGACAGCAGCATATGCCCCAGCCACTCTTCGCCAGCCCCCCAGTGCAGGTCACTGGTGGCAGAAATGTTCACCCTGACGCAACAGTGCCGGGGAAGCCACTTCTCCTCCGCCTAGAAATCCCCATTTTTCCTCGCATATCTCTGAGCCCCAGGCACCTGCCGCGAGTCTCAACGCGCCCATCCATAGCCCGAAGCCTTCGTGCGTTCCACGCATGCCTAGCTTGGCTCCGGGCGAGGCGGCTCCCAGACGTTCCCAGCCGTGGAGCCAGGTCCTTCCTAGCTTTTTCCCCCATCCTGGGACCTTTCACCCCGTTTTTCCTCTTTCCTGCCCCATCTCCGGAGCCACGCGGGCTGCCCGCGTCAGTGCTTCGGGGAGTGATGCTGCGGGCAGCGCCAGCCTCCTGAGCCCCCACGCCGCCCCCGGAAAGCACAGAGCGCAGCGAGAGTCCCCACCGGGAATGGGGCACCGTGGCCCTTTGTCATCCCATGCCACCCCATGTTACAATTCGCCAACTTCTCCCGGACCCGCGCGTGGGGTGGGCGCGCTGCGCTGCGCGGCAACGGCGGCGCGAGGTGGGGGGCGGTGGGCGGGCGGAGCGGAGAGAGGCCGGGCCGGGGCGGAGCGGGGCCGGGGCGGAGCGCCCAGGAGCGGAGCAGCGGCGGGAGGTGCGCGGCCGGCCGGGCGGAACGGGGCCGGGCCGGGGCGGAGCGGGGGCGGAGCGGGGCCGGGCGGGACCGGGCGGGACCGGGGCGGGCGGAACGGGGCCGGGGCGGGGCGGGGGCGGGCGGAACGGGGCCGGGGCGGGCGGGGGCCGCTCGCGGCGCTCGACACCGGGCGCGTCCTGCAGCTGCTCGCCCTCCGCGGCCCCGGGAGCGGCCCCGGCGGCGCCGCCGTGGCCAGGCGCGGGGACACCCGGGATGTCCTCGTCGCCCGCGGAGGAGTGCCGGTCGCCCGTGGGGCTGGACTGCTGCAGCTGCTGCCTGGACCTGGCCAACCGAAGCGGGCTGGAGGAGGGGGCCGGGGGCGAGAACAACAACCCGGGCAGCCCCACCGTGAGCAGCTTCCGGCAGCTGCGGGAGCAGCTGGTCCGACAGAACCTCAACACCGACAAGCTGAGCTCCATCATGCGCCAGGACTCCCTGGAGCCCGTCGTGCGGGACCCCTGCTACCTCTTCAACCAGGGCATCTGCAACAGGAACATCGACCAGACCCTGCTCTCCATCCTCCTCCTCTTCCACAGGTGGGTGTCACCGCCGGGAGCCTGGGAGTCGCCGGGGGCCGGGCGCCCTGGGGCAGCGAGCTCGGAGCTGGCAGTGGTGTGGCACTGGCAAGAGAGGGGGACTTGTGTGACCCCCGGGCTGAGGGGTGTCAGCGCCGGTGGGATCTGGGTGGGGAGAGGCACGAGTGGCCGCGTCTGGCACGGAGTCCGTACGTGGTGCCAGCCCATCCCTGGGCGCGAGTCCGGGTGGCTCTGCTCCGCCATGCCCGCCGTGCCCGTCTTGTGGTGCCCTGTGTGTGCCGGACAGTGACAACAGCCCCCAGCTGTGTGTCTTGGCCGCTGGACTCTTGTGCTCATCTCCCTGGCTACCTCTGTCCACACAGACAGTGCCCGCAGGGGCATGGATAGTGTCCAGCGACAGACAGGCATCGGCCCCATCCTGCGTGGAGAGCGCAGCAGGTTCCTTGGGAAGCAGCTGTGCTGCCTCGAAAGCCATCTTGAGCGTCAGTGAGAGCCTGGGTAGGGAACCCGAGAGTCCCAGTGCCAGCTCCTGCCCTTTCAGCAGCTCCCCTGGCCCTCCCCGGCGTGGAGACAGGTTTGGCCCGGAGTGGTACTTCCCATCCCTGGAAAGTGTCTCTGCGCTGCCCGAGCTGGTCTCGGGGCTGCTCTGGGCAGGCTGCCTGTGCCCCACAGCCGGGCGTGCTGGGAGCCGCTCCCATCCATTCCCTGGCGGACTGAGGAGGCAGGACCGCGGGGTCTGCCCTGCTCCCCTTCTCTAGCAGTGAGGACAGAGGAGACTGAACAGGAGGTCCCAGCGGCTACCACTCCGCAGGCTCCCCAGCCCTGATGAGGTGAGCCCCAGGGGCGAGGAGTGGACAGAGCTGTCTCAGGTCCTGCACTGGCGCTGTGTGGGGCTGGCTCTGGTGACAGAGAGAGCTGGTGACACCCTGTGGGGGCGCAGCCTGTACAGGGGCTAGCAGGTCTGGGTCTCCCCAGTTCGGCCTGGGAGAGCCGAGCTGGGCCAGTAGTGCCACAGGTGCCCGAGGCTGCCAGTGTCTTCAGCGGGTGGGACACATCCACCACCTTGGGGGGACCTGTGGCCCATCAGTGCGACAGGTACAGATGTCTGCATGGCTGGCACGGCAAGCAGCGGCTCTGGGGCTTGCTGCTCCGCCGTGGGAGGGTAAAGCGCAGGGGGAGCAGCACCCACGCGTTCAGAGACACCTCGCCACCCCCTTCCCACCCTACACGCACATGCACCGTGGGCGCGCTCCCGGGCTGTGCGCGGGTGGGCTCACACGTGGCTGCCCCACGCGTGTGAGCCACCCCGGCGTGCCCGCCCCCTCTCCCAGCCAGCGTCTGACGCCGAGAGGCTGCTGCCTCGAGCCGGCCTTGACGGAGACGCTCTTCCTGCACTTACATAATGCCGAGCTGCCGCTCAGGTGGGAAGGGAGGAGCTGGGACACCCGCCAAGGCACCGGTACCTGGCCCGTATGGGGAGCAGTGAACCTACCCAGCTGGGAAGGAACGGGAGTGAGAGGTTCCCCTCTTCCCTGGGGGCCTGCAGCAAGTTGGCAGCGTTGGTGAAGGGGGAAGCGAGACACTGTCTCTAGTACGGGCTGCCAGGGCTGGGGTCAGAGCCAAGCACCTGTGCTGCTCGCTGGGGCAGTCAGTGACAGTGCCTATGGGCCAGAGGCCACTGATATGGGTACAGCAGGCTGCTTTCGAATTCATCCCTGGTGGAGCAGGACCTGTGGTGCTCCTGGTGAGGTAGGGAGTGAGCAGAGATGCCAGGGGACAAGGGTTTCTCCCTGTCAGTGCCCCTTAGCACTCCTTGCTGCCTGTCTTCCATGTGTCCCAAGAGGCTCCAGGCACTGTGTTAGTGACAGGCTGTGCCATGGTGTGGTGCAAAGCCGTGTCCCTCTGTCACACCCAGTGTCCAGGCACCTTGGTCTGGAGGCTGCCTGGGTGATCCCCCGTCACCCCTAGGTGGCACAGCATGGGGGAGCTGGGTGCACGGCCCCAGGCACTGGAGCCAGGTGTGCCCACACCTGTGTTTGCAGTTGTTTTGCTCCAGCCTGAACTTTCTCCTTCTGGGGAATGAGCCAACGCATCCAAGAGGAGATAGCCTACACAGCAGAGGATTGTGGGTGCCAGAGGAACACCCCGATAACGTGCCTGATAAGGGCACCCTGCTGATGGCACCAGGGAACCCAAACCATTTGGAGCCCCTTGTTTTGGCTGATGTGCTCCTACGGCAACACAGGAGGAGGGGGAAGTTGCGTGGATACACATCCCTTTGTGTGGCTGACATCCAGGACAGCACGGGATCCCCAAGATCCTAAACTCAGAGTTGAGTCTCGCTCTGGGGCTGGCTGGAGACAACTCAGTCAGGTCAGATCAGTGCTGGGCATCTCAGACAACATACATTTCATCATGTCCAGCCTGTCTCTGGGGGTTTCTCTGGCTGGGTGGTCCCTGCCAGACTCTCCATACCCTTTGCTCACAGCAGGGATGTTGTCAGGGATGCACAAGGAAGGGATGCTCTGGACCAATTGCCTCCAGGGCTGATGCTCCTGCAGAAAACCCTGCTGTTCCAGGAGTGCATGGGATCCTGTGTGGAAAGGGCTTCTCCCCGCCATGTCCTCACACAGGGCATCACAAACTGCTCTCCAGGGAGATCTCAGCAATGCCAAGGGACCAAGCTCACATGGAAGCACCGGGTATAGGGAGGACAGCTGCCACTACCCTCGCTGGGCACACCTTCTCCCTGCAGGTGCCAATGAAGTGGGCAGAAAGGTCTTTGCCATCCCTCTGTAATGCCAACGTTAACCCAAGATTGCTCGTCCCAGAGCCAGACACAAGCCCAGTTGTGTGTGGTCCAGGGAGAGCAGGCCCATGGCCACATGGCACCTTTCCCTGGGCCAGGGGGGTGAAGGGAGCCGGTGGTGTGGGAGAAGGTCAGCACTGCGAGGGAAGCAGCACCCCGGGTGTGTACTGGCACATGATCGAAGCGGGCCCTACCTGGCTCTGTGTGGGGAGAGGAGGTATGTGCCAGCCTGCTTGCCCACATTGGCCAGTCATGCCCAGCCTCTCCTGGGCAACACCTGGCAGCCTGGCTAGCCTGTGCCCATCCTGCTTTGGGCTCTGAGGGGACACCTCTGCATAGCCAGGTCGTCTGCAGTCACTGCCAGACCTGCTGCTCCATCCAACAGGGTGGACAGTGACCTGTCCTTTGGTCTGAGCCATGAAAGGAGCTGGGGTCCACCTTCTCCCAGGCCTGGGCAAGCCAAGGGAGTCACAGGGAGACAGGGAAGCTCTGTGTGAGTGGTTGAGGGAAGCATGAATTTGGGCAAAGCAGGGCAGCACTGCCCTTCTCACTGTAAGGTCAGGCCAGCAAGCAAGAGCTGCCTGGGCAGCAGTACCAGGGTGGCATTTGTGTCACAGCACCACTTGTTCCCATCTGTCGGGTGTCACTTTGCGGCAGCAATGCAGGAGGAGGGGAGCCAGGGCATAAAGGGCATCCCAGGGTGGCAGGGCCAGGGCAAGCATTCCAGCTGGTCGAGTGGGCTGGAGCAACAAGAACACATTGATGGGGAGAGGGGCCATGCATGAGCGTGAGAGAGGTGTGGGTGTGGGACCGAGCTGTCCTACTCTCCCCCTTCTGGCCCTGGGACAACTCTGCCAGGGAGGGGGCCAGGAGAGCCCCCCTGCCCTCCAGAACCATGCACCAGGGCTTTGTTTGCTTTGCTCCCACAGGACAGATCTGCACATGGCCTGTGGCCTGCAGTGTTGGTTGCAAGCCCTGCACACCACCGAGGTGCCGGAGAGATTTTGTTTCAGTGGCAGGAGTAGCTTGTACTGCTGGGAGGTGCCAACCTTGGTGTACCCAAATCCTCCCAGCGTCAGGAAGATGTCAGGCAGGCAGCCAGCTAAGCCTGCTGTGGTCTCCATCATGGGCATCCCAACAGCTTGGGACCCCCACCCCATCCCAGCAGCCTTGGGGGCCATGTCCTGGCAGACCAGGCTCACGGGGGCTCTGCCACAGCACACTGGGTTCAGCGTGGCTTGGCAGGGCTGGCAGCAGCGTGCGCCACACAATGCACCATGCCTGTCCCTGCCTGCTCCTGCAAGACCCAGCTCCCTCCAGAAGGGTATTCCCAACATTCTCTGAAGCACAGAAGAGCCCTGCTCAGCCCCTCCAGCCCGTTAGGTGGGAAGCATTTGCCCCTAACCACAAGGCTATGGCCAAGGGGGCTGGCACAGCCGAGCCAGTCTGGTGATGCCAACGTCAGCTTCTCAGGAGCCTGTCCTCTTGGTTCCCTGGGGATTCTCCTGCACTACCCATCTGCTGGGGCAGGCACTTGGCTCTGCACAGGCAGAAGTAGGTGTCCCAAGGTCAGCCAGGGATGTCAGCATGGCCCTACAGGGAAAAGGCTTTCCCTACAGGGAAAAGGCTGGCCAGGATTTTTTTCTGTCTTTGAACTGTAAAAATGAGGAAGAGGTTGGAGCTAACGGAGGCTGCAGGGGTCTGCCCTGATCCCAGCATCATGCCCCCTCCCTCCAGCATCACACTTTCCCTTCCTGGTGAGACATGGCCTGATCCTGGATGGTCTCTGCTGGGACCTGACACCACCTCCCTGGCCACTGTCCAGCACAAAGAGGGTTAAAGCTGACTCTGTACTTTGGGGGAGCACCGTGACTTGCATGGGACTTGGAAGGGCTTGGGATATATGTTGTCAGAGCCTGGCAGCTGTGCATGTGCCCAGGGGACATGACCGTGCATGGGTCCGTGCGCTTTATGTGGACTGCCAAGGTGAGTGAGGCTCTAGGTGGATCCTGCCCTTGGGAAGGACTGAGACCCTCTCTGTAGAGGGCAGAGAATCACAGAACCCTTTAGGTTGGAAAAGACTTCTGAGATCATCATCTCCAACTTTACCCCAGAGAAGGGGGCTGGAGAGGCGAGAGAGGCTACAACCCATCCTGATGCTTTGCAAATGAGCTGCGAGTTATATTTATCCAGGTGCTGCACATGGCTGGCTTTGGGACAGGAGATCATCCTCTGTCTGTGTGCGGAGTTCTATATATATGTATATATCTATTTGAGGGGGCTTTGCAGAATGACTCTGGCAGCACAGAAGAAACTCTGGGATCTCCAGACTCCAGGATCAGGGTGGTATCCAGTCCTTGCCAGCCCCACTCACAATTCCCTGGGGATGGCAGCCGAATTGGCAGAGGGTGGCAGATGCCATGGGGCAGGACAAGACATTTTCATCTCCTTAAGTGAGACCTTCACAGTGATATGCCTGTGAAATGGAGCAGGACTGCTCTGGGTGGTTTGGAGGCAGGGGATGGTCTCAGGTTGTCCCCAAGGGTTGGCATAAGCGAGGTGAGGGCTGGCTGCTGAGGTCGGGCACACACAGAGCCACAGGTATACATCCTGCCAGCAACCGATTGTCTTTCACATTGTTATTGTTCTGAAATGTCAGGGACGGCAGGGTTTCAGCAAAGGTCCCTGATTTGAAATGCCCGGGATTCCTTGCAAAGGCCAGGCGGGGTATTAATAACCGTCTCTGCTGAAGCTGTGCCGCCCTACATGTCCTTGCCTGACCTCCTGCGGGTGCTGGCTCATGCTCCAGCCGAGCACAGCTCCTGTGTCCCCGGCCCCCGCCGGCTCTGGTCTGTCCGGGCTTCGCACCCCCAGCAGGGTCCAGCTGTCCCTCGGGCCTTGTGGGGCTGCTTGGGCTCTTGCTGGGGCTCCCTCCAAGCATTCGGCCAGGCAGGAGAGCACCAGGACCTGTGAAAAGGACCAGTGAAGGGCTTGAGGGGTTCCATAAACAGGGCTTATTCTGGGCTGGAAGAGCAGATTTGGGTAGCGTGGGGTGCGCTGCACAGCTCTCGCAGCTCCCCTGCCTCCGTCCTCATTACATAACGAGCTGCCTCCCAATTAGCGAGCGGGCACTCCCGCACGCCGCAGGGCAGCAGCTGCCAGCGCCCAGCAGGGCTTCGGAGCGCCCGCTCTTGCCTGAAAAGGGGCCTGGGATTGTTTTTGGAGGATGCCAGAGGCCCTGCTTTGGGGTTCCTCTCTCGGGCTGGGATCGCTGCAAAGCTGGGTGAGGGGCTGGGGGAGGCAGAACCCAGGCTGGCAGCCCCCTGCCCACCTGCCGTGGGGTTCAAGGGCGCCGCGTGGCCCTCGTGCTGCGGGGGGGCCCTTCAGTGTCGCAACCACCTATGCTCTATCCCCACTCCCCTGAAACTGGACCAGAAAAGGGCAGCCAGGATCTGTGGGTGATCCAGCTGGGGCTGTCCAGCATGACACAGTACGTACGCTAAGAAGCAAGGACAGTTCTGGAGTTCAGAGCCGTGGCTGGCAGGAGCCCCGGGGCAGGGCGCGAGTAACCAGGAGGCGATAACAGCGAGTTCAGTGACAGGACTCCAGCCCCGGCCCGTGGGTGTGAAACGCTTTGCTCTGCGGACAGATTTGTGGATTAAAGCTCTGCCAAGGGTTCAGCCTGCCGTCCTCCCTGGGGCTGGGCATCCCTGGTCCATGGGAGGGGGTAGCATGGTCGGGGTTAGCTGCACTCCCCCAACAGCCAGCCACGATGCTCAGAGAAAGCTGCAGGGTTTTCACTGAGCTGTGCCATACCTGGCACCCTCACCTCAGTGTTTGGCAGCTGTGGGACCCTTTGGGGGGAGCAGTGAGCAAGGGTGCCCAGGGCCCACACTGGGTTGGCAGCAGCATGGGGCTGGTGTTGACAAACACCAGCAAGGTGGGATGTTTGGCCACATGATCCAGGGCTGGTAACAACCAAATGAGCCGTTTTTCCTCTTCCTCTCCTACACCAGCATGCCTGGGGAAGCTGTGACTCTGAGGGCTTCCTACATGGCGAGAAGGACTTGGCTGGAACTGGGTCCTCTCTGACCTCCCCTCCTCACACAACTGCTGGGAGGCAACTTCTACTAGGGGCAAAGGAGGAAGAAGAGGGTCTGGTGACAAAGTTAAAGAAAAATTGCAGCTCTCAGCAGGCTGGCTCGAGGGTGTGCACTTGCAGGCTAGAAAAAAACCAGAACTGGGAGTACAGCCAAGTACCTTTATCAGAGGAAGCAGGCAGCCCCACAGCTGGACACAGGAGCCTGCCAGGGCTCCCTCCACCACCCCACACTGCTTCCAGCCTGACAGGTTGGAGGAGTCTCCACACAACAATCCCTGCCCATGCCTGCTGCCTGGCAGGGTGGGTCACCTGTGTCCCCTGCCCATGGACACAGAGCTCACTCTGCCTCCGCTGGGCATGAAGGGAAGGAGGACATGTTCCCTGTCAGCCTTCCCAAGGGTAGGTTCCCCTCCAGCCTTCCCTCACTTATACCCTCCCTGGGATTCCCCAGCATGGCAGAGGCCGCCGCTTCTGTGTGGGCCACACATGCCTCTGATGTCTCCTGGCTTGGGACTGGGACCAGGCAAGGCCAGCAGCACCGGCTCCACAGGCAGGGGGTGCATCCCTACCCAGGCACTTCCAGGTGTGCCCAGGAATAGTTGCCCTCTGCTCTGGAGCAGCACATGCCCTGGATTGGGTGATTTATGACCCCTCCAAGGCTCTGATGGGCATGACCTGGGTCTCCATGTCACAGGGCTCTTGGTTGCATGAGGCTTCTGCATGTCCCACACAGCTCCTGGAGGGCACCAGCTGAGGTGGGGGGTAGTGCCAGGCCTCAGGGAGCAGCTCAGCCAGGAATCTCCAGGAGGAGGAAACCAAGATCGGACAACTGGTGTGGTGTACTTTGGCAGTGCTAGGCCCACAGCCCTTGGGACTGGCACAACAGCCCCATGCCAGTGCCATAGGGCAGGCAGTTGCTGTTCAGGATGGTGGGATTGGCATGGCAGATGACCCAGCTGCCTGTTTGCCTGTGGGCAGCCCCTGGCATTACCTCTCCTTTCCCAGAACCAGGACAAAGCTGCTGGACAAGACCTGGAGCCCCTCAGCCCTGTCCCACACCCAGCCCTTCCTGCCATAGTCTCCCATAGGCCCCGGCCATCACCAGTGTCCCCAGCCACACTTCCCTCTATTCCTGCAGGGCACAGCTAGGATGCCCTGGCACCGGCATCCCCAGTCCCTTGGCTGGCAGCACCACAGTTGCAGTATTTTGGGCTGTGACAGGCAGAGTTTTCTTAGCTGTGTGTTTGCAAGCAGTAGCTTTTCCTCTCCCACTCTGCTCTGACCCTTGGAGCAGGAGATCTGGCTCTGCAGAGCAGCCTGGGCAGCCTTGGCTCTGCGCCTTTCCCAGTTTGCTCTCCAGTGTCTCTGAGGCCAGGCTATAAACATTTCCCACGCCTCAGACCCTCTGAAGGGCCTTCCTCCCATTGAGCTGAGTCCTTGGGAGAGAGCAAGCCAGGAACGCTGCCACGGAGCTGTGAGCACAGCCTGGAGCAGGGGGAGAGCCAAGACTGGGGAGCCAGGGCTGCTCCTGAAGCCCCAACCACCCCTCTGGCTCCATCGGCCGCTGCCAGGACAGGAGCATCCTCTGGTGTGTGGCACTGCAGTGCCTGGTGCAGGTCCAACACACAGGGCTCAGTACAACAGCACGTCTTGTCCCTGGGGCTGTGGGGAGAGGGCATGTCCCCTGACCCACAGCACTCTGCAGGTATGGGATGCCAGGCAGCAAGAGATAATCCCCTCGTCCTACTCCCTATCTCCCCTTGCTCCAGCCTGGCAGAGCTCTGTTGGGCCTGCCAAACTCCAAGTCCAGTTGCTGAGGAGGGGGTTGTCATTTAATGTCCCCCAGGAGGGAGGCTGGCATCTTCTGGGCTGAGGAACAGGCTGTGTAAGGGTTTAGGCGCTGCTGGCAGCTTTGGGGTGTCCTGCAGGGCCACTGCTTGGGTGATATCATCATTGGCTGGTGTCACCACCTCTCCTCACTGCTCGATGACAGCCACGGGTGCTTTTTTCCCCCCAGAGAGCACAACAATTAGTGTCACAATTAGCCTGTATTGCGGCTGCTGTCGCTGTTACCAAAATAACCACAGGCACGAGCTGGGCCCGGCCTGATGAACCTCCTGTCACTGTGTGTAGATGCAGGAGCTGCCATGCTGCTGCCTCGGGGATGCAGTTCACAGCACTGGCCCCTCTCGCCCAGCCTGCTCCAAGCACCCATCACTGTGGCCTCTGGTGCCACACGGTAACTGTGAGTCCATGCGCCCTGCTCTTTAGGAAGAGCAAGGTGGTGTGTTGCGCACCCTGCTCTGCTTGGAGGAGCAGGAGCAGGTGGTGGGACAGGAGCCTGGCAAGGCCAGGGCCATGGTGTGCTAGGAAAGGGCCCCCCCACCACTTGGGGTGCAGCTGGAGCCCCATGTAGGACCCTGCTGCTGTGGGGGCATTAGGGCAGCTCAGAGGGGCTCCTGGGGAGAGCTGGCACAAAGCAGAGTCCAGCAGAGCTGGGAGCTGCTGCTCCCACTGTGGAGGTGCCAGCAGGGCTACAGGTGACACCCGTGGGCTGGGGGTGCCCTCCCACTATGCAGGGGCATGCGGAGCTGTCCTGCGCCGTGCTGCTGACACCAGGGGTACAGGCAGGGCCGTGTGTCAGCTGTTAGTCAGGGCAGCATGTGCAGGGGGTGCCGGCAGCGCTCGTGCATCTGCACACGGAACAGCAGCATTTGTTTGGCACACAGAGTGTGTCACAGGGTAACAGAGACATTCAGGTTGGAAAAGACCCCCAAGATCGTCAGCTCCAGGTACTAAACTAATGTGCTTGCACATGTGTGTGAGCAGGGCGCACCAATGTGCACATGCATGTGCAGGGTGTGTCCCTGTGTGCAGGGCACACGCTCGTGTGGGCTGCAAACACACGTGTGTATGCAGGGGGTGTGGGCGTGCTGCGTGTGCACGCGCATGTGCGGGCAGGACTCGCTTGTAGGGGCTGCAAGGTGTGCCGTGGGTGTGTGCACCCAGCGAAATGTTCAGGAGCCACATCCCCACGTGAGGGTGTGGGGCTGTGAGGGGGCTGCAGCCCCCTGCCCGGCCTGACCTGCCCTGGCCACAGGCTGCATAGGGATCCCTCATTTACTGAGTGCCTGGAAAGAAACTTCTGCTTCTTCATCCCTCCAGAGCATCCCGCGCTGTGGCCTCTCAAAGGCCGACAGCATCCTGCCCAGCCTCAGACTGAGGAGTCCATGCCCTGAGCAGTGATGTGGGCAGGGCTGGCTGGAAAGACCCAGGGGGACTGCAGGGAAATCAGTGACTTACTCTGGTTTATTTTTGCAATAGACCCAGCTCCATGGGGAAAATATTGGAGGTGGCAGAGCTGAAGCAATCTCCCCCCCAAAGCATTTTCCAGCTTCACTCCAGCAGCTGCAGAACTCCTTGGTTTTTTCCTCAGTCCTTGGTGCCTGAGTGTTGCATCAGAAAGGTACCAGGCAGGGACCGGGAACCTCAAGCTGTGAGACAAGGACCACCAGCCAGGCTCTGGTCTGCCCATTCTGGAGCCCTTGGTCCCTGCCACTAATGATTTAGGGCTTCCTTTGGGAAGGAGGCTGAGCCAGGAGTCAGGGGGCCAGATCACAGGAGGTGGGAAAACAGGCACAGCTGCCAGGGCTGGGGGCAGGCTGGGGTCTGCCCACCCCACCTCCCTGTTGCTGACACCTCTCTGCAGAAGGTGGCACAGCCGTGGGAGAAAATGCTCTCCCCATCTCTTCTGTCTTCTCCACAGTGAAACCAGCACGCTTCATGAGCTGCAGTGGGAAACTGAGTCAAGGGACCCCTGGTGTGGGTGGTCTGGACTTGTCCCAGCAAGGGAACAAAGCTGTGTCCCAGGGGCTGCCACCAAGCCCACCACCAGCCACTCTGGGGACAAGTGCACACAGAGGCCTTTCATCCCCCCAGGGAGGGGGGCACCCGCGCAGCTCGGGATGGCACACTGGCCATCGGCCTTGAAAGGGCCAATTGAGTGCAGCTGAGGTCATCCCTCAGCATGTTTACCCCGTGGCTGGAGCCCCTGGATGCAGCCAACACCCAGGCTGTCTCTGCCACTGCAAGCTGGGGGGACGCAGCCACAGGCAGAGCCAGCATCGCCCCTGGGAACAGAGGGGCTGGAACGGGGTCACGGGGTGGCATGGCCTTCCCGCCGCCGTACTCCCCGAGCCTCTTCAGAAGGAGGGACTGGTAAGTAGGGCCTGGTGTGGGTGAGGGGGGGAGCACAGGCCAGCCCCGGGGCTTGGGGGACAGACCCCGGCCTACTCTCTGCAGTGCCAGCACCCTGCTCAGTCCCTGCTCAGCAGCGTTGCATGGGCTGGAGTAGTGCTGACAGAGGGGGATGTGCATCATCCCTCCCACAGGTCCCAGATGGGCCCACCAGGGAGAAAATGCTTTCTCACGTCCTCACATCAAACGCGCGTGTCCTGGGGCACCTGCATACGCCCGGCTGTGGTCCACAGGCGGCACAGCATTCTCACCCTGCCCTGGGAGGGGGTTGCGATTTGTGGAGAGCTGCCTGGCTAGGTCTTGCTCCCAGCAGCAGCCGTGCTGCACTGTGCCTCAGTTTCCCTTTCTGATGGGGAAATTCCACTCTGCTCCCCCTCCCCGCTTCAGGAAGGGTCACAGCAGCACACCCGCTAGTCAGGGCTGCTTGGCCTCTTCCAACAGCCAAGTGCAGGCACATTCAGTACCCCCTGGATTGGGGCATTTGGCGTCCTTTGCAGCATCCCTGGGGTGCACATGCCCTGCCAGCACTAACGCTTTCTTGGACACTATGCCGTGTGTGGGCTCTGCCATCCAGCATCAGCCTCAGGGTGATGAGCCCCTGGAGGCAGGGGCAGCAGGCAGCCACTGAGCAAAGTTCCCCCAGGCCCATATCCAGAGGGCAGAGATAAGTGGGCAGCCAAGGGCAGTGGGGCAGCACCGCGTGGGCAGTGCCACCCCAGCCCCCGGGATGCGGGGGGCGTTCTAGGGGCCCTGCTTCCACCCTCGGAGGAGACCCTCTCGCTCTATGTGTAAGTCGCTCTGTGGACGCGAGAAGGACCCGTCGTGACCCCGGGGCTTGCACACGCGTGTGCACACACAGGGATGCCGCTGCACGCGAACACGGGCAGACCCGTCCCGGGCCGTGTACCCCGGCCCAGCGCCTGCAGTGCCGCCCGTGCCCGCGGGGGGGCCCCCCCGCCCGGTGCGGGGTTATGCAACGGCGGGCGGGGCCGCCGCGGCCGAGGGCGCCCGGACGGTTCTGTACTCCGAGCTTCTTCGGCACCCCGGGGTCGTTGTTCTGCACCCCGAGGGTGTGGTTATTCTGTACTCCTGGTTTGTTCTGTACCCCGGGACTGTTCTGCAGCCCAGGGTGGTGGTGTTTAGTGCTCCCGAGTTTGTTCTGGACCCCAGGTTTGGTCTGCATCCCGCGGTTGTTTATGAACCCTGGGCGTGTTCTGTACCCCGAATTTGTTCTGCACCACAAAGTCATTGTTCTGCACCCTAGATTTGTTGCTCTGCACCCCGGGTTGGCTCTGCACCCTGGAGTTGTTTTGCTCTGTACCCCGAGTTCGTTTTGTACCTTCACTTTGTTCTGTACCCGGGGGCTGTTCTGCACCCCGAGGGTGTTGTCCTGTACCCCGCGTTTGTTCTGCACCCCGCAGTTGTTGTTCTGCAGCCTGGAGGCGTGTTCCGTACTCTGGATTGGTTCTGCACCCCGGGTTTGCTCTGCACGCAGGTTTTCGTTTCCCCTCCTGGGGTTGTTTTTTACGCTTGGGTTGTTTTTCTGCTCTCGTTTCTGTTGTTTATCACTCCTGTTTCTGTTTGTTTTGCACCCCCGTTTCTGTTATGCGCCCCGGTTTTTTTAGCAGCCCGTTTCTGGTTTTCGCTCCCGTTTCTGTTTTGCACCCCAGGTTGTATTTTGAATGCCCGTGGCTCCCCTTTCCCTCATGCCCCCACTTCACAATCACGAGGCCTCACTGTGAGGGACCTGCAGGCTGCACCTACAAATGCAGACCGGGTTCACCCCTTCTGCGAGCACCCAAGCAGGTGCGTGTGTCCCCCTCACTGAACCCCCATCCTGGGTGCCCAGGAGCACAGGAAGAGGATGCTGAGGTGTGTGGGCTGTGGGGGGTTGTACTAAGGATGCCGGGGGTGCCAGGACTGTGCTTGCAACAGACAACGGATGTGAAGTGGGGCTGCAGAGTAGGGGGGACACAGTGCTGAAGGCGGGGTTCTTGCACTGGGATGGTGCCGTGCTGTGGTTCAACTGGAAGGGGAGGAGGGGCTGCAGAGGGGTGCAGTACACGGTGTGAGGGGCAGTACCGGGG
Organism: Corvus cornix cornix; assembly: GCF_000738735.6. Lineage (NCBI taxonomy): Eukaryota > Metazoa > Chordata > Aves > Passeriformes > Corvidae > Corvus > Corvus cornix. Next base: position 20,219,468 of record NC_047058.1, read on the forward strand.
GCAGTGTGCCGTACCGGGGGGCAGTGTGCCGCACCGGGGGGCAGTACCGGGGGGCAGTGTGCTGCACCGGGGGCAGTACCGGGGGGCAGTACCGGGGGGCAGTACCGGGGCAGTGTGCTGCACCGGGGGCAGTACCGGGGGCAGTACCGGGGGGCAGTGTGCTGCACCGGGGGGGCAGTAGCGGGGGGGCAGTAGCGGGGGGGCAGTACCGGGGACAGTGTGCCGCACCGGGGGCAGTACCGGGGGCAGTGTGCCGCACCGGGGGGGCAGTACCGGGGGCAGTACCGGCGGGCAGTGTGCCGCACCGGGGCAGTACCGGGGGGCAGTACCGGCGGCAGTGTGCGCACCGGGGGCAGTACCGGGGGCAGTACCGGCGGGCAGTGTGCTGCACCGGGGCTGCACCGGGGGTAGTACCGGGGGCAGTGTGCTGCACCGGGGGCAGTACCGGGGGCAGTACCGGCGGGCAGTGTGCTGCACCGGGGCTGCACCGGGGGGTAGTACCGGGGGCAGTGTGCGCACCGGGGGCAGTACCGGGGGGCAGTACCGGCGGGCAGTGTGCTGCACCGGGGGCAGTACCGGGGGAGTACCGGGGGCAGTGTGCTGCACCGGGGCAGTACCGGGGGGCAGTACCGGGGGCAGTGTGCTGCACCGGGGGCAGTACCGGGGGGCAGTACCGGGGGCAGTGTGCTGCACCGGGGGCTACCGGGGGGCAGTACCGGGGCAGTGTGCTGCACCGGGGGCTGCACCGGGGGGCAGTACCGGGGGCAGTACCGGCGCAGCCCCCGACGCGGCGCTGCGGGGCGCCGGGCGGTCCCGGCCGCGTTCGCCCCTCCCCGTAGGGCGGGCGCCGCCGATATAAGCGGGGGCGGCGCGGGGGGCCCCGCAGTGCGTTTTACTCCGTGTGTGTGTGTGTGTGTGCGCATCCCTGCGCCCGCAGCCATGAGCACCGGCATGTACCAGTCCCCCATGGAGGTGGCTGTCTACCAGCTCCACAACTTCTCCATCTCCTTCTTCTCCTCCCTGCTCGGGGGGGATGTGGTCTCCGTGAAGCTCGACAACAGGTAGGGGCAGCCCCAGTGCGCCGTGGTGCCTCGGCCATTCGCCGCAGAGATCCGGGGGAAGGGGCGTCCCGGTGCCCGGGGGGGCCCACTGCGACCCCCGATTGATGAGGTGGGGGGGCATTGCTGCTCCGGGAGTGAAGGGCACACGCGACCGGTGTGTCATGAATTCCCTTGGGGAGGGGGACGCCCCGATGCACTGGTGAGGGGGAGGTGTCGCGGTGCACGGACCCCTGTGGAAGGGAGGTGTTCGGTGCTGACCCCCGGCCTCTCCACTCTCTTCCAGCGCCTCCGGAGCCAGCGTGGTGGCCATCGACAACAAGATCGAGCAGGCGATGGTGAGCTGCAGCGCTGCGCCCCCCCCCGCACCTTCCCTCGTCACCACGCGGGTGCTATGCCCGGGGGTGGGCTTCCTGCTCCCGGGTGGGTGCTCTGCCGAGGGCGGGGGGTCCCTCTGCCCACGGGGGTCCCCAGTCCCCATTCAGCTGCCAGGCAGAGCTGCTCTTTGTCTGCGACCGCCGCGAAGCTCATTGGCTCCAGCCACTCCGCAGTGCGCAGGGAGCGAGGGTGGTCATGGAGGGGGACTTTGGGGGTCTCTGACCGAGCCGGGTTCCTTGGGTGCTCGGGAACTCCAGCCCCCCAAACCCCGGGGCTGGGGAGGGGGCTGGAGAGTGGTTCTGGATGCTGAGATACCAGAGAGATGGCAGCTGAGGGAACTATACTGGCCAGGTTGGGTGTGGGGAGGGATAGTCCTTGGAAAAAGCTTCTGCAGCATGTGGCACTTTCCTCAGGACTTGGGAAAGGGAGGGAGCAACCCCCAGGGCATTACTCTCCATTGATCAGTCTCTTCCATGGTCTTTTGAAGGATCTTGTGAAAAATCATCTGATGTATGCTGTGCGGGAGGAGGTGGAGGTCCTGAAAGAGCAAATCAAGGAACTGTTGGAGAAAAACTCCCAGCTGGAGCGTGAGAACAGCCTCCTGAAGACCCTGGCCAGCCCTGAGCAGCTGGAGAAGTTCCAGTCCCGGCTCCCAGCAGAGGTTCTGTGCCCTGAGGAGCAGAGCCCCGGGGTGGCTGCCCCGGCCCAGCACTCCGGGGGCTCTGCGGTGTAAGGTGGCTCTGTCCTCGGGGTGGGCAGAGCCACAGAACTCTTTCTACTTAATCTCCTGCAAAATCGTTTCCGCCTTCATCTCACACGAAGGACTGCCAGACCCTGGCACTGAGCCGTGCCCCTTGGGCAGCCCTGGCCAGCCCGCAGAGCCAGCGGCCGTCTCATTCATGAGGATGCTCTTCTGCAAGGAAGACAGGGGCAGCTGACCCCTCCTCCCCATCCAACCACCCACCAGGTGCCAGGAGGAGATCTGTGTACCTGTCCTGGGCTCTGCTGAAGAGCAGAGCTGGGCAGTCTTTGGCACCATGATGGTAACCTGCGGTTGGAAGGAGTGCACGCCAAGCCCCAGCCCATGGTTGCATTCTGCAGGGGGGTGTCTCTTTCTGGCAAAGCCTGACATTGGAGGGAGACCGATGTTTAGTGAGCGAAGCAGGTATGTCCCACAAGCCACCCTGGAGCCTGCTGGAACCCAACCAGGACTGAGCAGCACCAGGGATGGCAGCTGCAGCATAGTCCATGGCTGAACGCACAGCAGTGTGGGGATTACAAGGAAAAAAAGCTTGTTTTGTTAGTTTGGGCATCTTCTGTAGCTGTATCTGTGTATAGACGTGCATGAGAGGTGCCTCTGAGGCTGTGGGGTGCCTGCTCTGGGCCAGCCATGCCCATCTGAACAGCTGGGGCATTCGGAGGCAGACTGGAATGGTGAGCGGCTGTCAGTGGGCAGCCAACTACTGCAAGTGGCACCAAGGAGGGGACAGATTCACTCCTCTCTGGCATCCCACGTGACAGAACCATGCGGCAGCGCGGGGAGGATCTGGACTGACCATTGGGCAGAGCCACAAGCCAGGCTGTGCTCTAACCCACTGGGGTGGAGGAGCCAGCCCGTGCTGGGCTCCCCTCTGTCCCTGGCCTGTTCTCTGGGACGTGATGGGACATTGCTTTTGATGTCAGAAGCGGTGACACTGTTGTGTAAATCTAGATAGAAATGGCAATAAACTCTACTTTTTATATATACCTGCGCCCCAAAGTGTGTCTGTGGCTGGGAAGAGGGGGGAGAGTGATGGCACTGGAGAAGAGGCTGGGACTTGCTGGGATGGGACCGGTGAGGTTGCTGGGCTGGTGCTGTTCCCCAGCTGGGAAAACCTGGCAGCTCCCCACTTTTGCAGGGGGGTTCAGTCCCCCCTAGATGGCCCTGGCTGAGCCAAGATGTGTTTTTGGAACTGTGAGCAGGCAGCTCCTTCCCAGGGGCTGGGTGTGTGGTAGGGAAAAGTGCTGTGAACCCGCAGGTCTCTGTCCCCTGTGTCACACCTGTGCAGGGCAGACCTGGGGGCACAAGCAGGGAGGAGGTTCTTCTCAGGCTGTGTGGAGCTTTATGTACCCCCAGCTCTGCTCTTCCTCTGGTGTTTTTGTTCTCACAGCCATCATTGATAGTTTTGGATTGGTTTCTTTTTCATTTTGGGCCATCTTGAAACATGATGTAAGAGGATGGGTCATCTGGACTGAACAGTGCTGGATAGGGGCAGAGGATGCCCCAACCCTGTTCTAGGGCACAGCCAGCTTTTGATTCAACCCCATGGGGTATGTGAGAGAGGGCAAAAAAACCCCAAACCCTCCATCTCTGGGGTTGCTGATAGCTACTACAGGTTAAAGTGTGGAGGTGTTTGTGCAGAGTCCCAGGCTGGCAGGATGTTTGAAGCAAGGTGCAGTATCCTGCGCCAGAGTTTTCTACCGGGACACAACTCCTGGGCCATCTGGAGCCATCCCTGGGCCGGCAGTGCCTGGGGCCAGGGGACCAGGTAGGTAGCCATACCCTGTGCTGCAGCAACACAGCTCCACACGGTTTCAGGTCTCTGCCGTGGTGAGGGCGGTTCAACCCCAGCCCTGTATGAGTCATGGTGGAGCTGGGGGTGGTTGGCACCCTGGAAACGCCGGGTAAACAGCAAAACACAGGCCACGGGGGCTTGAAATCGTTATTGGGTGACTCTCGCCTCCCTGTCCTGTCTGTCCCAACATGGTGACCCCACAGCAGCCTTACACAGGCAGCCCTGCAAGTGCTCTAGTGCATGTACCTTGTGAGTACATGTGTGTGATGACTTTCCCTGTGTGTGTGTAAACAGGTTCAGGCTCCCCTACCACGTACATACACATCCCTTGCACACACAGACACTGCAGCAGCCCGTGGGACACACGCAGAGCAGACCCCCTGTGCTGCCAGCCTCTCAGGCTTGCAGCTGCTCCAGGAAGGGCTGTTCCACAGGGCAGCTGGATCCAGCTGTGCTTCCACTGGCCAGGTCACTAGGATGGGTGTTGGGGGTGCTGGGAAATGGTCTGGCCATCCTTCTGGCCCTTCTTGGCTGGGGGAGCTTCAGCCTGCAGCAATGAGCTCTGTGCCCCATTTGTTCTTATTGCACCCCTCAATCCAGCTGCATTCAAGGGGTGCGGTGATGGTGTTGGGAATCCTGTTTGCCGCCTCTCCCCGTCCTCTGTCCCCTCCCTACAGCCTTGGGGTTCTGCACAGCACACAGGCACACGGGGACAGGCAGTGGCAAAACCCGCTCATTGCAATCACCCGCCCCAAACCACTTGGTTCAGAGCTCAGCCTTCCTCCCACGGGTAGGCAGAGCCTTTCCCGTCCTGCAGCATGGTGTGACACAATGCCAGCTAATGGCACAGGGCAGCCCTTGCAGGGCCCCCAGCTGCCTGCTGCCCCACAGTGCCCCAGGGGTTAATGCACACCCCGGCATCCAGCACCTCCTGGCACCCCGCACCCAGCCTCCCCTCGGCCCCCCAGTGTCCCCCAACCCAACCCTGGATCCACCCTGACTGGCTCAGCTCAGGGGCATGACAGAGAAAAGGGCTCAGGGGGTGCATGTTGCTGCAGAGGGTGGGAAACCCATGTAGGTGATGCTTAGTGCAGCGAGCACAGGTGAGCAGCAGCCTGGGAGGGGGTTTGGAGCAGCACAGGGAGGGCAGCAGGATTTGAGGATCTGCCCAAGGGTCAGGATATAGGGGAGACCCCCCCAGCCCTGCATGTTTTCACTCCTTCACTGGGTTCTCCTGGGGAGATTCCACTCCAGCCAGGCAGAAGGATCTTATGCAACATCCCTCCCTGCGCCTCAAAGACAGTGCCTCCCTGCTCCTCAAACCGAACACCATGTCCCAGCCCAGCCCAGCCCCGCGGGAGCCTTGCAGACAGATGCATGCGTGGGATTTTCCACACAGTCCTTGGTGCCCAGCACCCCCATGGATCCAGGTCAGCCCACCGCAGCTGCCCAAGGCCACTTGCAGGCCTGGGGACCCTCTCAGAAGGGGAAGCCGTGTTGCACAGTGGAGGTTCCCACTGGAGAGTGGCACAAGCCGTGGTGCCAGCCCTGAGAGAGCTGCAGCTCAGTGCCATGGGGGTTGGTGCATGGTGAGAGCAAGAACCAGCTGGAGCCTACACAGGCAGCCAGGGTGCTTGGGCCCAGTGTGCAGCAGCCTCCCAGGACACCTGCACAAGCATTCCATGAACACTGGGACCCCCCCCCATCTGGGGCAGCTGCAGAGGGAGAGATGCAAGCATGAGGATGCACCAGCAACAAGGCAAGCATTCAGAGCCCATCCCCCAAGAACCCCCACAGCAGCGTGGGTGGGGTGCACAGAGGGGGTGCTCCCCATTTAGGGCTGCACCTGGGCCCAGAGGCGGCTCAGAGCTGAGGGTCCTTGTCGAGCCTGTCTCCTTCCACAAATCACCAACCCTTCTGCCTTGCCTCAGTCTCCCCTCTGTTCATGTCTCCTGGGAAGGGGGTTTTTCCCAAGGTAGGGCCAGGCTGAGACCCCAGCATGCCTCCAAGCAGTCCCATCTGGGTAGGAGGTTTCAGTCCTCCTGGGCAGGCGCACGCCCAGGCAGAGGGAAGGGAGCTGTTCCCAGCATACCTGCATGCCAGGAGCTGCTGGCAGGGCTGCCCACCACAGGCACACTGCAGCCGTGCCCTTTGCCAGCACTGTCAGCCCACAAGCATAGGCACTTGCAGGGTACTGGCAGCACATCCCAAAACGGCACAGGCAGTCCTTGCGGAGTGGCTGTTGTTGTCCTGGTGCCACCCTTATATAACTGGGGAGCCAGCCCAGGCCTGTGCCCTCTGCTCAGGGCTGAGACAGGACCCAGCAGTGCCAGTTGCCAGCCCCCCAGGGCTTTTGGCCCCATAACAGGTAACGGGGCTTTCCCCCCTGCCAGGAGCACTGCCAATTCCTGTCCCCCCACAGCCCCTGTGGGATGGGGACCTGCCAGAGCAAGCCCAGCTGGCCACAGAGGGCAGGGGCTGCGTGTGCCCAGGGCTCGTTGTCAGGGTGGGGGCCAGGGCAGGGCTGCTCAGATGGGTACACATTGTTCCCTGGCAGTTTGTGTCCCCAGCACCCTGCCCTGACACCCAGCCACAGGCATTTGTTGGTATCAGGAAGTGAAATAAACAGCAGGCAGTCACCTGGCAGCGAAACCGCAGCCACCCCAGTGCGCTGGGTGCACACAGTGCACCACACTCCTGCCAAGACCTCACTGCCACCAGCTGCCCTTGGCACAGCACCTCTCCCTGCCCTGACTACTGCTGGGGATGCCCAAGGGCAGCAGCTGGCACATTCTCTCAATCCTCAGGTATCCTTCCTGCATCCTCCTGTGCTGCAGGATGAGTTTTCCCATTGGAAAAATCGAAAATAATGCTGTGGTTTGTGGCCTATGGGCTGCAGCTGTGTCCCCAGCCTGGTCAAGTTCTGTGGGGGGAAAAAACTGTCAGCAGGGCCTGTTGCAACAGGACAAGGGGGACAGAGTTAGATTGGATATAGGAAAGGAGTTTTTTACTATGAGGATGGTGAAGCCCTGGTACAGGTTTCCCAGAGAAGCTGTGACTGCCCCTGGATCCCTGGAAGTGCTCAAGGCCAGGCTGGAGCAATCTTGAAGCAACCCGGGTAGTGGAAGGTGTCCCAGCCCATGGCAAGAGGGTGGAATAGATGACCTTTAGAGGTCTCTTCCAATTCAAACCATTCTGGGATTCTGTGACTCTTTGGCTGGGTTCAGCTGTCCCTGCAGGTCCCTGCCTGTGGCACAGGGGTGTCATGCTTCTGGGAGCCAGACATGCTGGCTGCCCTTTCATCCCCACCCAGCTGGAGAATGGGGAGCCCAGTGAGGAGCCATCTGCCCACATTCTGCCATGGGTCAGCACACAGGGAGCCACAGCTTTGTACCTGTGGTGAGGCGGCTTTGTGTGTAATCCTCTGCATAGACACTCCCCAGGGCTGGGACAGCTGTGGGACCTGCTGTGGCAAAAGGACTTCAGCTTCCCAGATAAAACAAAGTCAAACAGCCCCAAGGAAACAAGCTTAGAGCAGGAGAGAAGAGGGAAGGGGATGGAGTATGTAGGATTGTGTTAGGGAAAAACAGGAGATAATGTCAAATGACAGCACCAAAGACAAAAGTTGCTGAGGCAGGTGGAAAACAGCTGGGTCATGCAGGAGGGTGACAAGAGTGCAAAAGACACAAACAACCTGAGATGCCTCCTGCCTGTCCATGCCAGAGCCAGTGCGACAGCTCTTACGAGGTTAATGGGATCATTAGTGGCGATAAGGAGGCAGCTAAGCAGTAAAATGTTCCTGAGAAAGTGAACTTCCTCATTCCAGCCAAGAAAGGGAGACTGATTCAGAGCAAACAGCACCAGGATAAACAACTCAATTAGAAACAGCAAGTTCTCAAACCCAGACAAACAACCCAGACCCGGAAGGTTTCATGTCGGAAGAGCCACGCTTGGAGCAAACACTTCCCCATGGGACTGCCACTTAATGAATGAGCACTTGGCGTTATAGAAGGTGCCAGGGATTAACTGGGATTTAGGGGCCTGGGGGACCTGGCCAATTTGCTTTAATTGATCATTAGAAACAGCATAATCCCCAGGAAAATCAGTGTGGGAAATCCAGGCGCCAGTCTCCAGACTTTGCCGGGACTTACAAGAGGACACAAGTCAGGAAGGGGTTTTCTCCATTGGAGAAGGCTCTGCGAATGAGTGGCTTGTCTTGTGGCTTGGACCTGACCCCCTGGGGGCTGCCCATGGCCCATCTCAGTCCCCAGCTCCCTGTCTGGTGCCCTGCCTGCAGAGGCAGCTGCCCACACTGCCTGGCCCCCAGAACAGAGGGCAGAACAGAGGGACAAGGGTTGACCTGCACCCATGGCAAGGCTGAGATCTCCATCCTTTTCTCCACATCGCACTGCCACTTGAGCCCAGGGTGGCCTGCAGGTCGTGCTGAGGCAGGGACAGGCAGATGGTGACTTTGGTGCGAGTCACCAGCTGTTGGGGCAGCCCTGTGCCAGGCTTACACTGTTTCCAGACACTGACATGGACATTTTCCCCTGAGCTCAGCACTCGGGTCTCCCTGGTATTTGAGGTTTCTCCTGCCAGCCTTCCCAGCCCAGTCAATGATTACCCAGGATGGAGGTTACCCAAGAGCCACCAGGACAGTAACAGAGCAGGAATGACATACCCAAGCAAACACTGGCTGTGCTGGCCAGGGCAGGGTGCCAGGTCCCGACAATGTCTGCACAGCTTTTTGCTGACACAGCCAAGGTGTGCAGGGCCACCCCACTGCCAGCTGGTGGTCTGCTGCAGCAGGACAGACCAGAACCCCAGAAGGCCCCAACCCCCTCCCTGCCCCTGCAAAATTAAGGTCTTATTTGCCACTGTGGGTCAGCTGTGATGGCCCCTCTGCTTCCACTGGAGACGCTGGCCCCTGTCGCTGAAGGGGTCACGGGCCACTGCACCGGAGATTGGGGCCCTGGCAAGAGATCACTCCGGCTGGTTATGCCACGCAGTGGTCAACTGTATTTGTTGTGTCTGAGCCCTCCTCTGCCCCACACTGCCCTGCCTGGGCCTGGCCTGCTGCCGCTGGCAGCTGTAACCCTGATGGGGCTGGGGGGTGTCTTTGTGGCAGGAGATCTCCCAGCTCTGGGATCACAAGCTGGAGTGACTTTTTGGTCTTTGCTTTTTGCTGTGGTGCCTCCCTGGCATTTCACAGAAGGGGACCTCAGGTGAAAGGCTCACAGCAGCAGGCACCAGGGGCACCCAAGGCTTGGAAGAGATAGCAAGAGGTGGGCTGCAAGAAGCCACTGCTCTCCTGGAGGATGGGTGGGCTCTGTTTGTACTCGCACAGTGCAAAGCAGCACAACACTTCCAGTCTTTCCCCTCCACCCCTGGAGAAACTTCCCCCTCAACCTTCCTGCACTCTCCTCTCAGTCAATCTGGTAATTCTTTTGTGCCCACAGCAAGACATGCTGGCAAAGTTAGAGATGGTCCTTGGCCACTTCTGAGACAAACAGATAAACTTCCTGTCCCAAAGGTCCTAGAGGCGTGAAATGAGACTCCTGACCTGCTGGGAGCATTCTGGTGCTCTGGAACATGGAATATCAGTGTGGCCCCATTTTTAATAAGCAAACTCTGGTAGAAGTGTCATCACAACAGAGCTGCTGCTGCTCCTGAAGAGCCCCATGCTCCTGGGAGAAGCCCCCAAGGGTGCTTGAGCCAGGATGATGCAGGCAGGTTTGTCTGTGGGTGCTGGAGGTCCTCAGATGCCCTGGCCTCCTCTCCAACCCCCCACAGCATGGGCTGACTATGGGTGACAAACATGATATGGTGGCAGGGGCATTGCAGCTGCGTTGGTGCCCTGGGGAGATGGCCCCATGGTGGGAGGACAGGAAGGGGGTGGCCACTGCCAGGCATGGGGCTGGTGGCCGCAGCCTTGCCGGAAGCCTGTTATTCATTCTCCAGGAGGGAACCTTTGGACTGTGGAAGGTTCGAGGCTCAGGGAAGGCGGGGGCAAAGGCAGAGTCCAGGTCGGGCTCTGTCTGTCTGGCCTCCCTCAGCGAGGTGACTGCCAGGCTGGGAACACCCATGGGTGAACACACTGCACAGGGGCTTGTGCAGGGTGAGTGGGTGTGAGCAAAGGGCATGCAGGGCCTTGTCTCTGTCCCGGTAAGGTCCAAGTGCCATCCCATCTTGGTGTGAAGGGGCTCCATCTGCCTAGGGACAGCTGCAGAGAGAGAAGAGAACAGGAGGGCTTGCCCTGGGTCTCTCCAGGCTGTCCCCATCCCAGCACTGACCCCACAGCAGTGCACCAGCCCCTGCACCCTGGACTGTGCTCACGTGGCCGCAGCAGCAGCCCCTGCCCTGTGCTTGGCAGCAGGAAGGGACCATGTCAGCCGCCATGGCTTCCAGCTGGGACCAGCTTCCTCCCATGGAGGCTCCCAATTAAACCAATTTCTTGGATGGCTTCAGCGATGCAGGAGCCGGAGGCTTTGTAGTTGTGCGGCCTCTTGGGCCACCCCCAGGGTCTCCCTGTCCCCCCGATGCCCTCCCCATCCCTGGGGCAGCACCTGCTCTCTTGTGTAACACGTGGACTGATCTCCTGGGGCAGTGCCTCCACTGGCCCTGCTGCTCTCCATAAGCCTTACTGGGAACATATCCCAGCAGGAGCCGAGTGCTGGGGACTGTCCCGGCCTCACCAGGTGCAAACAAGGCAGCGCCATGCTGGGATGTGAGCCAGAGGCACCTCTGAAGCTGCCACCTGGCCCAGGCCCCACTGGTGCCAGCCCGCTGTGCCCAGAAGCTGTGGCGCCAAGCAGAGCGGCACATCAAAGCCCTTCTTGCCTCAGCTTCCCACCACTCCGGCCAGGCACAAAGAGGGAGTGGCAGGGAAGATGGGCAGGCAGGGCTAGGGCCCCCATGGGGCTGGGGCCAGGGAGACAGGTGCCTTCCCTCTCTGAGCACCCCCTTCCGCTCACCAGAGCTCAGTTCCAGCATGTAACAGGTACTCAGAGTGGCTGGGGGGGAGCAGGGACAGGAACACTGTAGGGGCCAAAGCAAGGCTCACAAGCACAGCCTGCACTGATGGCCAGGAATGAGGAGAGCCTTGAGTGGGCTGAGCCAGCCACCCCAGGGCACAGGAGCTGCACTCCCACAAGCCCAAAACGGATGGACAGACAGCATGGTGGCAGGGACCTGTGCTGCCTAACAGGAGGATGCAGAGAACTTCTGGGGTGTGACTCCAGGGAGACAGAACTAAAGGTGTCCCGGGCTAGGTGAGACAGTGCTCGGACAAGCACCAGGGTCCCTGTGTTGGCCAGTGGTGCAGGGGCAGCTCTGGGGGCATGTAAGACATGGGCTTGGGCCACCTGTCAGAGAGAGCCTGAGTGGCAATGGCAGTGGTGGTGCTGCTGCTGGCCCTCGTGTCACCAGCACTGTGGGACACTGCACTCACACAGGGACACACACTCAGCCCTGCACCCATGGCAGTGACACACACACACACACACACACACACGTGCTTTAAGGCACATGCCTGGCTCCATGCTCAGTGGGACCAGAGCCTCATGGTCTCCCAGGCAGCCTTTGGAGTGGCTGAAGGCTCAAGAGGTGCAGGTAAGACCACGCTGCAGGGAGCAGAGCGTGAGCAGTTTGGCAAAGTGCTACCACACTTTGGGAATTTGGGTCCAGTGGCAGACATGGGGCATAAATCCTTGGTGCTGACACCATCCAGAGTCTGGTCCCTTCACAGCCCAGGGGGTCAGGGGCCAAGGGGAGCAGGCCCAGGACCCAGGCAAAGAGCCTGAATGGCAAAGCACCGAGCAGCAGAGGCTGCAGGCTCCTCAGATGGGTAATTATTGTTATTGTTGTTATTGTTGTGATTACAATAACAGCAACAGCTACTGCTGGCTGCCGTTGCATCACTGCGGCATCGTAGTCATTGTCATTGCAGTGGGAAAGTGATGCCCCAGGGCAGGAAGCTCCTAAGCCAATGCAGTGTGTCCCCCTCTGAGGGCATCCACAGCAATCTGCCCCTCCCTCCAGGGGCCCACAGCCTGGGACTGTGCTCTATTGCCTGCATGTGTTCGGACTGAAGAGGACAGATGGGTCTGGAGGCGAGCTGACAGCTCCAAAGCTCCCTGCTGATCTCGGGGCTGTGCCTCTTCCCCAGGTCAGTCTCTGCCAGGGACCGGTTCACTCTGTCCCCAGGGCCTGGTGTGTTGTCATTTGGGGTACAGCCAGAGTGGGTGTCACTGCTCAAAACTCTGCCACTGCCAGGGAGAATGCGCTGCTCATGGGACAGGCCCACGTGGCTTTCCAGCTCTCCTCCCACCCCAGAAAAGGCTACTATTAATGGAGGGATTGTTAGGGAATTAAGGGTTGGAACAGCAAGCAGGTCTGGGCTGTGGGCTGCAGAGAGCCAGGGATTACCCTGGCACAGCAGTCTGGTGCCAGCACCTCTCCAGCCAGAGCTGGTGCTGCCAGAGACCTAAGCCCCAAAGTGCTGGAGCCCAGCCCAGCTGGCAGTGCCTGGGCTTTGCTCCTTCAGGAAGTCAGAGCAGGGATGCTGCCCACCTCTCTCCCTCCGTATCACCTGATCATTCTCAACCTCCAGGTCCTGGAGGGGTTCTGCTGCACAGCTGGAGCCCCCAGCTCTACTAGGTAGTGAAACAGGGGTGCTGAAACTCCTGGGGTGGTGGAGCAGTGCCTGGGAGCCAATATTACCCAAAAGCTTACCAGCTGTCCTGGACAAAGAGAAACACTCCCCAGCTTCTTATGACTGCTCACTTTTCTATAATTTCACACTTAGAGAGGCACCCAGCACCCATGGACACCCAGCACTGACAACCTGCACCCAGCAAGGGCATCCATCCCTGCTGCTCAGCTCCCAGCTGCCTGCTTCCTTCAGGATGCTGTGGGGGAGCAGGGCTGCTCCTGTTTCTCGCAGGGTTGGGCACCCCAAGAGCACCCTGCAGCATTTCTGGCAGCCCCAGCTGTGTCTTGCCATGTCCAATGCAGCTGTGACAGAGCTCACACCTCTCCTACCGAATGCCACCGTATCGCTGCATGGAGAGGAGTAAGGTCCTTCTCAGCCCAGGAGCGAATCCCTGCTTCAAGCCAGGCCTGGATTATGCTAAGGGGTTTGTGGCAGCAGCAGGTCTGCCTGCAATCCATGCAGTCCTGCGTGGCTGTGGCGCCATGCCTAGGGCAAGGAGCACATGTGTGGGGACGTGTGAGCACACAGGGAGACCCTATGCCTCACCTGTGTGGAGCATCCCGGCAGTACCTGAACCACTGAGGCTGTGACCTCTCAGAATTCCTGTATTGGGGAAGCAGAGAAGGAACATGTCATTTAAACAGCTTTGACCTGGCTCCGCTCCCCTCTGTCTGCCCCCCACAAAAGGTCTGCTGGCAGGTGACCCACAGGCAGCGTGGCAGAGCTGGCCGGGGCAGGGGCAAGGGTCACTCTGCACACACGCTGGGTGCGATTAGGCAGCCAGAGGCTGCTGCGAACAGCACTGCTGTAGCATGGGAATGCCACAATACTAATTAATCCAGGCACTGGCTTGGGGCCAGGATAGACCTTCCAGGGCTGCAGGAACTCAGGCAAGAAGACAAAATGCCCCTCCAGGAGGTGGGTGTCTAACCAGGGCCTGGATCTGGCAGCCAGTGTGCCCACCTTTGGGCTGCATCTGTGCCCCATGGCTTGGGGTCACCAACTTCTGCCTAGGGCTGGAAGAATCAGCCCCTGCCCACTGCCACCACCCTGGGGACATTTCAGCTCAGCCCCCATGGCCAAGAGGGGCCAGCAGCTGGGGGTGGGAAGGTGACAGGGCTTCATGGCTCAGAGAGAGCTTGGAGGTCTCTGGCCATCTGACCCCCACCCCAGCCACAGGCCAGTCACCACAGTGTGCTCAGCCCTGTGGCATCCAGGAGCCGGGTGCCAGCAGCCAGGCACAGTGCTCTGTAAAAGTACGTCTGCTCGCTGCCTGCTGCTCCCATCACAGTGACAAGTGGGCACCAGGCCAAAAATGCCTTTCCCTTCCTACCTCCACAGAGCAGCAGGACAGATGGGGGTGGAAAGCTCATAGGGAAGGTTGAGGTCAGAAACCAAACCCTGAGGCTGGCCTAGTACCCTTGCTTCCAACCTATCTCACTGCATCCCAATCCTGGGATGGTCCCATCACTGGCAGGTTGCACTGCCAGGGCTCAGCCTTCAGCTTCTTCCTCCTCCTCCTCCCATGAGCTTGCAAGTTGCCCTGCTCAGCCTGTCTCTGCTCACCTTTCTTTCACACCTTCTGCCACCAGCTGTGAGCAGCACAGGGCAATCTCCTCCAGGGCATTTTCTGGAGCTGGGTCCGAAGCCCTCAAAATCCACCTCACCTGAATCCCCCTCATCCCATCCAGATGTCTTGGTGAGAGATCATGTGGAAGTGGGGAACACATGTTCCCACACGTACTGACCAAGGCACTGGGGCCTGGGCAGGCTGAGGAAGAAGTTGAAGGGGCTTTCCAGCCCAAACACTTCCAGGAAGGATCAACTCCCAGACACATCAAATACAAAACATTTTCTTCCTGTTTCGAGCTTAATTTTTGCATCAGGCAGGACTGATTATTTTTAATGAACTGTAAACCTGGAAAGAGGCACTGTGCTTCTGTGAACTGTTTCTTTTGGGAATCTCCCAATTTTCAGGTCTAACAGATCCCACAGATGATGCCTCATCGGCATTGAAGGAGTCTGGTGGGGAGGGCCCCTGAGCTGAAAGCCGAGATGTGCTGTACCCTGTATTTTTAGAAGGTGGAGATAGCCAGCTGGATCCCACTCCAGACCCACTCCTACCTTGCTCTGACCCTGTGAATTCTGGGTCTCCAGGTCGAGGTGCCTTGGGACACCCAAAAAGCTTCTGTCCCCAGCAGTGTTGTACTGCTGCTGAGTGCAGTCATGCAGAACAGAACTTATTTTTTTATTTAAACTGGTCTCTTTAGGTGTTTGCCATAGAGGTAACATTCCCAGGTCTGTCATATCCTTCCCTGGACAGGGAGCAGATTCCGAAGGTGCCACTGGCGTTGTAGGGGCTGACGCACACCACATGCCTGGGGCCATCTGCGGCGGCAGCGCTGGCAGGATTGGGCCGTCCCGGTTTGTGCCCAGCTGGGCAGATCACGGCCATGGGATGACAGAGAGCCTCAAGCCTTTGGCTGTCCCACTGATGACTCTGTCTGGATGCGTCCCGGGAAGGGCTGCTGCATCCTCACTGCAGGGTCCAGCAGAACCCCACTGTGCCCAGGCACTGCACCACTGCTGCAGCCCCTTGTACGCCTGGCCCACCGGGCTCTGGCCCAAGGAGGAGCTGCTGCTTGGCCATGACCATGTTTGGGTGTATTTGAGCTGGTGGATGACTCAGATCTCTGTTCCCGGGACTTGTTTACTGAGATGGGTGGGAGCAGTAGGAGCATGAGGCTGGTGGCGCTGACCAGTGTGCCCCCACGTGCAGCTGCCTCTGCCACCCGCTGCTGTCCTCGTGCCGGGCCTGCTCAGGGACAACTTCTGCTTTTGGAGTGGGAGGTTGCTGGCCCCAGCCGAGCACAGGGAATCCTGGGGAGGGATGTGCCCAGGTTCACACGGAGAGGCAGAAACAGACCCAGGTGTGCTGCTCCAAAGTCGGTCATTCCAGGCTGTTTTACCCCCTCCTTGCAGGATCAGCCCAGCAGTTCCTTTTGTCCTTACTTAATGCTGAAGCTATGCAGCCCCTTGCCAGTGCCATGGCTGTGCCCCGCCCCGCTGCCGGCTCTCCCAGCTCCCCAAATGGCAACACACCAGGCATGCCTGCCTGGTGGAGCCAGGGGGTTTCTTGGAAAACAACCCACTTCTTGGCCTGCCTGAAATAGCAGCTCAGAAAACACAGCACAAAAATGCCCAGGGCTGAGCAACGAGTTGCTGTTCTCCAGCAGCTGATCCCGCAGCCCTTGCACCAGGGCGGTATTCCTGGGCGGCTGGGGAGCCTCCCCAGTATTTCCCCCAGCTCCCCACTATGTTGCACAGCCATGGGCATCTTCCCAGCCCTCCTGGCCACGACAGCTCCCGGGTTCTCCTTTGGTTGCTCTCTGCGGCCATCCCAGGACTTCCCTCCGCCCTCCCCCGCCTCGGCCACCCCCATCCCCAATCCAGCCGTCGCTCTGGAAGCAGGAACCAAAACCTGACACTTCCGCCTGCCCACGGTGTCTCACAGCACGGCCCAAAATAGCTCAAAAAGCCCTAAAATATCGCTGCCCACTCAGCCCAGCTAGTACCCTAAGGAAGACGTAGGAGCGTGTGCAAGGCTAGGGGTGAGCAAGCAGAGGGACCAGCCCAAAAACGTACATCCCGCGGGATCATCATTTCCCCAGGCGTGCAGAAAAACAGCTGTTGCTGTGGCGACAGCTCAGTGCTTGCTGCTTCCTCCCACAAAATCGGGTGACACGACGTCATCAGCCGGCCGGCCGACGGTGAGCGTGGCCAAGGCCGTGACTCAGAGCTGGCCACCGGCCCCGGCCCCGCCTGGCCCCCGACCTCCCCCTCCCCTTCTCACCAAGCCTGGGCATCTCTGGCTTTCCTAGAGTACCCATCAGGCAGCAGGATGTGCAGCCTGGGTCACGATTAGCATGTTCAGGCTCGGTGATGCGGTGTCCCCAGCTCTCCAGCCCGGTTCTGGATTAGCCAGTACCTCCCCCCGGCGCGTCCCCGCTGTGCGAGTGACAGCAACTCAGGCAGAGCCACCTCTGCACAGGCTCCCTCTGCCTCCTTCCCTTTCCATCCTGGGCACACCAGGGCATCCAGCAAGGACCAGAACGCTGCTGCCCTGAAGCATCCTATTCACAAATTAAATGTTTCACAGTGCCCTCAGGTTAATTCTGATTCACTGCCAAACCATCCAGGGGAGATGCCAAGCTGGAGGCATCCAGGATTCACAAGCCAGGGGAGTGGGATCATGAGAGTGGGTCTGGAGGAAGCTAGGTACAAACAGTGCCTCTCAAAGATCAGCCATCCTGAAATGCTCCCGGCATCTCCAGAGAATGTTAATCCCCCTCTATTAAACTCAGATTACATAAAACTCCCCGTTTCCAGGAGTTTCCAGGCTCTGCTCTGCCGGAGGACTCCCCAGCTCCCCTTGCTCCAGCACCAGGCCAGTCTCCAGGCTGGGCTGTCCCCACATCTCCTTTGCAGAGCTGGATGCACAGGAGCGCTCCTGGGAGAGTCTCCCCCATGGCCAGGCACCCCAGCGTGTCTCTGCTCGACCCAGCACACAGACCCAGAACCTGCTGAAGGTGTTTTAAAACTGATCTGTTCCTGAACAGGGGGATCCTGGCGGAGGTAAAACCAGAGCTGTTCTGTGGTGCTTTTCAGGAGCAGTTTTCTTGAGAAGGCAGAGAAAAGGCCCAAAATCACAGCTGCCCTATTGCTGCCCATTGCCATCCACTCAGAGCACCCAAACAAAGGAACAGCTGCTTCCAGACCCCCTGGCTCTCCCCTGGGCTGCAACATCTCAGCTGGGAGAGTCTGGACTGTCCTAGGGAAGCTCCACTGTGCCCATACCGGGACACAGCAGCATCAGGCTCCCAGAAACCTTCATCTTGCTCCCCTGAGACACAGAGTACCTTCTCCTGGGTGGTTCTCAAGCAAGCCCTGAACCCCCACCTGATCATGGAGCAGCATAGATACCCTGAGCCTCTTTATCACCAGCCAAGGAGCCAGGGACCAATTCTAGCTCCCCTGAGTCTCCAGCACACCTCCTACTCCACCCAGGATCCCCTTGTCCCCCCCTTGTGCTCCATACTGCCTGTTTGTATGCTGCTGCCCTGGTTACTGGCCACTGAGTCACCACCAAACCTCTCTCATAGGCAGGGAAGCCCAGACTCATATTTTCCGTGGGATACCTACAACTCATTCAACCTTCTGAGGTGGGGAGAGATGTTGACAGGGGTGGACAGAGAAGTTGATGTCACAGGGATGTCCCAGGGACCAGGGCTGTCCACACAGGGAGCTGCCAAGGGCACATCCAAGCTCTGCAGGAATGCTGGGGTTCCTTGGGGCTGTATGAAAGGGGATTCCTTCATCCTTTTGGAGAATGGCTCCAGGAGAAATCTTTCCCCAGCAGCTGCTCTTGCAGCTGGGCAGCCTTGGTGCCTGCATGTGGGTTCACTCCTGACATGTGCTTTGTGAACCCACCCTCACATGGGTGCTGAGGCTGTTCACCCCTCCCCTTCGTATCCCCAGTTTTGCAATGCTGCAAAATTATCCCCAGCTCCCCACAGCCCCCCCAGTACAGGTCAGTGAGGAACCAGCATCTGGAAGGGATCAGCACAGCAACCACTGCGGGGAAAGGGGAGGGCTATAAATAGCAGCAAGTTTCCAAATCAAAGCTTTAGAAACAACAACAACAACCAAAGAACATAGGCTGAGGCACTGGCTTTTCTGCCTGGCGTGTTTATATATATAGTCATTTTTTTATTCCTAGCTTGTTTTCAATCTTCCCTCACTGCTGGGATGTTCTGGGTCTGTCCTCTTTCCCACTGGGCAGCTTCCCAGAGACACATTTCTTGGAAGGTTGTAACCTCTTTTAGCAGATTTTAAATTAATCTCAGGCAGGAATGTCCCAGGATTCATTTTCTACTCATTTAGCAAGACAGGCTTGTCCCTGCTTTGGGGGTGCCACAGGACTTGCCGTGGTGGCCCAGGGTGTGGTGTGCACCACAGGGAGGATGCCAAAGTTCCATCCAAGTGGAGGTGTGATGTTTTTTGGGGGAGCTCATTGGTGATGGGAAAGTCTCAGCACCTGCAAGGAGAGGCTGGATGCACACCTGAGTTTAACCCTCCTGACTGAGAAGTAGTGCTGGTAGAAAACTGAACCTGGGAGACATTGCCTGGGGTCTCCTTTGGAGCATCCAAAGGAATGGATGAGGGTTTCCTTTGGACCATCCTCAAACAGTGTGCTTTACTCAGGCATGGATACCACTTGGAATAACCCAAGCACAATCCCAGCTGCGGGTCCCCAACCCTAGCCCTGTTCTGGGCTAGGCACTGCGCCTCCTGAGTGCTTCCCACTGTCCCTGTTGGGGCCCAGGGACTGGCATGATCCCAGTCAGTCTTGAGCCTCTCACAAACACCACAGCTCTAGCAGTGCATCCTTCCTGGATGATTTGTGGCCCCAATGGTATGTCCAGTGGGACATCTGTTCCGCAGAACAGTGGCCCCCAGCTCCTGGTAGGGCAACTCGGATGTTGCAAGACAAGGGAACAAGGAGAAAGTGCACCTTTTCCCCAGCAAGTTATTCTCCAGCTGGGAAGTGTGGATGTGTGGCCTCCTGTGCAGGCCAAGCCAGTGCTGCTGTGTTTATCCCAGTTTTATTGCCCACTAGAGTTGTTTTGCTGGAAGGGCTGCGGTCTGGCAGGCTCTGCCCTGGCAGCAGTGCTGTGGTGCAGCCAAGTCAGGATGGCATGACACACACGTTTGAGAAATAACCTCATAAATCTGCTTCATTCAGTCGATGAATCATTCCCACTCCCTGTGGACTCCCTTCCCATGAGCCAAACCTTACTGCCCCTGCTCTGGGAAACAACATGGGCAAAAAGTACCCAGGCAGTATCCCCTGAGCAACACCAGCAGCACTGCCTGATCCCTCCCCGCAGCCCTCTGCCCTGCCCAGCACACCTGGCCTTCCTGCAGAGTGCTGGGAGCTGCTTGGCACCTTGGTGCCACATCCCCAGACTCCATGGCATTCCACACCCAGAGCAGCCAGACACCTCCAGCTCCCCTGTCCTGGCCTCCCCAGGCCGAGTGAGGAAGAAGACAGCAGGCAGTGGAAGCAGCCACAACTGACGAATGCAGGGACAATTTAGCAGCCACCCCTTGGGATGCCAGCTGCTGTTGGCTAAAACCAGGTGAGAGCAGACCCAGTTTTCTGGGGACCCACTGGCACCTGAGGCCACAGTGATGGACTCAGAACAAGGCTGACACCAGGATAGGCAGCTGGGACACCGGCAGCCAAAGGGTGAACAGCAGGGTAGCCACAAGCATCACCTGCAGACAACAGCTTTGTGTTCCCATCTCCAGGCAGAGCACAGCAGGTTGTGCTGGCCCAGCCCAAAGCAAGCTGCCGAAGGGATCTGAGCTTCCCTGTCACAGCAAGGATTGTGCCATCGGCCTGCAGTAACATCAGTGTGTTACTTCTTCAAATGATGGACACTCTCCAAACTCATCCCACAAGAAAGCCATCAAGTGGGCTGCATGCTAATTTGGGGCAGGGAGAGTATGGCACAGCCTCACATGCTTTCCCTTGTACAGTAGGAATCAGTCCTACCCTACAGCAGGGACAGGATCCTGGGGGACCTGGCAGAACCCTTTATCAGGACTGGGATTACCATGGGAAGGGGAAGGCTGGATCACGCTCCACGATATCCATCTGGATGGATGAACATATCCACCTAGTTTAATGTCGCAGCTGACACTAGTGTCAAAAGCACTAGGAGCAGTGAAGGATGTTCCCATTCAGGCGATGGTCCCTGCCCTACCATCGGCAAGGGGCTGGTGCTCCCAAAGACTGGTCCATCCACACAGCAGCACAGCTGCCTGCTCAGGTCTGTGCTGACGTGGGTAGGTCATCAGCCCTCTCCATCCCCTCCCAGGGTGGGTACACAGCCCATGGTCCATAACATCTTCTTGTGGGAGAAAGGGCAGAGTGAGAGGTCTGGATGTCTCACACCCACCGGTGCATTGGCAGGTGCATCTGTGTCCCACAGGTGTGGTGGAGCTGTAGCACCTCCCTGTTTCCATCACGCCCCCCTTGTGACAGCGTCCTGCTGGAGTCAGAGCGGGTCTGCCCCACGTAAGAGGCATGTGAAGGGACACTCGTCATATCCCTGAAATAGCAATGACCTGAAAACATGGGCTAGGGGTCCATGTTGAGGGCTGTGGCTGCAGGAGCCCCAGCATTACGTGACAGTCTCAGTTTTCCTTTTAAAGACAACAACACCAAAACGAGTTTCCTGCGAGTTTCCTGTGTTCCCAACTATGGAGGAGAAAATCTGGGAACCTTTCTAAATCCATGCTAATAACATCAGCAAAGGAAATGTCGTTAGAGAGAATGTGAAAAGATGTGACAAAACCCCAAAATCCCATTACACCCTGGGGACTTGAACTCCCAGGATCACACCCCGTCCGGCTCCCGTTCCTGTGGCAAGCCCCAGCCCTCTTACATGACCAGCTCACAGCATCTCTCTCAGCTGGTGCCAGTCTGGACAGCATCCCAATGCTGTGCCCTGGGGAAAAGACTTGTGGAGATGGAGGAAAATCCAGGATGAGCCATCAAGCGCTCTGCTGACACTGCACGAAGTGGAAGCACTCCACTCTGTGGAAGTGGCCAAGTTCAAGGTCGAGGGCTGTAAATTCCTTGTTATTTTTAACTCCAGGATAGTAGCTGGCTGAAAACAAGAGGAAGAATAGCTGGGATTTGGAGACAGAGGGGAGGTGCAGGTTAGGTGGATGCTTTTGCCTGTTGAAATAAGGGTGGAACCTTAAGAAAGAGGCAGGAGGGGTGGGAGAAAACCAGTGCTGCAGGGTGGCAGGATGCCCCCAAAGAGGGGCTGTCAGGATGAGCAGGGTCTTTGTCTGTGCCCCATCAGTCATGGAGTTGCAGCTGGACATGTCCTGATGGCTGAGGTGACCTGCGAGGACACGTGCTGCTGTGGCCTGGGGCCATAGGAGGATCAGGGGGCATGGAGTGAGCTGGGCTGAGGCATGTGCTGGCACACACATGTGCAGTCAGCGGTTTTCTCTCCCACTAGAAAATAGCAGCATGTGGCTGATACTGGGAAAGAGACTTTTCTCCTGCTTGGTGCAGTGTACAAAAGAGGGCTGGCATTCCAGCTCCCTCATCCTGCCCTGCCCATCTGACAGTGGGCAGAGGTGTTGCACTCGGGGCCAGGGCTCCACCCCTGGCCACAGCAAAGCCATGGTGCCCACGACACAGTATCCCCTGGCCCAGGTCTTGGCATATGGCTCCATCAGATGGACATTTCCGAACCAGCCCACACATCGTGTCACATCGCCTCAGCAACGGAATGCATATGCTGAGGGGACAACACTGAGACCACGTGCCTGCAGCTCCGCACATCCCCCATCCCACACAGGGAAGCAGTGTGGCTGCCAGGAAAAGCAGTGATGTTCCCAGGGTGTGAAACAATTAAATGCTGGGGTTTGAGGAGAAAAAAAACAGTCAAGGAATAACAGAAGAGAGAACAGCCTTGCAGTGATCGCTGCGAGCTGTGCAGAGCTGAGCCATGCCCAGAAGCGTGCTTGCACAAACACCCACACCCACTCTCATGCTGGCATTCAGATCCTGTGGGATCGAGCTACGTGCACAAGGCATGTGCGCACACACGTGCGTATGCACACTCTCACAGGGGTGTGTGATCCCTGCGATCCAGCTATAGGCAGCATATCTGTGCGGGCTCAGGGTGCCCAGACACAGCTTTGTGCCTGCCGCAGTCCCACTTGGCTCCAGCCCCACAGGGCTCTGCCCCAGGTGGACACCATGTACTGGGGCCAGTGATGGTGCTCACGGGAAACCTTCAGATCTTTGTCCTTTAGCCCAGCCAGAACAAACTAGGCAATTAAAGGAGATTTCCTTGCTCACAGCCTCTGCTACTAGCACAAACCTGTGAATTGGCCTTCTCCCAAGCCTGCTCTCCTGTTGTGCCTCGTGCTCCAGCCCTCCCTTGCCGTCATCTCTGACTGCATCTGCTCCGACTTCCTGGCTTCTCCGTACACCCTACAGACACACTAGGGACAATCCCGGCTCCGTGATGCTGCTGGGGTGGGTGGTTCTGCATCTCCTGGCTCAGGGCAAATCCTCCCTTGGGAAAACCAAGGCCTGACTTCAAAGACATCCAGGCCTGGCACTCTCTGGGCTCCCCAGGGACATTCCGCAGATGGTCTCTGGGCAGCTGGGGCCTGAGACAGCCACCATCACCCATGGCGCCTGCCCCAACTCAGCTCAGGGCTGATGAAGCTTTTCTGAGTTGATAGGCACAGTCCTTCCACCACTGCTCCATGCCCAGGAAGCCCAAGAGCCTGAGGGCTCACACTGCCCCTCCTACCCTGCCACAGTCCTTAGGGGACACCCAAGCTGCCAGAACATCACCTCTCCTGAGGTCTGCACCCCTGAGCAACGCAGCCATTGTGCCCCAAACTACACCACTGCATGGACACAGGCAGTGGCACTGTCCCATGGTTATGTGGAGACACAGGCAGACACACAGCCCCATAGTGCTGTGGGGACACGGGGGACACACCACTGCATGGATGCAGACAGAGGCCCTACCAGCAGAGGTGACAGCCAGTGAGTGTCTCTCCCTGCCTGGCAGTGCCAGGCTAGACAGCTCTGCCAGGAAGACAGATGCACGTGAGAAGATACTTCATGGTCTGGTCAAACCCAGTGCAAACAAAGCAGTGTGATCCAAGGAGTGAGGGGCAGGCTCTGCATGGGGACAGAGCCACTGTGCTGGCACACAAAGGCCCCTTCACTGCCCTGGAAAGATGAGCAGTGTGTGCAATGGCATTGAATCTGGGGCAGGGACAATCATGGTGTGAGCCCTCCTCAGACAGAAAGGCCTTTGTGAGTCAGGAGCATCCCCAGCTCTGCAGTCACCATTGGTGACCAAGCAGTGCCCAAGCCACAGGGCTGGGCTTCCCTGGAGCCAGGTCATGCCAGAGCCACCCCAGACACAGTCTGTGTGATGGCCGAGTGCGTGGGAAGTGCTGGGAGCACTGGCTGACCTCTGTCAAGGCTGGATGGCACCCAGGCAGCCAGAAAGACAGGAGCCGGCTGCTTTCAGCAGCTCTGCCGGATCACGAAATCTCCGCTCCATCCCAAAAGCCCTCCTCTGTCCCGTCTCCCGTTGATGTGACTTATACCATATGGCCCCTCAAGCTGCACATCGGAAGGGCCTCAGCACCCCACAGCTATCCCGGTGCCTCTGAGTGCTGTGGGCAAATGGGAGAGGCAGCAGCCACTGAGTCACAGCAGCAGCACCCAGCTCCCAGCCTGCAGCAGACTCAGACCTGCTGGGCTCCGCGGCACAGTGTGACCTGGGGACCCTCTGCTGCTGGGCAATGCCATGTGGGGTTCCTCTGGGGTGCCACCCACCTGGCATCGCTGTTCCAATGTCAGTCATATCAGAACTGGCCAAGCAGGGCAGGAGGTCACCAACAACGTGAGACAGCAGCTTGCTCTTGCTGTGCATCCAGATGCAGGATACAGAGGGCTGGTGCAGCAATCCCCCTCTCTGGAGACAGGATTTAGGGAAGACCACAGTGCTCCCTAAACACAAGCAAACACAAGCTGCTAGACCATGACCCAGTAAATGACAAGCTCTCCCCATGGTCATGCTGGGCAGGCGAGGAACGGGCAAGCTTGGGCAGCAACCTCACCAGACACCAGTGAAGCCGTGGCACCTGACATGCCACCTGTAAGGACAAGCCTGTCCTTACCATCACCACATCTCAGCTGGCTCCTTCCATCAAGAGGGTGAGCATCAGGGTGTGGCCATGGCTGGTGGGGACCATCATTGTAACTGACACTGCCAGACTGGCCTGGGATGCACAGTCAGGGGCTGCTGCGCCCCCTGCTCCCTGATCTGCCATGTGTGTCTCTCAGTTCCCCCAGCTAGGTGATGCTGCTCCACTGTGAGTACTCACTCCAGGGCCCAGCATGTGCCAGGAGGAGGCTGAGACAGAAAAGGGACCAGGCACAAAAATCCTCAAGCCTTTTCCAAAGAGGCTTGTTGTTTCTCTTCTGGGATGTGGTGAGCTGCCAAGGCCATCACATGGCCAGGCCATCTGAGCTCTGTGGTAGGGCAGAGCCAGGGCTTGCAGTGGGGACAGGTGGCACCACAGGAACCCCAAGCAGAGGCTGTCCCAGGAGAAGCGACACAGGGTGCACGGGAAGGGGGTGGGAGGAGTGCCAGGGGTGTGGTGCCCAGTTGATCAGCCCAGGATTCATCACAGGGCCCAGCCATGGCTTCTCAGCCCTGCCTGGGGCCGTGCTGCGCCAACATGCGTGTTCCTCCATCTCTCATTCCCTGAGGAAGAACCACAGGTCTCAGGCACCTGGAAGGGCCAAGCCTAGAAACCGCACTGTGCTCCAAGGACAATGCAGGGAGGACATGCTCTGCTGCCAACAGCTGGTGCCTCAGCCCTTGTTTTCAACTTTATGTAAGGAGGGAACCCAAGCCTGCTCCGGGACATGGTGAAATTGGATCCATACGGAAACAATTAGAAAGGGGAGGGATAAGGAAGAAACTTTGCTTTGTTGGCACGACTCTCTGTTGTTGTGGCACAACTTCCCTGTTGGCCAGGGAAGCAAACAGAGCCCATGAGCCAGCCCAGATGTATTTGTGCTGGGGAAAAACAACCCATGAGTAAAAGAGAGGCATGGGGATGGGGCTCATTCCACACCCCCGTCTGGAACCAGCTTCGGCTGAGAGTCATAGGGGCAAGCCCTTGAGGACAGAGAGGCTCTTAAGGAGTAGAATTATAGAATACCCTGAGTTGGAAGGGACCCACAATGATCTTCAAAGTCCAGCTCTCCTAGCAAGGAGAAGATGGAATCTCACCAGGGAAGCTCTTCTCACTGGGTTGGAGACAACCAGCCTTTAAGTCAAGCCCAAGGCAGTCAAATGAGGACTGTGAAACACCTGCTGGGATCCCCTCTGCCAAGACCACCGACAGGTCCCCATTCCCAGTGCCATGCTGCTCACACAAGCTGGAGGTCACCTCTGCCCTGGGGACCCATCCTCTCCACAGGGCAGGGAAAGGACAAACGTTTGCTGACGCTCTGGATTACGAGCCCAGCCTGCACCTCAATGCGCCCCAGCTGCTCATACAGGCCCCGCGGGCTCCCGGGTCCTCTGGGATGTGTAATACCTGCAGGGCTTGTTGACAAGAAACACTCGCCACCACAGCTGCTTGGGAAAGGCACGCCGTAGGCACGGGGTGTTCCAGGATGAAAGCAGACTGTGAGTCAGCTCAGAAAGTGGAGTCTGGACGAGCGTCTTCAGGGGTGATTCCAGGATTGCATCACCGCAGTGGGAGAGGTTCACCTTCTGCCTGTGCTCATGGAGAAGCCCTTGGTGGGTAGGTGTCCACCTGGACAGGTGAACCTGTGCTGGTGCTGCAGGGTGATGCCTTTGCCTGCAGCACAGTCCCCTCAGAGCCACATCGGCTCCCACCCCAGCTTCAGCACCCTCCTCGAATCTTACCCTCCAGCCACAGATCCTGGACAGCCCTGGGCCAAACCCCTTCTCTGCTCCTACTGTGCCCAGGGCAGTTGAGGAGAGCAACCTGTTCTCAGGGTTCCCATGGAATGTAGCTGTACTCTCCAGCTCCCTTGCCAGTCTCCCCAGAAGGACAAAATGGCAGCAGCTGCTTCCTCATCCCTTTTTGGGACAGGAGGTCCACGACACAAACAGGAGCATAGCCGGGCACGGGGTGCTGGCCATGCCTCACCCCAGTGAAACCGGGGAGCCTGATGCAAGCACACAGGGAACTTGCTCTGCTGGCAAATTCCACTGTGTCTTTCATCAGCCAAACGGTCTGTTCCAAGTTTGTGTCTTTCATCAACAAAGTCCTTCAGAGCAGGAATCCTGGGAGGTAAGTATCTGGAATGTGTTAGGAACAGCTAATCCCAGGTTTGTCCTTCCCTGCAGGAGAGGAGGAGCAGGGCAGGTGAGATGGGGCTGCAGGTGCTGGCTGACTTCCCAAGCTGCTTAGCAGGAGCATGGGCTGCCCTACCAGCAGCAGCACGGCCACTGCACTGAGCAGGGGCTCCTCCTCACCCTGACCCTGCTGCGGACCTTCCGCAAAGACCGTGTCTGTGCCTGCAGCCATCGCAACTGGAGCCTGCGCATGATCCTTTGTCCCCTTCTCCCTTGCAAGGGAACATGGTCTCTGCCAAACTGCTCATGTCCTGTCATTGGACATGTCCCTGCTGTCACAATCTGTGATGAAGTACTCTGGATCCCCAGTCTGTCCCTGGCTGAAGGCTGTTCTCAGCTGGTGCTCGGCAGGGTAAGAGATGGGATGGAGCAGTGGGAGATAAGACCTGCCAGCCCTCCCAAGCTCCTGGGACTCATCCAGGAGCTCCTGTGCAGTGTGCTGTGCTGGGGCTGAGACCCCCAGGAGATGTGAATGGCTCAAGCCAGCACTGGAGCCAGGAATCCACAGCCACAGGACAGAGGATGTGACTCAAGGGTGGCAGAGCCACCCCAAACCATCCCAGTCTGTGGCATGGAGCTCACTCTCCATGGGAGATGTGCCCATGCTCAACCAGCTTGCCTCTTTGTGACAAGTCACCACAGACACCGGACCCACTGCCTGACACTTCCCGCCCTGTGCCCACCAGCGCTGAGCTCTTCAAGAGCTGATGGCCTGCTCCAAAGTGCCCTAAAATACCCCAAAACCTCTCCCTCAGTTTGGCATACTTTGGGCTTCCCAGGGTGACCAGCAAGACCACTTGCCCCAAACCACGGAGCCTAGCTGGGCCACCAGAATCTCTTTAGTGACCCATTCAGCTTGCTCAGGTGGCTGTTTCCACTCCCTACCCAGCTCCCTGCCAAGTGTGGATTGGTTATGAAACTATGGATTCCTTCTTTGTTTCCAAATATAAACATTGTTTTCTCTTGCATGTCTTTTGGGTTTTTTGTGTTGGACATGGGAAGTTCCCAGCATTTGACAGTCGTGGAGCCCAGGCAGGGAAAAAAAGGAAATATTGTGCTCAGCTGAGGGTGAGGAGGCTGGAGGGGCTGTAAATTTTAAGCACAAACTAACCCCAAACACTTTCTACATCGTTCAGTCAGGCCTGGACTGAGCCTTTCACAATGACGAGGTGTCTTCACACAGTGACTTAGTTCCTCACTCCTGGCTCGCCATTTCCCATGAGTTCCAGAAATCATGGCCCAAACTGGAGCTACCTCAGCCTGACCTGGATGATGTAAGCCACACAAGGGAGCAGGTGAAGTTTGCCCCAGAGGGACACAGCCACTTCCACCCCAGGCCATGCACCTCCATCCGCTCCAGGGAACAACCTCCAAACTCACTCTGGTCCTTCCCTTTCTCTCCTGTCTGACCACTGCAGCAGCACTTCTCCAACACAATGACCTGCCACAACCCCCTCTCACCCTTCCTAGTCCCCCCAGCAGTTCCCAGCATCGCCCTGATCCTTTTCTGCTGCTTCTCCTCTCCTCCCACCCATGGTGAATATGCACTGGTGTGCTCAGGGGAACCATCTCCCTGCATCCAGAGATGCAGGGCACTCATATGGACATTGGTGCCTTCTGAGGGTATCCTTGAGTGCCTCTGGTCCAAATTTCCTAAAGATCAAGGTCCAGTAAAACTCTCAGGTGTCCATTTTGCCCATTGAAACACTGAGCATCCTGGATCTCCTTAACACAATGGAGAACAGCTACCCTATGAGAAAAATCTCCTGGAGGAGCTGTGGTGGGCAGCAGTGGAGCTGGGTGCCAGCCCTGGGAGCTCTGAACTGCTGTCTCTAGCTGTGCCCATGGCAGCCAGCAGTTGGGTGCGCTGCTCACCACCCCAGATAATTATAGCTCCACTGTTTATATACCCTCAGCCCGTGGCCACAGGAAGGAAGGCTGGAGGACACTCTACGTAACAGAGCTCTCCACCCCTTCCCCGCTCCCCCTCCCAGCTGCACCTCCCCCCCCGTGTGAATTTGGCGTGTGTGACAAGACACCATGGCCCAGCATTGTTTGTCAGAGCTGGTCACAGCCCGCAGCTTCCCCTTTCTGTCACCCATGGAACCCTGCTTTGGGCTCTCCAGGCACTCTGTCCCCCCTCTGCATCATTTGTGATCTCCTCCTGCATCCCTCAACCTGACAGCTTCTTGATCCCACAGCTTGACTGGGGACATGAAGGCTTGTCCCTGCCCCCATGCACGGCTGAACCATGTGGTTCCTGCAGCCTGCGCCCATCTCCAGAGCTGTGGGTGCCTTGAAGCACACGGTGATGGTGAGTCAGTGCTCTCTTCTTCACACAGATCAGCCGTGGCATCTCTGTGTCAATCCTGCCTCCCTACTGCAGCAAATGGCATCTCCACGGCAATCCCGTGCTGCTTGCTGGGGCTGAGCAGGACCAAGCAGAGTGCAAGGGAGCTTCTGAGCCATGGGGGTGTCGATCTCTGCAGGGACAAGTGACCACCAGTCATCACTGGAGTGGGATCCCAAGAAGCTGCCCGGGTGGCATCAGTGGTGGCACTGGAAGGGGTTGCACAGCTGCGGTGAGGAGCGGGGGAGCAGAGTCCCTTACCCACCCACGGAGAAGCAATGACCCGGCAAGGCTGGGCTGCAGGGTTAGGAATGGGCTGGGCTGTGTCCCGCACGAACGGGCCAGGCCAGCCATCTGCGGCTGAGCCAGCACTTTCGTGTTTGTTTGGGCTGTTAGATAACTTCGAAAGCAGAAGCTGGAAGGGCTGGCCGCTGAACAGTTTGTTCTTTCCGACTTCCACACGCTGCTGCCTCAAACCTCAACGCTGTGCAGGGCTTAAACCACAGCCCTGCTGTGCCGCTCAGAGCCGCCCTGTCCCCTCATCCTCACCCCAACGAGTCCCTGGAGCCTCTCCAGCCCGGCTGCCCTCCAGCCCAGGGCCGAGCTCCGCCTCTTCACTCTGCCAAAGGAGGAAACAGGGCAGCGGGAACGCTTCTCTGGAGGGTTCTCAGCCCCACACCCCTGGCCTGGCACAGGGTGAGGGGCTGCTGCCACCTCCTGGCCACGGCTCTGGCTCAGGGCAACCCACGGGCAGCACAGCACAGCGCAGGGCAGGGCAGCGCAGGGCAGGGCAGCACAGCGCAGCACAGCACAGGGCAGGGCAGCGCAGCGCAGCGCAGCGCAGCGCAGGACAGCGCAGGACAGCGCAGGACAGCGCAGGACAGCACAGCACAGCGCAGGGCAGGGCAGCGCAGGGCAGGGCAGCACAGCGCAGCACAGCACAGGGCAGGGCAGCGCAGCGCAGCGCAGCGCAGCGCAGGACAGCGCAGAACAGCGCAGGGCAGCGCAGGACAGCGCAGGACAGCGCAGGACAGCGCAGATGCCGCCCGGCCGCACCCCGCTCTCAGCCACGGCCGCCGCGCGGGGAAGGAGCGAGGGTCAGGCACCGCCGCCACCCGGCGCAGCCCGTATCGGCCTGACACGTATCCACTGGGAACTGGGGCAGGGAACAGGAGAGGACAAGGCCACTGCAAGCCCTGTTTCAAGGAGTTTATCATACGACTTTGCCAAAGGGCAGTGATGGGAAGTGAGCTTTTTGAGCACCCGAGCCTCTCCAGGGACAGGCAGCCTCACCTCCCCAGGTAAAAGGGACGGCTGGGACTGCAGCACTGAGGTGTCACCTCCTTGGGGACCAGGATGGTCCACACAGCCCCTGAGCCCAAGAGGGTCCAGATCCCGGCATAGTGCTCTGTCTCACTTTCCTGGCCAACAGGAAGTGAGGGCATGAGGCACACAGTGCTCTGCCATGAGCCGAAAACAAGCGATGCTGAGAAACCCTGCAAGGGTGCCCCGCTCCTCTGCTCCTGGCAATGGTAGTGCTGGGAATAGAGATACCTGGCTGTGCAGACACAGTTCTCACATTCCCTCAAGTTGCACAAAGTCCACCCCACAAGGGGAGGCACCCCTACTTGATCAAAGAGAAGCTGTTTTGCCACAGCTGGTCCCAATATCTCTCACTGCGCTGCATCACACCTCCCTTCCAGCTGCTGGAGCATTGCAACCAGTGATACAGGGTCCCAGTTCCCAGCAGCAACCGGGAGCTTCCAAGAAACTACAGGGTCAAATACAATGTTGGGCTGAGGCCAAATCACTAGCACAGGCTTTGCCTCTGTCCAAGGGAGTGTGGTGAGGGCCTGATCCTAGGTCTGAGGACCAGGAACCAGGCACTGTTTCATGGAGTCTGCCCAGTCCTTCAGTCACAAGTCCCAAGTCCTTCAGGGGTCTCAAGACACCCTCCTCCCACCCACAAGACTCCTCCAAAGCAGTCACAATACTCAGTTCTCTGGGCTTTCCTGATTGTGGGAGGGCAGAGCCACCCAGACTACTCCCTGTGGGCTCAGGAGCAGCTTCGCAAAGGCAGGACTTGGCCAGTGTGAACATCACAACAGTGGTACCCCTAAGGGATCCGGCTGCTGTGTGCTGAGGAGGAGCAGAGCCCGGAGTGTTTTATTTACCACTTTGCAATCACATTGCTCTACTAGAGGAGCAGAGCACTGAGTGGCAGATAAGCTATCACTGCTGCAGCTGGGCTTGTCAGAGCCACCTCTGCTATTCTAGGTCTGCAGGTGTGTTTGAGGTCAAGCAGAAGAGAGATTCCTGACATGGGGAGCACTTGGCTTTGCTGCTCTCCATGATGGGGAGGGCCCAGCAAAGCTGTTGGCTGTGCTAGGCAAGCTGCTTCTGCCCCAGGGAACTGGCCTTGCATGCCACAGGAGGG
This sequence comes from Corvus cornix cornix, assembly GCF_000738735.6. Classification (NCBI taxonomy): domain Eukaryota; kingdom Metazoa; phylum Chordata; class Aves; order Passeriformes; family Corvidae; genus Corvus; species Corvus cornix. The sequence goes on from NC_047058.1 coordinate 20,250,995, forward strand.
ACGGGATGTGCTGGGCTTATGCTGGATCCACTTGACTAGACTCTGTAAATGATTTTTTATATAACGCTGTTTTCTGATTGCTTTCAGCACCTTCCAAGTGAAAGCCACAGGCATCCACAGTCTGCATGCCTGGTTGCTATGAATGGGGTTGGTTCCCCCACTCACTGTGAAAAGCTGCCCATTCCCACAGCGAAACCCGGTGAGGCAGCAGCGATGCTCTCAGGTCAGACCCAGGGTACTGTCATAGTGAGCAGGCTAGTCACAGCTGGGACAGACCCAGGAAGGGAACACGCACAGCCTGACTCCCCTTGCTCTGGTTGTTTCTCCCAGGCTTCCCCAGCCACATCCCTGCTCCCCATCCCAGCAGCTGCTGGAAACCCAGCAGCCCGAGCCTGCGGTCAGTGGCACCAGCTATACCCAGTATATTGGGACAAACCCCATCCTGCTATCCTCCACAGGGGAATGACTCCTGGGGCCACAGGCAGCTGTCCTGGCAGTGGTGGAGAGCATCCTGCTGGTGTAGGGAGGGGTCCCTGCATCCCCACTGGGAGCTTGGCGGGGCGCAGATCTTGGATGTGGCTCAGGAACACAGTTCCCACGCGTTCGGCCCACGCAGGCGGCAGCACATTGCTCCAGCCCGCAGGAGACCTGGGAACGTGGCCGCCTGGGCTGGCTCCCTGCGAGTGGATGTTATTTTAACTCCCAGTTCCTCTCTCATTTTTGCCAGGCAACGACTGGTTCTCCTGTTGGCTAAGCAATAAAGAGCCCCTTTTTTTTTTCCTCCTCCACTATTTCTAGGTTATTTTTAGGCTTTTCTCAGTGGGTCTTTGCCACAGACACTCAAAGGGCTGGAGAAGTTGTCCTGCTTTGCATGCCCAGAGGAAGGGGAGCAATGTGCAGGGCAGGAGATGCCAATAAGAAGGGCTTCCCAATCCGGATGGGGAAGCACATGCCTTGGAGCACCCACTGCCCCATGCTGCGCACAGGAGCAAGCTCCTCTTCTCCCACACAGCTGTGCTGTGCAAGACTTGGTCTTCCACAAGGGAGCCATGATGCCAATATCTTCCCAACCATGCCAGCGGCAGCCTTCATGGCTCCAGAGCCCAACCAAGGCAGCTCCTCTGTGTGGTGCCAGTGGGGAGGTCCCTGTGCTGGTCCAGCTGCAGCCCTGGGCAGGTGAGGTGCAGAGGCATAGGGAGGGACTTCTGCTGAAGGGAAGTTAATGGGACGGGACCTTAGGGTGACCAGAGAGGGTCACACATAGCCATAGCAGTGCAGAAACTGCCAGATGGAGCTGACAGAGCTGAAGTCAGCCGGTGTCACATTCAGGCTTGGGATAGGGACCAGGCCCCATGAGGGGGAGAGAAGAATGTGAGAGATACAGTGCTTGCCAGCACTGTGGAGTACCAGTGCCATGGCCAGAATCCCCCCACTGAGAGTACGGATGGGAGTGATGCTGCCCTGTCCCCAAAACAGATGACATGAGATAGCACATCCCGAATCCCTTGTCACATCTATGTTCAGGAGAAAGAAGTGCTCTTTGGACAGCAAAGAAAGAAACAGCCTGGGTCTCCACCAGGCAGGGACAGTCCAACCTAAGGCTGAGATCCTCTGCATCTTCCCCCACCAGCCCCAAAGGCTGTTTTGTCCCCAGGGGCAAAAGGACTCTCCACTTGGGACAGGAGGTGTTACTGTGTGTGGCCCCACGGCCCTTTGTCTCCTCAAAAATTGCAAAACCCTGAGCTTCGCTGCAGCTCCAAGAAGCTCAGAAAGAGCCAGAACCTGCTGGAAGGCAGACGCCCGTGTGGGCGCTGGGCCAACTCGAACCTTCCAGGCTGTTATGCAGCACTGGAGCCCCACAGCTGCTTGGCAAGGACATTGCCGACCTTCTCACGTCACAGCCCCAAGCAGCCTGGGCCAGCTGTGTCCAGGCACTGGGCTGGGGTTGCTGTTTTTCTACTTTATCAGGATCTTGCTGAGATCGGCTGTGAGTGGGTCATGTTTGTGCAGTGGTTTGTGCAGGCAAGTGGTTATGTAAGCGCTCCGGGTTACTCAGGAGGCTCGGCCGGCTGTGCCTCCCCAGCGCATGTGCAGGGCCGCGGCGATCGGGGACAGCAGCGCAAGCAGCCCTGTGCTCTGTGGAGTTTTGTTACTGTCCCAGCTCGTTACCAAGGTGCACAGCGTGTGCCTGAGCTGCCGCGATGCCCGGTGCTATCAGGCTGCATGCCAGGGGGCTGGTGGCCGAGCCATGCGCTCGGGCAGCGCTATCCGAACGCTGCAGCAGCCGTGTTTACCCTGCACTGGCTCCCGACGCCACGCTGCTCTGGCCACTGCCAAAACTCCTGCGCCTGCTCCAGTAACCCAGCTCCTGAAGGTCGCTGGCTGGAGGCCAGGCTTGCGTTCCATCTGCCAGCTTTTATTATTGATTGTCCTTATCATCGCTTGAGAGAACAGCATGTCCCAAACACCCGGGGGCAGGATGGGGTTCACTGCTGCTGCTGCTGCCTTTTGCCCAAGCTCTGTCTCTTCCCCAGTGGAGAGGTGCCGGCACCAAAAGCTGCACTGCAACTGCCACCTCTGCCCACATGCACAAGCCACAATGCCACAAACTGGAGCCAAGAGACAGCAGTGTTCCTGTGTCTGCTGCCATGAGCAAACCGTAAGTCCCTCTTCCTCTTGCCACTGTCTCCGTCCGAAGCACAAGTTCCCACACAGCAACAGACCCCTGCATGTGCCTGTTCCCAGGGTGTGCTCCCAGCAGGACCCTCAGCAAGTGCATCCCATCACACTGTTTTGGCTCCCACAGTGCCTTGGTCCAGCAGCCACTGGCCTGGAGCCTGCAGGGACATGGGAAGGGACAGGGGACCCTGATCAGTCAGAGCAAGTGGTGCTGCTCTATCACAGCCCAGCTGAGCTGGGATAGCCAGCACGCATAGCACAGGGCAGCAGCCAGGTGTGAAATGGTACGAGCAGGCCTGGGCTGTGAGCATCTCGGCCGCTGCTAACCCAGATGCCAGAAGGGTAAGCAAGGGAGCACCAGGGTGGCAGCAGGGGCATGTCCAGGTGGCAGCAAAAGAGAGGAAGAAAGGAATGAAAGAGAAAGAGAAAGAGAAACAGAGAGAGGAAGCAAGGAAGGAAGGAAGGAAGGGACCTGTGACTCTCCCCTTTCTCTCCAGGTGTTGGCTGATGTTTAGCTACTGTGCCATTGATGGTACAGCATGTTGCAGTGGGGATCCTGCAACACGCATATATCAAACCAGGAGTCCCGTGGAAAGGAAATATATATGGACAGACAGATTCTTGCTAGCTGTTTCAGAGATGTTTATTTCTCCAGCCGCATGGCCGGGGCTCTGCCCAGGAACTGTTCCAGTCACGGGACCAAGGGTCCTTCTGCCCGCGCAGGGGAACACAAACCAACCAATGGGAACGAGGCTGAGCAGGGGCAGGGAAACCCCGTGTCTGTGCCCTCAGGGCCCCTCTCCCAGGGCTACACGGCGGGGAGGGACCCCAACAACAGCATGTGTCAGGCTGCTTTGGGGGACAGGGACACATGTGGCACTGTGCACAGGTGCATTGTCCAGGGCTATGCTGCCTGGCATGAGCTTTTCATGCTTCTGTTGAGAGCACAGTGGGATGGCAGGGTGGACAAAAGGAACTGCAGCTCCAGGACACACTGGTCAAATCAAATTGGGCTTTCACATGCTAATTACCAAACATTGGCCAGCACAGGACCAAGCACACCCTCTTCATACCACAAACCTGGTGATCTTTGAGGCATTTCCAACTTGCTAGAAGACACACCTGGGCAGAGCTGATCCAGGCAGCCTGGAGGGCCCTGCCAAGGGTCCCCCACTGCCCTCAGGGCATATGGAAAGAGGACAAGAATCACAGGAAGGCAAGTCCTTGGGACAGGGAATGGAGCAGCCTATGGCTCACCCGAACTTGGCCCATGTGCTTGGAAAGGGGAAGCTAAGGGGCAGTTCATTACCAGGACACAAGAATGGCCCCATGGTGAAATAGGTGTGGTGGGGTCTCGTTGGGGATAGTGGGACCCCAACCCAGCCCTGTAGGGTGCCACCATGCCCCAGGAAACCCAACCACCCCTTGCTTTGCTGTCCGCCTAAGGACAGCCCTTGCATGGGCGGTTTATTGGGCCTGACAAGCCAGCTGGGACACCAGCAGATAATCTCTGCCTTGCTGGGGACAGACTCCCAGCAGGGTCAGACATGCTTGCCACAGAGGAATGGAAAATTCCTCTCACTGTGCAGGCACTCCTTATAGCCCGGGAACATCAGCTGTCATTCTGCAGGACTTGGCATGCCCTGGAGTGTTTATCAACACTGTTTCGCAAGAACCATGGCACACAGCCTGGCAGGGGCATGCAAACCACTTGGGCAACTGGCTCTGCTGAAAGCCCATGCTCTTGGGAAACACTCCAGGCTGGGAGTCCAGTGTGTGTTGGTATCGTCTGAGTGGCCATCAGCACCTTCTCCTTTCTGGCCTCCTGAGTTCAAGGATGGAGCTGTGAGCTTTGGTCTTGGTCCTCTCTCAGTCCTGCAGAACACTTCCTTTGGTCTCACCTGGCAGAGTTGTAAATGACCTCAACATGCTGGTTCCCCACTCAGCCAGGGCATGCTGCTCCATCCTCCCAGGGTATATGGCTTGGGGAGGGAGTCACCCCACTTCCTCCAAGGGTTTTGGAGGTATCAGCTGGAGTAACAGCATGAATGTGATGACAGCACATCTGGCTGAGGGCTGCCCTGCAGGCATAGACCAGCGGCTGCATGATGCCTGAGAGATGACACAGCAGGGCCAGCCTGTGCCCAGTTAACTTCAAATGTGTACAGCTGACACAGTCCCCTCAGGCAGGGAAGAAAGCAGGCACATCCTGGATGACACTGGCTGGACAGGACAGGGGACGTGGAGTTGCAATCAGGCCAGCCCTGGGAGCCAGTCTGAGCCCTGCAGTTGCCCCGGCCAGGGCTGACTATGCCCACCTAACTCCATGGTGCTGTACATGGCCATGATCACTGGGTGTAGCAGCAGGATGTCAAGAAGGCACAGTGGCAGTGTTCTGCTTTGCTGGAGGCACCATGGAGCCCAGGCAATGTCTTAGCTGCTCTTGAAATCTCAAGATGTACCTCAAAGCCCTGCTCAGGTGGGAAATGGGTGGTGGGTTTGTGGGGTGGGTGTCACTCTCTCAGAGTAAAGAGGCAAAGCATGGCCTGCCCCCCCGGCCTTTCAAAAGGGCCAGCAGCTCCCCTTGGCACCAAGGGGCTCCAGGGCACAGCCTTCCCCAGCAGACAAGGTCCCTCACAATGGAACTGGGGGTGCAGGGACCCAGGGGAGGTGGGGTATTCCTGAAGTCGGGACCATCCTAGGAAGGCCAGCTAGCAGCTGAAGCATCGCACGGACCCTGCCCCAATTCCAGTGCAGCTGGAGCAGCAGCAGCGAACAGGCTTCGCGCAGCCGCCAAGATGTTTGCTGGAGCAGAGGCACGCATAAACATTTTGTTTAATCAAGGACTCGGAGTGAACACAGTGTACCCTGGCTCCGTGCAGAGGAACAGCTGCGTCCCTGCGGGGCAGGGCCAGGGCCACCGATCGGCGGTGGCAGAGCGACCTCCCGTGGCACGGTCCCGACCCCGAGGTGCTCAGCACCATCGCTGCGGCGGCAGCAGCAGAAGCCCCATGACACCCATGTTCCCCGTCCCACCACCCTGCTCGGAAGGGAGGCTGTCCCACGGCTGCAGGCGGCTCTGGCTGCTTCCAGGGCAGTGTGTCTGGCAGCTGTGCGGTGCAAGGCTTGGTTTGGCCCAGCCTTGCTGCAGCTGTGTCGGAACCGATGGCGAGCTGGGAGAGCCCTGAGCTGCCCTGCTGGTGGGTCTGTGGGCGGTGACCTCATGGCAGTGTTGTATCGAGAGAGCCCAAGACCTTGGCAGTGCCAGTTGCTGTGTTCCCACACGGGCAGCAGGGGATCCCCTCGGGGCCCTCCTGCCCTTCCGGGAATGAGGTATTGAGGCTGGGCACCTCCTGTGCCCCACCAGGCCCCGTGACCACAGCAAGAACAAGGTGAGGTCGGAGCTCTTTCTCCGCAAGCCCTGAGTGAGCAGCACGGGCACCCAACAGCTCCTGGGCCAGCACACAAGAAGACAGGTGATGGAAACGCGGAGCACAGAATCCCTCTGTGGTGGATCTGGCTTGGAGGAACTGCCATCAAATTCAGGGGTTTTTATCTGGGATCACCTAGGAATTAAGCATCTGACTGTGTTTAAAACTGAACCTTTAAACATCCCTTCCCACTCCACCCCACCCCAGCAGTGTGCTGCACAAATCCCAGGTTTCTTTGGAAGCTTTATTTTAAGGATAAGATTTAAAGGACTCCTTTCACAAAGAACTGTGCTATCAGGTTCTTTTTCTTCTTTCAATTTCCAAAAAGGTATTTTTTATGCACTGGGGACTAGATCCAGAAGAGCTTTGGAGAAAGCTGTGAAGGCAGCCAGACTGCAGTATTGCCAATCAGCGCACGCCTCTTCTTCCCACCAGCTTCGCACTCGGCTGCCAAGCCTGTTCCATGGCTTCCCGGGCAATTAGTGGTTACAACACACATCCACACAGCCAGCAGAAGCACTCCAGCTTTCCATGTGTCCTTGATAACCTCTTGTGGTTTTTTAAGCCTTTGGTAGTAATGAAATGACTGAGAATAATGACAAGCATAAACTCCTGGAGTGCAAGACCCAGAAACATGTTTTTCTTCTAAGCAGCTGGTGTCCCTTGGTGGGACAGGTCTGAATGGGTGAGCTTCATTCTGTATTTCCAGTCACCATGCTCTTGGCAATCAGATTGGCGTTAACTGGCTTCTTAGTGTGCATGCAGGGTGGTGTTTGCTCGGTTGGCTGGTTATAGTAACTGAAAAACAGCCCAAATCACTTCAACCTTAGGTTTTCAGACCTTAGTGCTTTATTTCTAGAGTACCTTGTATCCTATTTTTTCCATTTTTTCCATTTTCATCCTCTCCTCTCCTCTCCTCTCCTTTCCCATCAGGCAGGGAGCAAAGAGTCTTTTTGATAAGATTATGAAAAAAGAACTACTATCAAGATTACTTCAATGTCAGCTTAGGTTTTAGGGGACAGAGGTCAGCCGATGGCCTTCTAGGGTGGGTGTGCTGCAGATTGTTCTATAAATGCTGACGTGTTGACTTTGCAGTCATAAAAGATTTTCACAAGAAATATATCCCTTTGTAGCCTTGCTTTGCACTGATAATTCAATTGCCAACTATGTGGAAGAGATGCAGTAAGGCCCACTCACATGCTGCTTAAATCCTTGCTTTAAAATACATGATTTTTTCCCCAGCATTACCAATTCTTCTGCCCTGAGAGTTGAGGATTATAGAGCACTCTTCCAGTTTCCATAATCAAGCACCTGAACACCTCAGAGCATGTTTAAAAATAAGTGTGATAATAGCAAGCGGAAAGCTTGAGAATGAGGCTCGGTGTTTATAATCCAAAAGAACATTACAATTTGATGTCAACGTTAAACTGATGGTTGTTAATGTTCAATAGGTAGGTAACACCCGACAGAGCGTTTGTGTGCACAGCCTGACCCTGAAGACAGGCTTTTGGATGGGGACGGGCAACCTCTGCAGGAAAGGGAAGCGTCTCCTTCACAGTCCAGCGCAGGAGGTCGGCGCGGGCAGCCCGGAGTCATTGCGGCCGTGGGCTCAGCCCCGGCGCCTCAGACCGCGGCCGCACCTGTCCAGGTGAGGCTGTCAGTGCAGCCCCTGCCCGGGGCGTGTTTCGCTAACCCGCGAGAGCGCCGCTGTCACCTCGCACCAGCACAGCTCGGCTGCGGTGTGCGCCTCCGATCCGTTGCCTTTGTCCCGGAGCAGAGGAGCGGGCCGGCCCGGGGCGGGCAGAGCGGGGCTGAGCGCCGAGCAGCGAGACAAAAGGTGGGCGAGGCCGCCCGTCCCTCCACCCCCGCGGGCACCGCTGCGCTCCCGGGGAGGTCCGGCCCGGTGAGGCCCCCGCGCACGCGGCACCGCGACGACCCCCGGCCCGGGCCGCGGCGGCACGGTCGCCACGGCAACGCGGGCGGTGCGTCTCCCTGACGTCACTTCCGCGCGGGGCGGGGCGGGGCGTCGCGCGGCGTCGCGCGCAGTGCAGCCATGGCGCTGTCGCGCGCGGAGCGTTGTCTCGCGCTGCTGCTGCGGCTGCTGTCGCGCGCCTGCCTCGCGCTGCTCGCGCTGCTGCCGCCGCCGCGCGCCGGCCCCGCGCGTGCCGTCCCGCCGCCGCGGCGCGCGCTCCTGCTGCTGCCCGCGCGGCGCCTGGCGGCGCTGCTCCGCGCGCGGCAGGTACCACCCGCGCCCCGGGGAGGGGGGAGCGGGGGGACAGCGGGGCACAATGGGGGGACAGCGGGGGGACAGCGGGGGACAGCGGGGCACAATGGGGGGACAGCGGGGCACAGCGGGGGGACAGCGGGGCACAATGGGGGGACAGCGGGGGTCCCGCTCTCCGCCGCCCAGCGGCCGCGCCTGACGGCGGTTCCCGCTGTGCCCCTGCCCAGGTGACATGCATCGAGGTGGTGGAGGCGTACGTGCAGAGGATCAAGGAGGTGAATCACCTCATCAATGCCGTGGTTAAGGACAGGTGAGCTGGGGGTAGACGGCACGGTCGAGGACACAGTGGCTCTCCGCCTGCCTCCCTTCGGGCCCCAGGCCAGGCCGCTGCGCCACGCCAGGGGCTCGGGGATCCCCGCGCTGCCACCGCAGCAGCACCGTGCTGAGCGCCCGGCGGCTGCTTGGCCGGGATGCTCCCGGCTCCGGCAAAGACCAGGCTTCCCTCACAAGCTCCTGCCGCACTTGGGCTCCGCCCGCCCTGCGGGGACCCCCTCCTCTCTGATCCAGCGCCAGAACATCGCCCGGTGCCTTGTTGCAGGTTTGAGGAGGCCCTGCAGGAAGCCCAGCAGGTCGATAAGCTGCTTTCAGAGGGCCCTGGCAATGACTACCTGGAGGAGAAGTTTCCCTTGTTGGGGGTTCCCATCACCGTTAAGGAGGCCTTTTCTCTGTACGGTGGGTTTATCTTTGTGCCTCTCCAGGTCGTGATTTGCTCCCTCTTGGCCAAGTGCTCCCCAGAGTGGTGGGTGGCTGTGGCAGGTGCTTGGAGGGAAGTAGTTTCCCTTTCCCTGCTTTGCACCAAGCTCTGCCTGGGCTTCTGCTTTTGTGTTCTATTGTAGCACACAGGTGCTGCAGAGCTTGTGGTGCCTCAGAGGAGCAGCCCTCACTGGGAACCTGCTTCCTGCAGACCGGGATCGTCCGGGGGCACTGGCCCTGATGCCTCCCTCCTGTTGACCTTGGCACCACAGGGATGCCCAACACCTCTGGCTTGGTCAACCGTCGTAACGTGATCGCCACCTCAGATGCCACAGTGGTGTCGCGGCTGAAGCAAGCGGGTGCCATCCCGCTGGGTGTCACCAACTGCAGCGAGCTCTGCATGTGGTACGAGTCCAGCAACAGGGTCTACGGGCGGACCAACAACCCTTACGACCTGCAGAGGATTGTCGGCGGCAGCTCAGGTGAACACTGGCACCTCAGCACAGTCCTGCACAAGTGTCAGGTTAAAATACAGCAAGGGAAGAGTTCCACGTCTCTGCACGCAGCTATTAATGTGTCCCTGGGCTCTTGCAGAGCTTACAGGCCTCTTTCCTGGGTACCGCTGTAGGCTATTGGGAGGTCCAGCTACTTTGCCTCTTTTGGGTGTTTCATCTGGCATTGCTTCAGTTTGCTCTGTCGTAGTTCAGCAGGAAAATCCCTTTGGCCCGCATTCTCCGGCTGTCCCCCAGCTATCACGAAAGCCAAGGTGCCCCCCATCCCTCTTGCTTTTTAGGCCCCCACCCTCACTGTGAGGTTCTCCTGCTTTGCTGGATGATTTGCACCATAAACCTGTGGGGTTTTGCCATGTTTTCTCCTGTGCAGGTGGGGAGGGCAGTGTCCTGGCAGCTGCCTGCTCAGTCATAGGTGTGGGCTCTGACATCGGCGGCAGCATCCGGATGCCTGCCTTCTTCAATGGAGTCTTTGGCCATAAACCCACGACAGGTAGGGTCGGTGTTGGGGTCTCCTCCTCCTCCTCCCTGCCAGCAGAAATGCCATGAGGTGGAATGGGGGCTGTGGGATGAACCCATTCAGGACACCTCTGTGCTGGTCACTGGTGGGATTGCTGTAAGGAGTCAGGTAACCCCTTGCATGGGACAAGCCAGTTGAGGAAGCACAGCTGGGCTTAGCAGCTGGGAAGCTTTTGGTGATAGAATGCCAGGCACGTGGGAGACAGGAGGGGGTTTACCCAAGTATTGTATCCTCAGAATGGGATGTTTTCACAAGGTTGGGATCTGCTGGGATGTTTCTCTGGCTTTCAGTGTACTGACTGGGTGCTTTTCCTCCCTTCCCCACCCTATGCACCTTGCCATCAGCACTTGTGGGGTGTGCAGTCCCTGGGGAGCCATGTCTCCCTGTACCCAAAGACCCCCAGCAGGGCTGCCCTGTCTGGAGATGATACTTGGGGTGGTACCTGACATCTCTGCTCTTAGGGGTGGTGCCCAACGATGGCCAGTTCCCAAACGCTCAAGGCGTGCGGACCAGCTACCTGTGCACAGGGCCCATGTGCCGCTACGCAGAGGACCTGGAGCCTATGTTGAGAGTCATGGCTGGTCCCGGGGTCAGCAAGTGAGTTGTTCCCACTGCTCCCAGCTGCTGAGCTGGAGTCGGCAGCTCTCACAGTGTATTAGTCCTTTGTACGAGACAGGTCTGCACCCCACCCAGTTTGCTTATTACTGATTTCCTTCCTCTGCTCCTGGCTTCAGCAGGACCTTGGCCGCTGGGACTGCCCTTCCCACCACCCATGTGCTCCAGGGAACCGGCAGCCACGAGCAGACTGATAGGTCCCCCTTCACCAGTGAGCTGTCCCACACACCCCTCCCCTCCCAGGGCTGGCCTTCCTCCTGGGTATTACCGGGCCTTTTTCCTGTTGTTGAATGAGTTTTCCATCCCACATCATGGCCAGTTCAGTTCCTTCAGTTCTTGGTCCATGCAACCAAGAGCGTGCTGTGTGCCAGTGAGGAGCAGAACGGAGATGGGGCACATGGGGCAGCCCTCTTTTTTGCCACAGCCTGCACACAGTTGCTCTCTCCATTACCACTTCATTTTTTCCCTGGCTCTTGTGCAATCCCAGCCTTGGCTGCAGCCAGGGTTTGTAATCACAAGGTGCTTCTGGAGAGATGAGAATTTTCCCGACAGAAACTTGCTGGGACTGAGGGGGCGGGTGAGCATCTGGATGCGTTATGGGCAGTAGGTGTCTGTGTGTCTTCAGGTTCTCACCTTGCCTCCCTGGGGGACAGAGCAGGGTCTCCTGAGGACACATAACGAGCTTGTGAGAACCTCTAGCAGCTGCAAAGGAGCTGGGGATGGATTTGTGACAAAGCACCATTCCTTTCCCAGACTGAAACTGAATGAAAAAGTGTCACTGGAGAAAATCAAATTCCACTGCATGGATCATGATGGCGGGTCCATTTTTGTGTCACCTGTGGACAAGGAAATCTTGCAGGCCCAAAAGAAGGTAGGAAGCAGTGGAGGATGGTACTCACTGGGGCGAACCTGAAGATAGAACTTGGGGAGGGGAAAGAGCTGCTCTGTGTGGCTCCTGCAGGGGCCAGTGGGATGAAGGACTGGGGAGGCAGCCTTGCGTCCCAGTCCTGTGCTTTCAGGGGTTAAAAAGTGGAAAGAACTTTTTCTTCTTCAAGGCTAAAGAAGAAACAAGGGGAAGATCTTGCGAGTAGGTCCCCCTTACCCTCTTCTCTGTAGTTTCCATGGGCTGATGGCAGTGCATCACATCCTTGTGGAAACAAACCTGTCCTTGCACTTCCCTTCAGGTGGTGGAGCACCTTGAAAATGACCTTGGGGTCCAAGTTCAGCGTGTGGCAATCCACAAGATGAAGTATTCTTTCCAGATCTGGTCAGCCATGATGTCGTCCAAGGACAGCGAGGGGCAGGTGTGTCAGAGTGAGCTGGCAAAGGCACAACTTGGGTGGCAGCAGGGAAGAATCAGCTGTTTGGGGCCAGCTGTGGAGAGCTGTAGGCTTCCAAAACCTGCTCAGGGGCTTTCCCTGCTCCATTTGCCCTCCCAGTCCTCCTTTCTTCTCCTAAAGCTGCACAGCCCCTTCTCCCTTGCTTTCCTGTGGGATGAGGCCATGGCTCTCAGCAGAGGAGCAATGTGGTAATAGGGAGGGGGAGGTTGTTTTGGCACATTGACGTTTTCCGTGCAGGTTGGTATGTCAGCCAAGCAGGGGACATCCTGCCTTGCTCTTTGCCCCATGCTGTGTCTTCTGACTTGTAGACTGGGATTAACACCCTTTGGGATGCCAGGACAGGTAGGGGACTAGCAGCTTTCCAGCAGGAGGCCTGCCTGCGTTATTTTTCCCTGGAATTGCAGCTGCTGTGCTATGCTCTGTGCATGCAGGAAAGTGTTTCGTAATAAAATAAACTTGTGGGAGCATCATAACTTGTGCATTCCTGGTGCAGAGGCAGTGATGAAACAGCCCAGCACCACCACACTAAGGAGGGCTTATCTGGCTCCTCTGCTCCTTCTTCCTGGTCCCATGGTCATATCATAGGAGGAAATGCCTCCCTTGCATCGTGTCAGTTGGGTGTTGCTTTGGGGGACTCTCCCTTCTCCTTGCTGTCTCTGGCAGGGAAAGATACTCCTGCTGCTGCCCTGGATCAGTGTCAGAGCTGTGGGGCACTCCTGATGGGCATCTCCTGTGTAAAAGCAGGAAGGCCTCACATTGGGATAATGGGACAGCTGGAATTTCACTGTCTCTTGCCAGCCTGTGCCTCCCTGCTGCATGTTGGCTGTGCTGACGGGGCGAGCGGGTGTGTTACAGGAGGCACAAAGATTCACAGACCTGCTGGGGGACCACGGGAAGCCAGTGTGGCCGCTGTGGGAGCTGATGAAGTGGCTCGTGGGGATGTCTTCTCACACTCTCCCAGCTATCGGTAATGCTGCGAGGGGCCCTGGGAGGTGCAGAGGCAGTGGTGGGGTGGGCAAGTTGTTAAATGCAGGTATTACCCTTCCAATGCCCAGTGAAGGAACTCAGGGTTTGCCCTGAGCAGCTTCAGCCTAGTTTTGTAATGACACTCCGTGTCTTTGAGTGACATGCAAGCTCAAGAGAGCTGGGTGGATCTTTGATAAATGGTAGTGGGTATTGTGGGAGAAGAAGTGAGGATGATGGAGCTGAGGGCAGGGTTCACTCCTGCTGTGAGCCCTGCCAGAACTGCTACAGGCTCAGAGGGAACAGTCAGGGTCTGCACTGATCTTATTTCATAGCAGCAGGTACTAGAGAACCCTAATTAGCGCAGTCGTGCTGTCTGTCTAATGAGTGCTGGGGTCGTTCTGCCAGCTCTGCTCAACCCCACTGCCTGGAAGAGCTGGAAGGAAGGGGCAGGCTGAATGCCTTTCCCTTGGCAGAGCTGGGGGGATGCTGCCCACAAAGCTGTGCCAGGGGCAGTCTGCTGTGGCTACTGGCAGAGAGGGGGGTACGTGGGAGGCCTCACCAGAAGCGGGGGATGCTGTGTGTGGCTGGGTAATGTATTTTTGCCCCACACAGCTCACAGTCCTCACTCACTCTCGTCCCCATTTCTACCTTTCGCTGCAGCCCTCGGACTGACAGAGAAGCTGGTGAACCTCAACCTCAGTGGGAAGGCCAAGCTGGTGAGCATGGGGAAGAGCCTACAGGAGGAGATGGAGGCGCTGCTGGGGCCGGATGGGGTGCTCCTCTACCCCTCGCACCCCACCATCGCCCCCAAGCACCACTCCCCCATCTGCATGCCCTTCAATTTTGCCTACACAGGTGAGCAGCCCTGGCTCCTGTGGGGTTGCAGCTAGGGCTGCCGGGATGGTCTCACCCATGGCAGCAGTGTGGGCTGGCAGCTGGGGTGTTGAACCCAGAGTGTTCTCATTGCTGATGGTGGGCTGTGCAGCAAAGAAGGGGGTCTTGCTGCTCCAGAGAGTGGGGCAAGGGTTGTTGTGCTTCCTGCTGTGTGGCATCTTTTACCTTTTCCAAGTCTGACTTCTGTGTGTGATATTAGGGGCCTCCATGCCCCAGAGGTGTTACAGCTGCCACTACAGTTTAGCAGGAACCTGAGAGCCTCCATCTCTTGGGGTACAGCCTGGGGCTCCCTGTGTGGGTCCCATGTGGTCTGGACACCTCAGTGCTAGTGTCAGTGCTGCCTGGCTTTGGAGTGATGGAGGGCTGGTGCCTGGGGCAGGAATGTCCCATATTTGGCATGCCATGGTGTGTGCCATCCTTGATGTGGGCACTGTGAGTCTCTGACCAGTGATGTCCTTTGTCTCAGCAGTGCTGCATGAAGCACCAGCTCCCAGGATCTTGGTGCTGTGTAGCAGCAGCTTGCATGCCTGGGGTGGGAGAGCCAGGCAGCGATGGTTTCCAGTCACTGTGCTCACTCTGATCCATCCAACCTTCTCTCTTGCAGCCATCTTCAATGTCCTGGGCCTGCCAGTGACCCAGTGCCCGCTGGGGCTGGGCAGCGAGGGGCTGCCACTGGGCATCCAGCTGGTGGCAGCCGCCTACAATGACCACTTGACACTGGCAGTGGCCCAGTACCTGGAGAAGGCCTTTGGAGGATGGGTTTTACCGGGGAAGGTTTAGCCTTGGGAGGCAGGGACAGAGACAATGGCAAGTGCTGATGCTTGATCCCATCATGGCACTGCCTGCTCCCTCTGCATCCCCCTGTGCCCCCCTGGGGGTGGCTGGTGGTGCCTCCAGCCCAGGAACAGCTGGGCTGTTGCCACTGGAGTTCTCATCCCTGTGGCACCCTCTCTCACAGAGAGACCTGCCTTCCCTGAACCCCTCAGGAGCCGCAGTGCTGCAGTCTGAGGATGTCCTGCCTGCATCCTGCCTGCAGTGGGCACGCACCCACCTCTTCCAGACCGTGGAGTTGGCCAGCTCTGTGACCCTTCTGCTTTCAGAATGCTGAGTGAGAGCTGGGCAGAGGATGTGCTTCCAGACTGCTGGGGCCAGCTGTGCAGCACCCCTCGGGGCTGCCTGGGCCCATGGGGGTCCTCCTTGGCCTGACCCTACCCACAGGGCTGGACTGTGCCTGCTGCACCCAGGCTTGCCAGCCTCCACAGTCCTCCCAAGTTCCTGCAGGCTTCCTCCCCACCCTGACCAAGAAGGGGGAGAGAGGGGCTGAGGGGGCTGGAGGAGCCATAGGCTGCCTCACCAGCAGCACTTTGTGGGGTGGTGGGTGTCTGCAGCTGTCAGGCACAGCTGAGAGCATTTGCAGCACTGGATGAAGCATTTCCTGCTTGTGTCTTCCCCTTCTTTCTGGAGGGATCATCCTGCCTGACTGGCATCCCCTGCCACCTGTCCTGCTGAGCTGCCTGGCCTCTGCCCCAGGAGCGGACATGGACAGCGATGTGAGTGGCTCGTCTGAGCAGGCAGCAAGCACAAGGTGTTCTCATTGAGGGAAGTATTAAAGAGCCTGTCCAGTCTACTGTGGCTGTGTGTCCTTTTCCTCGTGGCTGTTACCCTGCCAGCTCCCATCAGGCCCCAGCCCATCTCTACCAGGGATGTGTCAGGGCTGCCCAGCTGCTGGCCATTGGAGTGGTGCAGGGACAACTGGGGGGATGCTGGCATTGGCCCCCGGGGTGGCACTTGGCCACTCCAGGACTCTTTGTTTTGGAATGGCCAGGCTGACAGTGACTCCTGGGCTCCTGGCAGAGCTGAAGGGTGCTTATGAGCTCCACATGCTGCTGTCAGTGGCTCTGTTGGTCTTGTAATGGTTGCACAGCTCCTGGGAAGAACAAGCACAAGCCAGAGGCCTGGAGCTCTTGAGGGTGATGCAGAGCCACATGCAGGTCCCTTGTGCTCTCCCGGGCAAAATGAGGGGCCCCAGCCCTGTGTGTCCAGCCTGTAGCACTGATCCTGGCAAGGATAAAACCTGGTATTGGTTTTGCTGGGATGTCCTGACCTGTGTCTGCCCTGCCATGTGTCACCCCTGGCCTGACCCTTATGCTTCTCTGTCCCCACACCACTGATGGTCCCCGCAGGGGTGGCATAGGAAGCTGCGATGGCGTGCTGGGACAGGCTGTTCCTCAGCCCTGGTGTGCAGAGGGCACTGCTGAGCGGCTGCGCCCAGCTGGGACGTTGCTAACAAGGAAGCAGGGAAGGAAAAAAACAAACCCTGGCTCAGCAAAGGAGGTACAAACCACCCAAGTCAAATCACGTCTCCCAGCGTGGTGGCACAGATAACACGGACCTGTCCCCCATCTGGAGGAAGCCGGGCAGCTGAGCAGACCGTGGTAACGCTTCCTGTGAGCACTCGGAGCCAAACGTGGGGTTGCTGAGCTGAGGGTGTTGCGTTTAACAGAGCGTGGTGGGCAAGGTGGGTTCCTGATACCGCAGAGAGAAAATGCTGGATCAAGGTAGGGGGGAGTGCTGGTGCTTCAGGGTGGTGTGATGGGGATGCGGACAAATCCCCACAATCTCAGTTATTGCCACAATATGGGGAGGGTTGCTGGGATTTTCCCTCTGGCCATGGCAAAGGGGAACGGATGTGCTGGGGCTCAGAGGGGGGCTGGCAGGGACCAGTCTGCAGTCAACCTCGCTGCTTCAGGGAAGCATTGGCCCCCTTGTGCTGCTTTCTGCAGTGGGAACAGCCCTGTCCCTGCCTGCATAGGCAGCTGGTGCTAGGGTCTCCATCAGTTCCCCAGCTCTGTGACTCCACAAACCCCCGGAACAGTCCTGGAGACTCCTTCTCCCTCCAGGCAGAAATGCTGCTGCCTTCAAAAGGCTCTTTCACAAGGCCAGGAGGGCTCTTGCTGGCCTCAGGGTGGGGGGAATCCCTATACCAACTGCCTGTGCTTCGGCTCTGATGTTTCAGAGGTCTCACCTCAGCCCTCGCCCACAGTTTACAGCTGCACGTCCCTGCTTGTTGACTGTTCCTCTTTGTTTCAAGCTCTTAATGCTGCAAGGGACAGAGAAAGCATGGGGGGAATGTTTTGTACCCACGTGCTGAGGTGGTAGCACTTGTAACATTAGTGCAGAGTCAATGTGAAATGGGAAGAGAGAGTGGCAGTGGTGAGCCAGCCCCGTGGGTGTCCCGTCTGGCCAGGGGTGCTTCCGCCCCTCCGCCTCTGGAGGTGGCCCTGGGCTCCCCACCTTCACGGGGGAATGTGTCCCCACAACCAGAAGGTTGGTGTGGTGGCCTCAAAACCCTTGCACGTCTGCTCCGGGAGAGGAAGGTTACCTCCATGACCGTCAAGAGCAGGGAAAGATTCCTGGTGGCTGAATGGTGGGGCAAGGCCAAGGTAAGGAGAGACTGGCCAGGTGTCAGATGCAGGTGTCCAGCAGGATCAGCCTCTGCTGTGGTTTGCAGTCTGAGGTCTCTTCTTACAGCCCGAGAGGGTCCCTCATTGTGCCCCATTTTGCCTTGTGGGTGCCGTCACACATGGCCAGGGAGGCTGTGGGAAGGCTGGGGGTGTCCTCGAAGTGGTGTCACAGGTTGTGCCAGTGTGAGTCATGCCCAGAGCTGGGCTGAGTCACCTCTCCAGTGGTGTGAGCATCAGGTGAGAAGCTTTCTCAGACCCACATCCCAGTGACAAAGGCAGCATGGCTTCTCGCCACAGGGTGCCAGAGGTGGGTGCAACAGAAGGTCACTGCAGCACGTGCACAGTGCCACAGCAGTGTGGCAGCTGTCCACTGTCCCTGCAGGTTCACTTACCACCACAGCCCTGAAGGCATCTGCCCCTCCACTGTGGACATCTCTGTGCCATAATAGGTATGTGGACTTCATGGGGCAGTGTCACTGGCTGAAGCTTCTGAGAATAATACCCTGTTTCTAATCTCAGGTCCCAGCAGCCCGTCATGTCTGTGGGTAGCGAAACAGCTCCAGCACACCCATCCCTTTCCGTGGCCCCCGGCACGGCAGCGTAGTGTGGGGGCAGATGGATGGGCTGTGGTAGGATGAGCCCTGCCCTGCGCCTGCTGCTGTTCCTGGCCAGCTGCTCCCTGCTCCAGGGTAAGCTAGTGCTGAAGATGTCACCACAGTCTGGGGGGGTGGGGCCCTGGCTGCAGGGCAGGGGGAGGCACAGGGTCACCTCTCACACCTACTGAAGGTACCTGGGAAGAGGAGGGGCCCAAGTGGTCATCAAGGTGTGATGAGAAAGTGTCTTGGGGTGACTTTATGATGTGTATCCCCTCTCACTGCTCTATGCCCAGAAATTTTAAGTTTTGTGCCTGCTTTGCTTTCTCCTAATTCTTATCTCACAGAAGGAAAATAAGTAAGTAATGGATATTTTGAACCAAACCACTACAGAAAGAAAACCCCAGGATCAGCAGCAGCTGTGTCAGGGTGTTGTCCCTCCTGTTTTGTCAGCTGTGTCTCTGCTTTGGCAGAAGCATGGACAAGGTGCTCTCAGTGTGCGAGGCACTGGGGGGATGGAGGTGCTGAGCACCTGCTTTGAAGTCAGTGTTTGCCCATGCTGGGCTGAAGCTGGGGAACCTGTGCATCAGGCCACAAGGTGACTCTGCAGGACGCTGCCCCATGCCCCTCTCCTCCCTCTCCAGGGATGCTACTGCGTCCACGGGATGTGAAGCTGGAGGCACGGAACTTCCACGTCTGGCTGCACTGGAAGCCAGACCCCAGCTCACCCAGCTATGCCACTTACGAGGTGGAGTGGAGGAACAGGTAGGTGGGGAGGAAGGGGTGAAGGGATCTGGTCTTCTTACACCCTGGCAGAGGCTGTTGGGGACCCCTGGCAGCCAGAGGACTGCTGTCTGGCAGTAAATGCCACAGAGTGACAGAGCAGTGGAGTTGGCTTGTCCCACCCCTGCACATGCAAGGTCAGCTCAGGACTGTGTCCTGGTGGGTTTTGAACAACTTCAGGACAACCTCCCTGGACAGCTTGGTCCCTTTCCTGGTCACTTGCCCAGTAACAAACTAAGGGGTTGCTTTTGGACTGAGGTTTTGGATTTGGGTTTTTTTCCATTATGCTAAATGGGATTTCCTGTATTTCAACCTGTGCCTGCCGCCTCTTGTCCTTTTGCCAGGCACCACTGAAAGGAAGGCTCTATCCTCTTTTCTCCATGTTGATAAGACCCCCCCCAGCCAAAGTCACCTTTCTCTGAGGCTCAGCTGTCGCCACTCCCTCAGTTTCCCTCATACCACAGAGCCTCAACAGCCTCAACCCCTTGGTTGGTGGGTTCTCCCTGCCATGACTGTGTGTTTTCTCATTGTGGAGAGCACAGGTCAGGGCACAGTGCCAGGTGCCATCTGTCCCCAGGAGGGAGTCAGCTTGCTGGTGATACCCCTCCTCATGCACCCTGGGATGCTGTTGGCTCATACCTGGGCTTTCCTACACTTTCCACCTGGGCAGGATGGCGGCATCTGGGCAGCCCTCCCTTTGGGCTGAGAAGGTGCTGAAAAGAAGCAATCCCTGTGCTTTCTCCCTGGGCAGAACCTCGAACTGGACAAAGGCAGATGCCTGCGGGGGGAACAGCAGAAGCTCCTGGGTGTGTGAGCTGTATTTTGACAGGATTCACGATATCTACTGGGCACGGGTGAGAGCGGTGGCCAGAGGTGAGCAGTCCGAGTGGGCCAGTTCCAGCGAGCTGCAGCTATACAGAGACAGTAAGGACCGGGAGCTGCTCCAGCTGGGCTCTTCCTGGGGGGCCAAGGGGGAGAGGGGTCCTTGGAGAGATCTGATGGGATATAGTGGGAAACCATATGAGGATACTGGAGGGAAAAGAGCCAAGAGACCTAACCAGAGGAAAGGGATGGGGCAGAGCTGCTGGAGGGGGGCTGGTGAAGAGCAAAAGGACAGAGGAGACACAGTGAGGTGAGGACCATGGATAGGAGGCCCCAGGCCAGCAAGGCACCATGAGAATTTGGGTCTCTGGGGAACGCAGCGAGATGGGGCAGGAAAGGATATGATTCTCATATCTCCGTATATGAGAATATGAGCCTTTTGAAAGGCTCACCTTCCTCCCCTGTCATGGTCTGGGAGTTTTTGCCCCAGCAAGATGAAGCTGGTGCAGGCAGGGGCAGAGCCTCTGGTGATCCACTCACCCTGACTATTGTGTTTGCCAGATGTGGGAATGTGCCTCTTCTCAGTCACAGACTGTTCTGTCCAAAAAACCTGATGGTTTCTTGGAGCTAGAAAATTTTCAGGACCCTGCCCTGACCCCCATCACAGGGGTTGTTGCAATAAACTGAATGTGTGAGCAGCTAAATGGGTTCTACGTTGGCAGTTTGCGTTCCCTTGTTCATTCCCTCTGCATCCAACTGGCATGGAAATGGGTGCACTCAGAAAGTGATTGCTGGCCTTGGCAGGGGGTTTCCAGGCCCTGGTGGACGGCTCAGGGGTGAAGGCCTCAGCAGTGGGAGCCGGTGGTGCTGCAGGTCTGTCAGTGTGAAGACGAGGCAGAAGCAGTGCTGGCTGTCATGAAGACCTGGTGGCTGCCATTCCTAGAGCTGGTTTCAGAGCACAAAGTGTCATCAGGCAAGACCCAAGGAGCTTCTGTGCTCTGGGAAGGGAATGTCAGATAGAAAAATATCATTTCTAGAGAAACAAGATGCCTGCCTTCCTTTGAAGGCCTTAATTTTCTATTTTTTTCCCCCCTCCCTACAGCAATTGTTGGCCCCCCCAAGTTGTCCTGGCTGCTACAGGATCAAATCCTCAGCGTAAACATCACCACACCACTCACTCCCTACCGGAGAAGAGCTGGTTCCTACAAGCCAGTCGACCGAGTGCTGCTGAAGCTGTGGTACTGGCTACACCTGTACGAGGGGAACCTGCTTGTCCAGCAGGTGCGTGGTAGCTGGGCAGGGCCCAGAGCTGCAGGGCTTGCACAAGCTCTCCGGGTGCAGCAAAGCCACCATCTCAGGTTGCAGTGGTGTGGGGGTGGCTTTGCCACAGCCCTGCCCACACCTGGCTGTGCATGCAGGTGTCAGGTGCTCTGCACCCCCAGTCTGGGGCTCCCACCTCAGCGAGGCAGGAGACCCCTTCCCTCCCCTGGGTAAGAAGAACTGGACTGGTTCTGTTCAGATGAAAGGTGATGCCACAGGTGTTTCAGGAGATGCTCTGGGACCTGAACACCTCCTGGGGCAAAGAACCGAGTGTTGGAGGTGCCTAGGAGGAGGGACCATGGGGCAAGTGCGATGCTGAGGCTGCACAGAGCAGTGGAGCCATGCACAAACCCCACCTCCAGCCACTGTGGCCACCTGTCGCATCTGCTTTCAGGTACCCTGCAAACGGAGCAGTGAGGAAGTGCCTTGCACCTTTGGGCATCTGAAGCCCAGCACACAGTACTGTGTCCGGACGGTGGCTGCAGACATGGCAAGGGAGCGGAGCCGGGAGGCTGAGCAGTGCCTGGTGACTCCAGCAGGCCCTGCAGGTGGGAGGACTCTCACCATCTCAGCTGGCACGGTTGCATCTCAGGTCCTGCTCATAGCACAAACTTGCGTGTAGATGTGGGCCCCTCACCTCCAGCCACTGTGGTCAGGATTGTTGCCCAGTGCTGCCCAGTGGGGACCTCTCAGGGCAATGCTTTCTCGTCATCTGCCTTGGGCTTGCCTCCTGAAACATCTCAGCCTGGCATGGATGGGAAACACTGATGGAGGGTGGGCTGGGAGGGATGTGTTTGAGTGACCCCTC
The DNA here is from genome assembly GCF_000738735.6 of Corvus cornix cornix. Classification (NCBI taxonomy): domain Eukaryota; kingdom Metazoa; phylum Chordata; class Aves; order Passeriformes; family Corvidae; genus Corvus; species Corvus cornix. Next base: position 20,272,716 of record NC_047058.1, read on the forward strand.
AGCCTGCTGTGACCTCCCAGCAGGCTTTCCCTGGGTCCTTGCCATACCGAGTGCCTTCTTCCTGCTGCTGCTACTGAGTGTGGCTGGGCTCTACTTCATCCAGCTGCATGTCTTGCCCAGCCCTCCGGAGACGCGCCTCCCAAAAGCACTGGTGAGTGAAGATCCTCCTCCAGTCTCTGCCTTCTGTGTAGCCATAGCCGAGCCAGGGTTCCCTGCATTTGCAGGGGCTCAGCACCTCCTTTCCTCCAACTCTCACACCACCAAGCCCATCTTGGTACCGAGGTGCCTTCCCTGCTGTCTGAAGCACGGTCCCCCAAGGAGAAGGTACTGGTGGAGGGCATCAGTCAGCCATCCATCACAGTGGAGGATGGGGTCTCAGGCAGCGCAGCCCTCAGTGTTCAGCAGTTTTTCACTCCTAAGCTGGCAGGGCTTTTGCCGGCTGAGGCTGACCATGTCACTGCTTGTGTCCTCACAGGCTCTCCAGAACAGCGAGCTGAGTGTGGCCATACAGGTGCCTCCCCTCGAGCTTGAGGAGAACCCACTGGCCCTGTTCCTGCAGACTGAGCTCCCCTCCCACAGGCTATCCACAGCTGGGCAGGCATCAACCACAGTCCCACAGCTCCTCCGCGGCCTTGCCCAGGATGTGAGTGGCTACTGTGGCAATGGGTTTGGCCCAGACTGCCCTGAGGGAAGGGACCCATCCTGCACCCACAGCCAGCTGGGGCACGCCTGGGATTCCCAGGTCCCATCACGGCTGGAGAAGGATGGGGAGACAGGTGATAGGCATCATGTGCCAGAACAGCCGGTGCCAGTGGGACTGACTGGAAACAGCTACACAGGTGACAGGGACAGCCAGACACCTCAGATATGGCTCCCCCTGCACCTCCAGCTTTACTTTAAAGGCCAGTGCCCAGCCCTGGGAGCAGGCAGCCACCTTCCTCTGCCCGTGCCGAGCAGGAGCTGCAGCCAGGAGTACCTGCAGGAGAGTCTCGGCACGGCTGGACACTGGCTCCGGCTCAGCTCCGTGAAGATCCCGGCCAGTGCGGAGGAGGAGGAAGGGCAGCTCCTCTCTGCTCCCCAGCCCCTGCTGGGCGGCGAGACTGAGCCGGAGCCAGGTGACAGCGCCGTGCAGCGAGGCTACTCGGAGCAGGCAGAACTGGGTGTCTCCAGCCCCTGCCAGCTGCTCCCCTCGCCCCTCAGCGTCCTGCGGGCGCCTGCCTTCTCTGGCTACGAGCCACGTGCCCCATCTGGCAGTGAGAAGTGGGGGCACCCTGGAGCTCCCGGGCTATGACGCCTGCCTGTCCCAACCTGCTGGTGCCGGGCTGGGGATGGGACTGGGGCAGGCAGAGGCATATTCCGGGCACGACCGCCAAGGATGGGCGCGATCCAGAGCTTTCCTCTGGGGTTTGGTGCTCTTGAGACAAAGCATAAGGAGCATGGACCAAAGCTGAACACCCAAAACTCTTATCTATTTATCTGTCTGTATGTGTGCATGTATGGTACAGTACCTATACTAATGCAAATGTATGTAACACTCATATATACATATATATTTATAAAACTCTTTAATGAAAGGATGTTGGGGTTTTTTACTTCTGTGGAAATGCTGATCGTGTGCTGGAGCTGGTTTTAAATATCACTAATTTATTATAGAAAACTGGCTTCTCTGTTCATTTTTTCTGTGTTAGAGACACAGCACGGCCCTTCCCTGTGCAGCAGTCAGGAAAGGCACTGGGTAAACTTGGGGTTTTCCTGGCAGAAAATTGCACCCACAATCTCTGTCTCGCCATCCTGTGGGAAAAGACTGGTTTTTAGCACCATGGGGATAACATTTATTATTCCTGCTGCCAGCACTGGAGTGATTTACAACTGAGAAGCTCTGCCCTGCAGTTGTCCCTTGGGATGTGTTTTGAGGCTGTGCCTGAAGCCACAGAGGCAAGGGGAAACATCCTTGTGCTGTGCCACAGGCTGGGATCAGTGGAGTCAAAATGTGGTGACAAATCCAGGCTCCTGGACTCACAAGAATTACTCTGGATCTGGGAAGAGGTGAGAAATGGGTGTCTAGCATCCAGGCAGCTGGTGGAGGGGATGGAGGTACAGTGCTGCCAGTCTTGGGGAGCCTTTGGGGCTGTGCAGAGCCATGTTCCAACCCTGTGAGTCACCCCTGACACCCCAGCCATGTTCCATCCCTGCCTTGTACTGCAGGCTGACCCCACAAAGGTCCATGAGGGAGCAGAGATCCACCTGCAGCCGGGGGAGGACCCCACACCAGATGCCCGAATGAGGCCATGACTCCATGGGAAGCTCATGGCTGGAGCGAGCTCCTGGCAGGCAGGACCTGTGGCCCCATGGAGAGAGGAGCCCAAGCTGAAACAGGTTTGCTAACAGGACTTGGGACCTTGTAGGGAGAGCGATGGAGCAGCTTTGGGGTGTGCCTGGCATCCAGCCCAGGTCAATCCCACACAGACAATGTGAGGATGTGTGGTGTATTGAAGAAATTGAGCTGAATTAACAAAAAAAAAAAATTGAAAAGACAGTCCCAAGAGCTGCTTGAGGAACACGTGTATTGCTCATACGCTTTTTGCTGCCTACGAAGTTGGTGTCCAGTCCCTCACAGTCTCTGATCTGCCTCAAGGTCATGGTCAAGCCCTACATGCCTGGAGCCCTGTTTGATCAATTACCTCATCCCCATAGCCCCCAGCGCCTCCAATCCCACGCCACTCTGGAAGGTCACTGCGTGGTCTGAGGCACCAGCAAGGCCCCTCTCAGCAGGAGCATCAGTCAGAGCTGCTCCACTGTTTGTGCCACAGACTCTGGGCGGGAGCCACATCCCAGGCAGGAGCTTGTCCAGGCCCAGCAGATTGTCCATCATGCTGCTCCAGCCCAGTCCTGGGTGGTTTGCCAGGACATGGGACCAGTGCAATTGCTCCCGGTCTGGGTCCCACAACTGCTGTGTTGTGGGTGCTGGGCTTGTGCCAGGGCACAGCCTGTGCTCTGATCACAGCTGGCCAGGTCTCTGCAGGTCAGAAGAGGACCAGCTCTTTCCTGAGTCTGTGGCAGGACACGGGTGATTCAGGCAGTCACTCACTGGCAGCAGGGGCTTGCCCTGGCCCAGGGGTGGCTGAACAGCTGGAATGTTCCCACTCATATGAAAGAGTTGTTCATGGGGAGTGGAAAAAGACAGAAGGCTTGTGACATTTCAAGATGGTATTTAGCAGCTGAAGTTTCCGAGTGGATGCGAGAGAGGGTTTCTGCTTTGCCTCGGAGGTGCGAGCAGCATGCAGGTTTCTGCAGAACCACAGAGAGAAAGTGCAACATTCACTGCGGGGTGAGGTCCCAGCATGTCCCAAGAGAGACCTGTCACCACTGTGTGCAGCACAGGGCCTGGGTGGAGTGTCTGTATTTGATCCCACTTTGGTCTTCACCTGGCCAGGTGTTATATGCTGAACAGGACTGGACTGCGCTGGAGGATGGACCTGCGCAGGACACTGGCCCAGTCCCTCCATCACCACTGCAGCCTCAGTCACACACATACAGCCAGGTCCTCCCTCAGCATTCCACGCTTCCTCCACAGCCTGGAAAGGGCTGAGCCAGTGACTGGGCCTTAGGCATCCAGCCCACTCTACAGCACCATCATCTCAGAGGTCAGATGCCATCTCTGGTGCTGGCCTCAGGCCCATGGCACAGCACTGTGCCCACAGGTACTGGTGCAGGGGCTGGTGAAAGCTCTGACTCACCACGATCAATTGGCTGTTCCTGCCTTCTTTCCGTGGTGTTTTCAGATTCTGCTGGTGCCAGATCAAAGCAACAAGAGAGATGCAACTGCAAACAGCTCTTTATTAGAAACAGCAGGTTTAGGACTGTGCAAGAGCATATTTCTTATTACTAATTCTCAGAGATCAGAGCTGCCAGCCTATGAAAGTGGTGCACAGTGGAAAATTGCTCTTTGGGGGCCAATGGGGCTTTCACAGTCACTGAGTGAGAACCATTGTGCCTGACAACCATGAGAGATGTGGTGGCTCCTGAAATGATGGGGAAAAATTAAGCTCTAATATTTTGCAGGCTGCCAGTACCCAGGAGCATTCCCATTTGCCTTTAAAAGCCATGGGAGGCAGAGTTGCAAAGAGCAGGGTCTGCTCTGCTCCTGTGCCCACCCTGCCACCTCTCTGGGACAGCCCAGAGCCACCCCAAATCCTCACAGCCACCTCAAGCGTTGTCCAGCACATCTGTGTATGTGGCAAAGACCTGGGACCTCACTGAGGCCCTGTCACTCAGCCTCCCTGTGCAAGTTGCCTTTGTGATGGCTCTGTAGCTCCAGGTGGGTCCCTGAAGCAGCACAGGGCAGCAGCATTGGAGCTGTCCTGCTGGACCCCATCCTTCAGCCCAAAAAGGCTTCGTGGTTTGACAGGTCTGAGTTGCAACGTCCAAGCCACTGGCTCCTGCTGCACCTTTCTCTCAGTGGTCTTAGCTGCTTGGTATGGTCAGGAAGCCCACTAGGATGTGGGTGGGGACTGTGAGAGCCCCAAAAGCCAGAGCCTGAGTGTGGTGTGATTGGAGGATGTGCATGAAGAGGGCTGCAGGGCTGACAGGCTGCAGAGAGGTGAACTTGCTAGCTCAGACCAGTGTGGTTTCTCTCCAAGCAGGAGCTTTCCTGCAATTCCTACATGAAGTCCTACTTCATGTGCTGGTCTGGCAGTGCCCTCACCTGGGGATGTGTGGCAAGTGTCTGCACTCAGGATGCGCCATGGGCACCCTGAGGGAGTCATACACCACCTAGCTCGGTCACCAGGTCCCCTTACTCCGCAGGACAACCTCCCCTGTGTTGGATGGAGCTACCTCACCGCTCACCACTGCTATTCCCGGGGTCTGTGACACGTGGCCAGCTCTTGTGCTTCCCATCCTTCAGGTGCATGTCAGGGGATTTCTGGTCCTGGAGCCTATGGGAACAGCAGCTCAGGTCAATACTGTCCCACTTCCTGGCACTGCTCCAGTAGCTCTCTGCCCCTAGGATCATTCATGCTCCTGCTGACAGACAGGACCAGCAAGCTGCCCTGAGTTGTGTGCATGTTGGCTCACAATGCACTCGGAGTTTGAGGGGGTTCTGTGCTTCCTCCTCATGGCACCACAGCAAATATGATGAGCCTGTCTCCAGGATTTTTCATTCTATGACATGAAACCTGGCAGAATTCTGTTTTTTTCCATCCTCTATTTTCCAGATGATGGAAAACAGGCTAGATACAGATTTTTGTTAGGAGAAAAGTCCCAGCTGAGTGGCGTGCCCACTTGAAATGGATGATAGCCTCATCTCAGCTGTTTCCCAATTTGTATCCATGCCTGACAGATGGAGACTGGCAAAGAGAGGTAATCAGTGATCTCTGGATAATGCACCTTCAACCACTCCATGAGAAATGAGAGCCTCTGTTTTGTAATCAGTAGGGTCACAGTCAGCCTCATGATTAAAAAATAGATGCTTGGGCTGCTCAGCATCCTGTCCCATCTTCCTCAAGAAAGTCCCAGTGTGATGTCCCACCCCACAAGATGAGAGGACACAAGAGATTGAGAAACATGGATCTCATGCCAAGACTTCAGAGGGACTTTCCATGTGGCACCTATGAAGTAAGCACTGTTCAACCCGTCTGAGCCCCAGCCTCAGTGCAGGTATGAAAAGGCACAGAACAAGTTGTTCTGTCTCCTCTCCTCCATGAATAACACCTCAGGATTTTAAGCTCCCGAGAGCTTAAAATCTTATTGTGCCTGTCAGTCACTTCCCTGCTGCCCTCAGGAAATGTGGTGCTCGGTGGGGTTGGACATGATCTGCAGTCACAGCAAGAAGGGCCTGGCTGAGGTCACCAGAGGGACCAATTCCAGCTGTATTTCTCTAAATTAAAGCCTTCCAGAGGAAGAGAAGTAATTAGAAGCAATTCCAATTGGCTGATAGCACAGTAATTTGAAACTGAAGTCAGGGAAAAAGAACAGGATCTCAAATGGGAACTGGAAAAACCTCGACACAGGAGAGCTGGGCCAGGTCCCAGCTGACACAGCAAGTGGCTGGGGGCTCTCTCTCTCTGCAACTTTGGGAAGAGTGTGCACCGCTTCAGTGCTGTTCTCTCAGAAAAGCCATCTTTCATGACCCTGTCTCGTGGATGGTGCTTTGGGACACCGGTGGACAGGTCTCCATCGCTGTCTGCCTTTTTTCCAGAGAGAGGATGGGTATTTACCTCTCAGCCAAAACTCCCACAGATGCCAGCTCTGAATTCCGCCACTCTCCTGTTTCTGTGAAGCCCAGCCTGATCTCTCCAGTCTGCAGGGACTTGCTGGCCTGGATGCTCCCAGGAATGTCCCCTGGATGACCTGAGCCGAAGAATCTAGGATTACATCAGCCACCTGGAGCTCACAGACGCCTCCTCCAGAAGGGGGAATTGCAGGCCAGCTCCTGGGATGAAGGGGAGAGGCTTCTCCAAACGCCAGCAAGGTCAAATACTGCTCCAGCAGGGAAGCTCTTGGCAGCAGAGGTTAAGCCTTGTCACTGGCTGAGTCCTGTCTCCAGGGACTGCAGCATGCACTGAGAATCAACTTGGGATGCCTAGAGGCCCAAAGGTTTTGCCACTGCCTTCGTGCTGCCATGAGATGTGAAAGGAACAGAAGACATATGGTAGCCCTCAGGGAGGAAGATCATGCAAAATGAAGCATGGATCCACCTGTCTTGTCCAAACTTTGGCTTCATGTTCTCTTCTGATCAACCTCCAAACCCTGCCAGAGCCAGGGTTAACCTGCCCAGCCTTCAACAGCACTTCCCCCGACACAACACAGCCACAGTGAACAGCAGAGCTTCTGAAAAGCCAGACCTTGTGCTGGTCAGCAAGGAGAATTGCCAAGTCCTGCCTCCAGGGAGGAAAAGCCTTAGGCACTAGGACACACTGGGCTGACTATGAGCCAGTGATCCAGGCCAGCAGAGACTGGGGCTACAGCTTCACTTCTGCTAAATCTCAGAGGAGTTTCCACTGCAGGAAAGCCCTCTCCGCTCCACGGCACCCTCTCTATGCCAGCAGCTTTGGCGCCTGGCTTACAGCACACCAGAAAGGCATATCAAAATATAGTTTATTGCTGCTCTTAGCTTAAAAAAACCAACAAACCAAAACCCATTAATAACAATCCCAGTCCCCAAACCCAGTGCTATCTGATGCAGGCTTGCGAGGACACACCTTTAGTGCAAAGAGGAAAGTGGCAGTGAGGGCCAAGGGGGCTCTGCTCGCTTCAGTTCCCACAGAACCCACCGCACCCACTGTACAGTATCGATTTGCCCTGGGGCTGGTTAGGGAAGGCTGGCCGAATTCTCAAGCTCTGGTGGGAGTCCTGGGGCAGCTGGAGGTGTCAGAGGGGGAACATGGGATGTCATGGCTGTGCAGAGCAGCTTTGATGCCTCATGTCAGCAACACAGGATGTGAAGGCCTGCTGAGCCAAGAGGCACCAGACCTGCCCACACCTTTCCACAGACACAGAGCTTTGCCAAACAGCTGCTGTCTGTTCTCCTGGGCTTTCCAGTCTGGAAACTAAACGTGTGCCCTACCCTGTGGCTGCTCCCAGCCTCAGGTGCCAGAAGTGTTGGTGGGGACTAGAGGAGTATGGAGCTAGAGCATGGGTGCACCCTCTGCTCTAGAGAGGCACAGAGGCTTCTGAGCTGGGAGGAGCCATGCGGGACCTTGCAGCCAGCAGCACATGGCCCTGGGCACTGGCGATCATGGGAGGGATGCCCTGATCCTCAACCCTTCATCCTCAGGCCCTTTGCCTGACCCTTTGTTTCCTCCCATAGCTGGTCCTGGCACTGTTGCACAGGCATCACCCCCAGCACCCACCTGCCCCCATGTCTTATGGGGAGTCAGACCCATGTCACAGCCCTCAACAGTGAACACAGTTTTTCACTGCAATGAGCTGCTAGGGCAGAGCCTTTCCATATCTTCCGAGGGAGCTGATGCCTTGGAAGAGAGGGCTGCCCACCTGCCAGCCCCAGGTGCTGGGCAGGTTGGCAACAGGTAATGTAAACAGCTCCAGCCCAGGGGAAGCACAGGGATCCCAGGACAAGCACAGGATGGCTGGGCCCACACAGGGCTGACAGATGGGGCTGGGGAGGCTGGGCTGGCCTAGCCTTTTGGGGATCTCATCTCTTCCACGAAAGTGCCACTGCAGGAGGCTAGTACTCAGCTTTTCCCATGACACTTAGTCACAGGCTGTGAGACACATCTTTGGGGAGTAGAGACGCAGCTACATCCAGATGGGAGCAGTGCATACATGTGGTCAGCACCGATGGTACCCAGGGGTTGCAGCCAGTGGCACAGAAGGAGGAGGCAGTGGCAGGGGCTGTGAAGCAAGGTGCTGTTTCTGAAAGGCAGGAGCTAGCGGTGCTGTAAACCCTCTCCAGTCTCTCCATCAGCTGGTTTTGGTTGTGTCAGGACTGCAGAGTTGGAGGGCTCAGCCAGGGCAATGCTGCCAGCCCACCCCACCCTACAGTTAGGTCATCTTCCTGGCAACGCTGGCATACGTGTGCTCGATCTCCTCATCTGCAGGACAGGTGTGATTAAACTCATCACAGGCATAGGCGTTGTTGAGGTAGCGCCAGATACCCGTCATGTCCTCTGGGATCTCGAAGTCACGGTACTTTTTGGCTGCAATCTAGAGGAGAGTGAAGGAGGAGGAGGCTGAAACTTACAGGACCTGGGGGAGACTCACTCTCTGGCTTTGGCAGGGGGTTCCCTGTCCACCCCCCTTGGAGCAGGTGCCCCCCTACCTTGGCCCTGGGGGCCAGTGCCATTACCTTGATGATATGAAGTTTGGGCAGGAGGTTGCAATCAGCCAGAGTCAGATGGTCTCCATCCAGGAATTTCCTCCTGGAGATGGTGATGTCCTCCACACTGTCCTGGTCAATCTCCTCTGGGAGAGGAGTGTTCAGGTAGATATCCAGGCGCTGAAACTCCCGCAGCAGGGCCTTCTCAAAATCTGGGAGGGCAGGAAACCAAGAGTAGTGAGTGGGTGCCCTGGGCTCCCAGGCAAGCTTTAGGCCGTGCTGGGCTGGCTGAGCCTCCCACAGGCTTTGCAGAGAGGGAAAAAGCCCTCAGGGCCACACGATCGGGCCACAACATTAACCCTGGCCAGTCTCTGTTCCCAGGGGACCACAGCAGCATCACCCCATGCTCTGCTGTTATCCCTGTGGAGGGAGCAGAGAACTGCCTTTATCCTCCCCCTCTGCCCCTCTGCTTCCCAAGGTGACTTTGGTGAGGCAGGCAGCAGGAACCTTAACCTGATGGCAGGATTTGCCTGCAGACAAAAGCATTTCTCCTGCTGCAGCGTGGTTTACTAGAGTCCAGAAACCCACAATCCTTACTGATATTTGCTTCTTTGCGTGGGTTCTTGATGTATGCCGAGAACTTGGCAAAGATGTCACTGCCCACATCGAAGGACTCCTTGTACTTGGGGCTCAGGTGTGGATACCTTGAAAAAGACACTTATGTCAGTGCAGGCAGAGATGGCTTAGGGATGCAGCAGCATCAGTTCCTGGGCCGTAGAGCCCAGGGCTGGTACTGGAGGATGCAGGGGATGTTCAGATGGCTGTGGGAGAATCATGATGATGTGAATTACTGCAGCTACCACCCTGTGAGCTGTGTCTTCTATCCTGGGTGTTTGCCAGGAGACAATCTCCTGGAAGAAACTCCACAGTTTGGGGACACTGGTGGTAGTGGAGCCCCAGAGCAGAGCTCTGCCTGCAGGCAGTTCTGGCCCAGCCCAGAGGATGCACATTGGCACGGAGGGGTCTCAGGAAGCCAGAAGCTCCCATGACTTCCTCAGGAACTGTCTTCTCTTTGCTGACACGTCCCAGGGTGTGCTGCAAGGGCAGACACATTCAAGGAGGCGGGTGACAAATGCATTTGAGCTTCCTCTTCTGCAGCAGTGGGGAGGCTGCAGCCACACAGGGCACAGGGGAGGCTGGCTTGGGGGGCTCTCCAGTGAGCTCAGGGAAGACCACCCCCTAGCAGCCCTACGGGCCACCTACATTGCTGCAGTCAAGCAAGGGCATTTGCTTTCACTCAGCTGAGTGCACTGAATATAAACAAGCAAAGTCTCACACTCCCCCTCTACCTCAACACCCGCTGCCACAGCCAGTGACAAACCCACCAGTGCCGGGGGCCCTGCAGGGACCTCCCCCCGTTTCCCCTCTGCCTCTAGAGTGGGGCTGCAATAGCTGGTGCATTTCCTCCCATTGTTTTCCATTCCTGTCATCCTCATGCCCTCCCTGGTGGACCCAGCCCCTCAGCATCGAAGACCCTGCCCTGCAGAGCAGGCTCAGGGGCTGGGGGGGGCATCTGCCGGCTTGGGCTGCCCTGGGACACCTCCTGGCACCCTGCCCCAGTTTCCCAATCTGCCAAGCCCTGGGCAACACTGTGAAAGGCCCTGAAATGGGGAAGGAGTGAGTTTGCAATTACATGGGTGGACACAGCGTCTGCTCCAGGAACTCCTCAATCTTGATGAAGTCTGTTTTCAGCTCCTTGTTGAACAGCAAGAAGGGTGGGTTGGTGCCTGGGGCTAAATCTTTCAACTCTTCAGGTTTCCTGGAGCAGAGAAAACAAGCTAGCTCAGAGCCTGTAGCACATCTGCCTCCACCAGCCCCGAGGAAAGTGGTCACGGCAGGGGTGGGGGGGTAGGAGGGGGCACAGGACCAGGAGCATTCCCAGCTCTGCTGGCTTTGGGGAGCTGACAAGTGCTCCCCAGCCTCTGGATCTGCCCTGTGGTGCCTTCAAGTCATCCTCACATCCAGCTGGACAGGAAGTCCCTGGGCCAGGCACATTGGCAGGTGGCCCAAGTCCGTGCTGGCCAATACTTGCATCCCACATAAGGTAGGCAGCTTGTGGGCAGCGATTATCCCCGTGCAGTGACACACTGGCTACACAGCGGACAGGGGGAAGAAGTGCTGATAGGGGAGCTGAGCAGGGCATGTCTCAACCCACTGCTGGCCCAGGGCTTCAGTGCCACCTCACCTGGTCATGTCCACCGTGGTGACATTGAACTTGACCCCTTTGAGCCAGAGCACCATGAAGAGGCGCTGGCAGAAGGGGCAGTTTCCGATGTTTTCTCCATCCAGACCAGCCTGCCAGGAAAGCAGAAAAATGAAGATTGAACCCTTTCACAGACAGGATGCCCGGAGCTGGAGAGCCACTGGGCACAGCACGCTGCAGGGAGTGCCTCCCGGCTCTGGGGAGAATGGGGGGGCAGGGGGGGGCTCAGCTGTAGGACCCGCCCTGAGCCATGGCCCTGAGGGCCACTGGAAAGAACATAAGAGCATAGTCAGGATGCCAGGGGTCGGATCCTTCCCAGAAATGTGAGATAAAGCCAGAAGGAAGTGGAGAAAGAGGCAGGGGGAGAAAGTGGAGGGTGAGAGGAAGGGAGGGTCCACTTGGCCAGGAGGCCAGGCTGGAGAGGATGGGAGAAGGGAAATGAGCTCATGTTTGCCAGGAAACTAGCAGTTTGTTTTCATGTGCTGTTCATGTCTGCCTCCGGTCTCATGTGTGTTTAAAGAACCCAGGCATGATGTCCCCAAGCCAAGAACCACCCAGCAGCCTTCCCCAGGCTGGGTGCAGGAGGGTTGTATTGAAGAGAATTTGTGCTGGCATCCCACACAGCATTGGGAGGAAACAGAGATGACTGTCAGCTACTAAAGGAGTCCCCTTCAGCCCCTCTGCATGAGCACAGCTACAGGCAGAGTGAAGCACATTTTCTTGCTATGTAGCAGCTGGAAATATCCTTTGCCAAAACGACTGAAACATCTTATGAGGAATTTGGCAAGAGGAACGTGGCAGGTCCCCCCCTCCGTTCACAAAAACTGGCCGAGATGCTGCTGGGAGAGGGAAGTTGTGCTGTGGTAAGAGGTTAAATGGCTCACAGGAAACTCAACTTCTTTAAGAGAATTAACAGGTTCCTAAGCTGCATGTGAACCGTGGTGCTCTGGCTCATGTGGCCACCCTGCCCGGGCAGGGAGGAGCAGCACAGCTCACACCAGCCCTGTCAGAGAGGGATGCTGCTCTGATGGAGCGGTGTGTGGTGGGACATGAGCCTTGGTGGCACAGCTCTGCACTGACAGTGAGTTGAAGTCCAGCGGCTAAGCAAGAGGATGATGAGATTTAAAAGGATCTGGCAGAGTCAAGTAGCAACAAAAACCTCCAGGGTGGGCAGCTGGATGTGGCTCCAGAGCTCACACCTCTTTGGGGACACAAAGACAGGACGGCTGAGGAGGCAGAGACCTGTGCCTGGTTCTCCTGGGCTGGAGGTAGGTGCTATGAGTCACCACAGACTCCCAAAAACCTGTGGAGTCTGGAGTGCTCAGCTTCTCCAGGAAGAGAACACTGACATCAAACTCACCTTAAGGGGGACAGTAAAAGGATCAAACAATCCCCCAACACTCCCGATAGTGAGCTGGAGCAGGGGATCTTCTTTTCTGTCATGCCAAGACCTTTTAGTCCTTCCAGAGGAAAGAAAATTACTTTTAACAAGTATTTTCTCTCCTCAGCTGTCATGAAATTATGTCATGAAATCTGAAGAAAGAAATGGGAACCAACATGTTGATTCCCTGGGATGTGCCCAACAGTGAACCTGAATCTACACATGAGGCTGGTCAGTGTCTATTAATAGCAAATACTCCCAGAGGGGCTGCAGCTCAGGAGCATCCTCTGTCATTAATAGCAAATAGGGCTTCTTTGGAAAAGGGTGAAATTGGGTTTCAGACTTCCTTTGAAGGAGCTGGAGGGGAGAGTTAGAGAACAGCCTCGAGGGCTGCCCATAGGCAAGAGCACAAGGCATCTCTGCTCCCCCTCCCCAGCATCCCTGTCACCTATGACCCCAAACTAATGCCATTCTTTGGAGCATCTCCAGAATCAACAGCTCAGCAGGTGCTTTTGTGGCTGCCTAGCATGAGGACCAATGCTTTCCTCCCTGCTCTCCCTGCTAGCTGCACTCTCTTCAATTTCCCTGGCCTGGCACAAGGCTGGGAATGACAGGGCTTGATTTGTCCTGCTGTCCCCCCCCAGGAGCTGTTGTGCTGAGCCATGGCAACACATAGCTCTGGTGGAGCTGCATCAGGACAGTGGTGGGGTGGCGGGCCGGCGAGGGGAGGGGTGCCTCTCGCTCGGGCTGCTCTGGGCATAGACTCTGATTGCCTGCTTCAGGTTTTTCCATGCTTGTCTGGTAACTCCAGTCCCTGAGCTGTTCATGCTCGTCCTCCCCCTCATCTTTTAAAAATAGAGAGGTGGGGAATTTTGGGCTGGAGTGAAAAGAAAATCAGGATGGCCGCTGCAGGGAGAAAGAATCAGGCCGATACCAGGATGCTCAGGGCCAAAACCTTTATCCAGAGGAAGTGGAGGGGAGCTCCACCAGTGCCCAGGCACTGCTGGGGGAGCATCAGGCTCCAGAAGGGCCTTGCTGGCAACCACTGGCCATGGGGGGAGCCTCAGGGAGCCAAAAGCCCTCAGAGGAGACTTGCAGCCACGTGCCCTCCCTCCCCGGAAAACGCAGAGCAGCACGGAGTGGGGGAGTCATTGCTCTTCACTTCCTTCCCCAAAGTGCCTCTGCAGCAGGAACTGGGGTGGGGGCACAGACTGACATTCCTCAATCTTTTGCCCTCAGATGACAGATAATCCCAGCATGGACTAGCACAGAATCTCTAGGAGGGTTGCAATCTTTTAGCCCCAACTTTCTGAGGTGTCACTAGGCTGCACAGTGCACTGAAACCTCAAAGCTACTTGGCAGTTCCTGCGGTTTCCCTGTGGTGAAACAACCTTAAATGCAGTGGGAGGAGGGAACGGTTTTGGGGCACTGCTAAATACTCAGCCCCCATGGGACCTGCCATGCTCCTACAGCCAGCCTGAGAGCCAGGAAGCAGCTAAATGCCTGGTGGAGCTGCAGAGCAGAGCTCCTCCCAGCCAGAAAGATGATGCTCTTGCCAGGGACATGGCAGGGTGAGAAACTGCCAGCCCCTTGGGAACCACCCACCCCAACCTCAGGGTAAAGCGGGAGTTGCTCTGCACCCTGTCCATCCTCACCATGGTAAATCCAGCATTTGCCAGAGTGAAAGTCAGGCAGCGTGCCATGCCATGCCATGCTGTGCCAAGTAGGCGCTTGTGGGAGCACCAGCTTCCCCCATGATTTACAGCTGTCAGTGGTCACAGCAACAGTCGTGTCTGGAGCATTCCCAGCCCAGGGAGGTGCTGATGGCACAGGAAGGTGCCTGTCAGCCGCTAGAGCCACTGTGTCTTTGGTAAAGCTGAGTCCTGAGTGCTGCGAAAGGGAGGCACAGCATCAACTTTTCTGTGAACAGACAAGCCAGGAGGGTTTTTTCACGCTAAATTACAGCACAGGGGAAGTCCTGATGATGCTGCTGGTTTTCTGTTTCACTTCCCTATGAAAATCCCCTAGAATACGCTGCTGCCATTGCAGTCATCTCATGTATTGTTTTTTTTTTCCAGCCATCCCAGGGAGAAGTGTTAAGCAGAGAATTCAAGACTCAGATTACTTTTACCAGGAATACGCTTGTCTGGATTCAGCTCAGCCAAGCTCAATGTCCAGCAAGAAGTGCTGGGGCTAGAATTTTGGCAAGGGGATGAGGGAAATCTCTCCTGAGAAGGTTCAGATAATCTATTCTAGCATGTATGTCCAACTACTACCCAAGGAAGGCAGCATTCAGTGCCTAGAACTGCTGGGTGCCTGTGCCAGGGAAGCCAGGGCTTCTGACCCAGTCCTTTTGGGCACTGGACTGTTGCAGGAGGAGAGGAATGAAGCCCATGGACCTGAGTGGCTACAGAGAAGCCATCCTTAAAACCTCGATGAGGTGGCACAGAGAGGCATCACCCCCTAGCCATTGTCACTTGACAGCACGTCCTGGGGCCCCCCTGGCATTGCTGTGGGCAGACACAGTTACCAGCCACCAGCTTTGTCTCCTCTCTTTTTGCACCGCCCATGGCCACTGCAGATATTTTGAACTTGAGTGTTAAAATATTCCAAGGAAAGTGTTCAGAAAATTGCTTAACAGAGAAAAAACCAGAAACCACTTCCAGCGAACACCGCTCTGTGAGGCTGCCCCACCTCGCCCACGCGTGGACTCCCGCGCCAGTTCCCCAAGCCATCCATGCTCGTTTCATAACCCTGTTCTCAGCAGAAGCTGAGTGGTGCTCCCAGCCCTCCTGCTTGCTGTTCCCAGGCTGGGACGTGTCTTATCCGGATTTTGAGAGGCATGTGTGTTCCCACTCCTTCATCGTGCTGCTGCCAGCAGTGCTACTTCTCCGGGGTGCACAACCATCAGGAGCCCAGGGCATCTGCTGGGCATGACACCCCACAGTCCCCACACCACCGTGTGGTCCCCCCACTTGGGCAACCGCTTAGCCAGCCTTTGTGATGAGTGACACTGACTTCGGTACCCATCTCCAGCCTCACAAAATATGAAGACACCCATGAATTTCCACCACCTGCACCCAGCTGGATCTTGGTGAGGGTGAGCCAAAGAGTCACTGCCCCCCTCCCCCCTCCCCCCCGAGACCCACCTTCACAAACAGCTCAATCTCAGGCTCCTTGGTGGCAGTGTGCTGCTGACTGTCCATCCCGGCAGTGTGGGGAGGAACCACTGGCTGCACACTCTTGTGGTGAGTTGATCTGACCCCTGCAGAGCTCTGATGGGGGAAGGCTTTCAGAGGGCTGGTGGCTTGGGCCTCTCGGCTGCTCTTACTCCGCAGAGGGCTGGAGCTCACACTTTCCTTCCTTTTAAAGAAGGGAGGAGCAATGGGGTGTGCACCAGGACCCGCCAGCAAGGGGAGGAAGCTGCAGGGCCTCTCAGACATGACTCAGCATGGGTCTATCTGGTCACATGCAGAGTCTCCTTCCAGTCTATCACACCCACCCAGGTGCTCCTCCAGTGCCTCTGAGCAGTGGGCTGGCATCCCCAACACCTCTGGTGTCCACAGCACTGCTGCTATCTCTTCTCAGCTGGGAGCAGGGGCTTTATAGAGGAAGTGTCTTGCCTGTTGCTCCTCCCGCTGCTCCAGTCTTGGCCCTTTGCCACTCTCCCAACCCTCATGCCAATGTCCAGTGCCCTAGGGCTTCTTTATCAATTTGGGGTGAACCCGGCTGACTTTCCCGCTGCCTCCTGTGTCTGCATTATGACAGGCAGCTGCCTGGAGGGAGGGTACAGCTCCTCTCCCAGCCCACCACCCTCGGGGGATCCCTGCATGGGCTCCTCTGAGCACCCCTCGCTGCAAGGAGCTGGGCTGTGCAGGGCAAGTGCTCAGGGAAGCTGAGTGGAGCAGCCTGGGCACCTGTCACTGACTTTTTGAAGCTGGGGCACAGCCCTTGGGTAGGAAGGATTGCAAAACAGCTAAGGCAGGAGATAAAAGATGCTAAAACATGCCAGGGAGCAGTGGGGAACCCCAGAGTGCCCCTGGCAGCCGCCCAACTGCACGGTGCTTGGCAGGATGGTGGGATGGGATGTCTTCAGGACTGACCTTCAGTAGGTCCCCATTCCTGGAACTGGGCTGTTTCACAGGAAGGATGAACAGCTTGCTTTCCTCCCCAGGATGGGAGGGAACTGTTTGCTGCCAGATCACCCTGGCTGCAGAGACACTTTCCCAGCACACATGGGCTTAACTCTTAGGCAAGACCTGTCTTGCACCCCCAGACCACATAGCTGGTTCCACTGCACAAAATGGGGATCCCCAATGCTTGACTCAGTCCCTGTCCCTCCCCCGCTTCCCTCGCCCCCGGCTCAGAGAAGCTCCAACTTTCCCCAGAATAAGCAAACCCTGATCAGACAGCATTCCACCCCCCAAGGCAATTAGGATGGGAAAAGATTTTGCAGACCCCTGGAGGAGGTGCCCCAACAGTGATGTTTCTCCTGGTCCTGCTACACAGCCCAGGGTGGTGCTAACACTGGGGGCTGCAGGGGTGGGGAGATGGGGGGCATATTTTTTCTGCCCATCAAAATTTTGGGAGAACTTGGAACTCTACTCAATGGGACAGGACACTGACTCACACTCTCATGATCAAGAGGTATGTATTGATGGCACTGTGAGTGCCCCACAGGGCCATGACAGCACCCTCATCACGAGCTTGACACCCATCACTCAGCTCCTGCTGTGGACCCCCAGGTGATGTGTGCCAGTCCCTGCTGCTGCCACAGCCTCCTGAGCTGCCCCTGCCTGGGCAATGCTGAGCCTCTGGGAGCTGTGATGGCTCCTGGCACTGCCAGCTGCTGCTGTCTCTGCTGATCTCAGCTGGGTGCAGAGCCAGCAGCTCCAGTCCATGGCATTTCCCTCCAGCTGAAGCAGCAGGCAGGAATTCAAGTCCTGCAGGTGGGAGGCATGGTATGACTCGGTGCCCTCCTCACAAAGTGCTGGAGTGCCCAATACCTCACCCCACAGAGGGTGTGGGGCAGAAGTGTGGCTGCAAAGGGGTCCCTTCCCACAGTGTTGGGTGCAGGAAGGGTGTTTGTCTTTTCTGCAAGAACAACCGCCTGGGAGGCAGTTCAGGGAGCCTTTCCCTTCTTCCTCACAGAGTGAATTGCCGGACATTTGCTGAGATTGAGATTACAGCACATATGTATCTGGATTTCTGCCTCACCATGTCTGGGAGAAAGCTGGGAGTACTTTGGAAACCTTGCCAAGCCTTGTTCCTCTGCCTAGGGGGAAAAGAGGTGGGAGGGAAGGGGCTGAAAGTTTCTCTGCCAGCAATGGGATGCCAAGGCACAGATCACCTGTAACAGGGTGCCCTGGGAGAAGTGTTCCTGTGCTGAGAGTGACCCAGCTGTCCCGAGCAGCCTCTGGCCCCGGGCAGCAGGCTAAGAGTGAGTGCACATGTGCCCGCCCAGCCTCGGGACTTCAGCAGGGCAGAGAAGCGAGCCATTGTCCCCCTGCAGTGCCAGCCCCGCGGGCACCACCCGCCGCCAAGGCCCCGGCTGGTACAGGCTGCCGGGTGGGACACAGCGGTTGTGCCATGGCCGGACTGGTCCGGCCAGCAGTAACCATGGTCTTCCTCTGCTTCACTGTGCGTCTGGAGGCCAGCCCGGAGCTGTCCGGTGAGTCAGGGTGAAGGCAGGGAGGTGGGGGATGCTGAGGACTGCACTGGTATGATGGGAGGGTGAAGTGACAGCAGGTTGGTGGGGTAGGGACAAGTGAGGTATAAACCATGGCAGGCCAGAGTGAGTTTCCCCAAAACTTTGGGATTTCTTTATCCCCACACAGGGCTGTTCTCCGAAAACACACCGCACACATCCCACAGCCCTGGTGTGCGTAAGAGTGGCTCCCCAGCT
Organism: Corvus cornix cornix; assembly: GCF_000738735.6. Taxonomy (NCBI): domain Eukaryota; kingdom Metazoa; phylum Chordata; class Aves; order Passeriformes; family Corvidae; genus Corvus; species Corvus cornix. The sequence goes on from NC_047058.1 coordinate 20,291,044, forward strand.
CTGCTGTGCTCCCATGGACAGTTTGGAGACAGAAAAGTAAAGAAACAAATATCAAGCCAGTTCCTGAGCTTTGCTGAGCACCCCCCAGCCACAACACTCATGTCCTCGGTGCTGGGCAGTGTGTAGAGCTGAAGGAATACCCAGGGCTGCCCTGCCAGCCTTCCCTGTTCTGAGAAGGGGAGGGAAGAGTTGGGCTGAAGCTGTACCTGGTGCCTGGATGGAGGTGGTGGCTGTGCCCCAGCTAGTGCCACTCGTGAGTAGGGGTGCTGCAAGATTCCCTGCCACGAGACACGGCAAGGGTCAGAGGCTCTACCCAGGGCCATGCTGGTGAGCCTTATAGATGTAGACAAGGCAGAAATTTGGGATCCCTTGTGCCCCAGCTCTTTGAACAGACAGGACAGGTGCAGGCAGGCTGGGCACCAGGCGTTCCCCAGGGATCATCTGGGAACAGCCATGCACACCTTCCCTCTGCTCAGCCGGGCCCAGGTGGGTGAAAGCGCGATGCTGCAGGGCAGGCTGCGGTGAGGAGGATGTGATTTCATCTGGGCAGAGCTAACGGCACAACCACAGCACCGGAGACTGAGTCAGCTGTACTGGCACAAATCACTCACAAAGTCTGCCTACAGCCTCCTCAACATGGCTCCACCCAAAAAAACATCTTCACAACTGCTCACTGGCCCAAAATAGTGTGATGAAGAAACCTCAGCCCCCACTGCAGTGTTCAAGCCTCAGTTTTAAAATACAAACCACTGGTGCTGCCAGCTGGCATGACAGCAGAACAGGGTGCCTGCCTCAAGGCTGGATTTGGGGAAACCCATTTCTTCTCATATTTCTCCCCTGAGTTCCCCACCATCCCCAGGATTTGGCTGAGCCCTCTGCATCCAGGGCTGCCCAGCAGTGGGGGGTTTAAGCAGCCCTACATCCAGCAGTGTCGGGTATGGGCAGGTGGAATTGGAGTCAGTGCCAGGAAGAAGTCAAGGCTGGGGTGGCTCTGAAACCTTCAGGAGAGCCTGACTGCTGCCAGGTGTGGGGCTGGTGCTGCAGCTGTGGGGCTGCTGCAGCAGATGCAGAGGAAGGGGATGGGGGCTGGCAGCCTGGGCAGGGTCCTGTGCCCCTCACAGCCCCCAGCATCCAGTGATACGGGGCAACCAGAGGAGAGGGACAGGACAGGGTTTGTCCTGCCCCCTCTTTGTGGGCACCGCACCCCAAGGGGCTGGTCCAGCACCGTGCCATTCAAAGAGCATCTTTGCATTGCACTGGAGCTTTGACCTGGCTAGAATACTTTGTCTACTGCCATCTACCCTCCTCTACCTCTCCTTTCCTTTCTCCTCCAGCATGCAGAGAAGCAATTGAGGGCTTGTTTCTGGGATGCTGTGGCCACCCACTTGCTCATCCCAGCTTGCAAGGGATAATGCCAAGGGAGAGATTTACTCCGAGCTGGAGGCAGCTCCCAGCTGCACCCGCTGACATCCCAGGGAGGGATGCTGACTGCAGATGCCAAAGGGTTAGTGGCAGCACTGAAGGTGAAAGGGGCCCTTTGTGCTGCTGAGCCTGGCACCAGTTTGCACAGAAGGGGAGGGAGCTTGTGCTCGCACCTTCTTGTCTTGGTTTGGGGGAGTTTGACACACAGGGAGTTGGGGGACAGGGTACATGTCCTGCCCTGGGGCCCAGCACTGGCCTGGGGCTGAGGTGCAAGTTCCTCCAAAGACCCTACAGCTGGGGATTGGGGTCTGTAATATGCTCGGAAGCCCTATGTTGCCCTGTCCCCATCTCCCAAGCCTCAAAATTATGCTTTCCCTTTGCTTTTTTTTTACTCAAAACCACAAATGGCTTCATTCAGGGCCTACACATTACATTTTGTCAGCTTTTCTTGCTTCCTCGGCCTTCTCCAGCAACTGGTGCCTGCTCAGAGCACCTAGCAGCTTGAAGAGCTGTTACTAAAACAGCTTCCTTGCCCACCCAGTACAGCCAATGCCAACTGGAGGCAATGCTACATGTTAAGCCCTTGGAGAGGCCAGGCAGGACAGTCCCACTTTGCTGTCCCCCTGTTTCCTGTAGGGAAAACAACAGGGGCAGTAGTTTGGGACACAAAGTAGGTGGGATTGAAAGAGAGAAGCATTCTGTGATGGGAATTCAAGGAGGGAAGAGCCAGCGCCCATTGAAAGGGCTGTGGGCCAGGAATGGTTTGGACCAATACACTGGGCTTCTTCAGCAGAGACCTGAGGCCAGCTGGGCTCAGGTGATGACTTTGTGGCTCACGCTCATCCATACTGACCCAGCCAGCTGTGGGAGCCTGCAGCAGCCCCTGGACCTTTCTCTCATCCGGCTCACGGCTCAGCTTGTGACAGACTTGTGACAGAGCGCATCCGCCTCACCCTGACTCCAGGGATCATCACTGGGGGACCATCTCTGGCTCACCCTTGTTCTCTCCCCACCATGGCTCCATAACAAGCCTGATTTTCTCTAAACACTTGATGACTCCTTATGGGATTTCCCCATCTTCTCTGACCTGCTGTACTGCCTCCCGCTTTCCCTTCCTGTTGCTAACCAGTTCAACTATTCCGTGCTGCTTTCCAGGCTCTCAGCAGCAATGCTGTATGCAAGGTTTGCTACAAGCCCATCTTCTCTGCTGCTGTCCTGCTCTGATCCTGTTCACCCCATAAGTGCCTCATCTCAAGACATCCTCACTGCCACCAGGACTTGGGTGCCCAAGTGCCACCACTGCCGTGGCCCTGATGTCTCCTTTGGACAATGCCTCCCCTGCTTTCCTCTTCCAGGGTACCTGCGCAAGGTGCTGAGGAATCACACTGCCCACACCTGCGATGGAGAGCAGCTTCTCATCGTCTGCCCTCGCAAAACCACCATCAGCATCCTCGGTGCCTTCTATGGGCGTCGTGTGCCCAGCGCCAACCTCTGCCCCAGCCCCAACAATGCCTCCCAGGAGAGCACTGAATGCACGTCTGCCACTGCCCACCTGGTAAGGGAGGGATCCCAGGGGCCGGGCTGCACATCCCTCTGTCTCCGCATCACTGAGCTGTCTGCTTAGGCTGGGGGACTGCAGGCAATGCAGCCTCCCCGTGCCCTGAGGAGGTTTTCACCAGCATCAGGATTACAGAATCACAGAATCAAAGACTCAAAAAAGCTTCTTGAACTCTGTTAGGCTTGGTGCTGAGACTTTCTCTGGCTGGGCGTTCCCAACCACCCTCTGTGAGAGGAACCTTTTTCCAATATCCTGCCTAAACCTGCCCTGACACAACTTCAGCCCATTCCCTTGGGTCCTGTCATTGGTCACCATAGAGGAGAGATCAGTGCCTCCCCCTTCTCTTCCCTTCACGAGGAAGTTGTAGACTGAAATGAGATCTTCCTCAGACTCCTCCAGGCTGAACAGACTAAGTGTCCTCAGCCAGTCCTCATAAGGCTTCCCCTCAAGGCCCTTCACCATATTTATTGCCCTCCTTTGGATGCTCTCTAATAGTTTAATATCTTTCTTATATTGTGGTGACCAAAACTGCACACAATATTCACGGTGAGGCCACCCCACTGCAGAGCAGAGCTGTACAATCCCCTCCCTGGCCTGGCTGAACCCCCCAGGACATGGTTGGCCCTGCTGGCTGCCAGGGCACTGCTGGCTTATATTCAGCTTTTTGTTGACCAGGACCCCCAGGGCCCCTGCTGCAGCACTGCTTTCCAACATCAAATTCCCCAGTTTGTCCATACACCCAGGGTTGCCCCATCCCAGGTACAGAATCCAGCACTTTTCCTTATTGAAATTCCTATGGTTGGTGACTGCCCAGTCCTCTAATTTGTCGAGGTCTCTCTGTGGAGCCTCCCTGCCTTTGAGGGAGTCAACAGCTCTTCACAGTTTTGCATCATCTGTGATTCACTGTGGGGCCCTTTTCCTAGACCATATTTGGAAGATAAGGGTGGAAGAGATGTTCTGCCATACATCCCAGAGTGGAGCCTGGCGGGAGGCACTGCTGTGTCCTGAGCTGGCTTGCAATCCCACAGGAAGCAGCAAGCTCGGAGAAAGCCCTGGAAGCTGGGGCTGGCTTCTGGGAGAGGAGCTTTGCCGTAGCCAAGGTGTTAGGCTCACGAAGTGAGACAGGACCCCACGAGATGCTGTGCTCATCCCTGTGGCTGCATCCCCTGGGGTTAGCACAGAGCTTGGCTCTTCCCCAGCCAGAAGCAGCCCCCATCTGTGCTGGCAGGTCCCAGGGAGTGGATTAATGAAGCGGACCAAAGGGGCTCTGTTTGATGGCAGCAGCTGGTGCAGGGAAAGGGTAGGAAAGCAGAGGCTCACAGAAGAAAAGTGATGGAACCTCCCCAAAGTTGATGCCTGGGTCCCTCGATGGGGACATTGTTTCATGTGCTGCTTTTCTAAGACCCTGTTCCAGCTCCTTGCTAGGGCTGGGACAAACCTGCAGCAAAGCCAGTGACTGCAGCTGCCTGCAGGAAAAGGGAATGAGCTGGAGAAGAGGAAGAAGAGCTGAGGAGCCAGTGCCCTGCTAAGGAGCTCGCAGGGCTTTCCTGCCTGGTCCTGCTCCAGCTCCAGCCATACATCCCCTCCTGGGATCCTGCATGTCCCAGGAGGTCTGCAAGCACCAAGCTCGACCATGCTGGCATGGCACCAGGCTGGCCCCATGAACCACCCTGCAAGCACAGAGGGTCCCCCTCCCTGCAGGATGGAGAGTATGGCCTGGCACAGGTGCTTGGAAAGTGAGAGCAGGTCCGTATAGCTCAGGTTCATACTGGGTGAACAGTGGGGTGGCCATGCTGGCACAGGGCTGGGATACCCGCTCCTGCTTAAGGAGCAGGGATGTCTGGAGGGCAGAGAGCAGAGCTGCTGACAAGGCTCAGCTCTGTTCAGGCAGCAACTGGGAAGAGAGATTACTTCTGTTTCCTTAGTGAATTTCCCTTCTGGCAGCCAGTGAAGACTAAGGGGAGGTTCAGTCCTAAGCTGGGCAGGAGGGACAGGGACAGAGGAGGGGAAGGAGACATGAGAAGGGGCTCCGTTTTGGGTGCTGGGATCCCCGGCCTGAGTCACGAGGCGGCGGACAAAGAGGGGGACATAGGGGCAGGGAGTCCCACAGCCACCCGAGGCCGGGCTACCCAGAGACTGCTGCCAGAGCCGAGGGCCCGCCGTGGCCACCCGCGGGCTGGCCGCGTACGCAGGAGGGAGAGCGGCCGCGGCCACCTCGGTCACCGGTGGGGCCCGGCCGGCCCGTGGGTGAACCCTTGTCCCCACCTTGTGGCCGCGCGGGGACATTGCACGGACCGCGGGGACGCGAGCGCACGGGGCAGAGTCAGCGCGCACCTGCACAGGTGTTAGGGACGCGCGGCGTGGTGTGGTACTGGGATGCCAGCACAGGTGGTAGCAGACGTGCTGGCACACAGCTCACTGTGGGTGCAGGGGAGGAATTGGTTCAGGAATGGGCACTGGAATTGGCATGTCTGCATCAGGGGTGGGCAGGAGCAGCTGTGGGGCAACAGGCCATTTCCCTGAGCCTGGTGATAGCACTGAGGGACAGGAGGTGAGAACAGCCTCAGGACTTCTCACCCAACTCACATCTGTTCCACTCTGCTCTCCAGAAGCTGCTGGCTGAGTGCCAGGACCAGCAGTGGTGCCAGTTCTCAGTGCACAGCCAGGTCTTTGGGCCAGACCCATGCCCTGGGACACACAAGTATCTCATCGCTTCCTACAAGTGCCAGCCAGGTGAGGTGGAACACAGTCTGGGCAACACTGCATGGGCTCTTCCTGACCTCAGCTGCTCAGAAAGGGGCAGGAAGGAGAGCATGGCTACTCCTGTACCTTGCAGCCCTCTTTCAACCCTCCCCTCGGCCTAAGAGAGGTGATTCAGGATGCATTGGGACACTCTGTGATGTCACTCCCCAGGGAACCATCGGGTCAAGACCGTGTGCGAGAATGACAAGCTTAGGCTGCAGTGTCGACCAAAATCCATCCTGGCCATTTATTCTGCAAGTTATGGACGATTCCTGCGGGGCAAACCAGAGTGTGATGCCTTGAACACCGGAGGACCCCATATAGGTATGCATATGGTTCGAGACAGAAATGGGACAGGAACCATGCAGAGAGTATGGCACAAGTCCATCACTGGGCTGTACCTGTGTCCCATGGCCTCAGCTGGCTGATGCCCAGCAGGGAGGGGTAGGCAGCTCTGCCCATGGGTCCATGCCTTATGTCTCTGCAGAGTGTGTGGCTCCAGACGCTCTGCGCAGGGTCTCCAAGAAGTGCCACCGCAAGGGGAACTGCACCGTGGCTGCTGACAAGGCCACCTTTGGGGACCCATGCCTCCCCGGCATGAAGAAGCAGCTGCGAGTCTCTTACACCTGTGGTGAGAGCTCCCCACGGAGCCAGGGGCACAGGGGCCACTGGTGGAGTGTCTGCTGTGCCCACCCCATGCCAGGCAGGCAGGGGCATGGGGCTCCCCAGGCACACAGGGGCTGCAGGGGAGGAGCAGGGTGGTGATGCTTGGTGTGTGCTCTCCTTGCAGTGCCCAAGCAACTGCTGGAGGAGGTGGGCCCTGACACCTCAGACCCCTTCCTGCTCTCGGACTACATGCATGGTAATGTGGGGGAAGGGAGGTTACACCACAAACAGTGTGGCACCATGTCCATGCTTGGGTGAACCAGCCCTTCCATGGCCTGTCTGCATCCCTGGTACCAGCCCCAGCCTATCACCTGTGTTCCATGGTGGAAGCCATCCCTTGGTCAGTGCCCGTGTCTGAGGGGCTGGAGGTGGCATCTGCTGGAGCAGGGGAGGGGAAGACACACAGGGTCATCCGTGCAGGCAGCAGAGCATTTGTGCAGGAAGGATGGAGTGTGGTATGGGGAAGGACAAGCAGGAGTAGGCAGCCGGGACACGGAGCACTGAGAGCACCTCGTGTCTCAGCCTGCACCCCCTTGTCACTGCAGGTGGCTGGTACAAAGGCCCCAGGTTCTCCAGGCTCCAGGAAGACCGCATGGTTTTTACTAGCTCTCTGGAAGCTTTTGCCCACCTTTGGGGTACGTGCCCTCCCTGGGTCTCATGCAGCAGTCAGGGGAACAGGACAGGCTGGGGGTGGCTGGGGTCCCGGATGGCCCCAGCTCAACCCAGGGCTCATCTCAGAGGCAGCCAGATCCCAGACCTCTCCCGCAGGGTCAACAGGCACACAAAGGAGTAGGGCCCATGCTGGGTTTGGGGTGGACAGGTAGGGCAGGAGTTCAGAGGTTGAACAAGCCCCAAAATCCCACAGCACCAAGAGTCATGGTGTGGCTACAGTCCTGCCTGTGGGCCTTCCTCTTCTAACAGGCCAGATTACCCTTTTCCTTCCTGCCCTGGGTCTTTTCCTTCCTGCCCTGTCTGCAGGTACTGATAGAGACCACCTCTCTGTAGGCAAAAATTTCCCTTGCCAGAGGAAATTACTCATTTAATCCCCCAAAGGATTATTCTTTCCTCTGCTCTGCCTCACCCCCATCCCAATGGAGGTTTTCTTTGGGGAAAGGCACATTTCAGGACTGGTGGGTGCTGATGAGGCTCTAGGCAACACTTCCATGGTCAGTGGGGCAGGGTCTGTCCTGCCTCTGCAGCCTGGGTGGTGAGGGCATCCCTGCTCCCCTCTTATTCCCAAATGCCTGGCAGAGGGGCTTTGCAGGCACTGATACAGGCTGCAGAGCAGTTTGTACCTTGGTGTCTTTCTTTTCTTTTCCCCTCAGGTGTCCCAGAGAAAGTTGCCCTCTACTTTCTTTGTGGAGTCTCAGGAGGCCTTATGTTGCTGCTGTGCATCATCAGCCCCAAAACGACCTTCCTCCAGGAGATGGGGGAGGCTCTCAAAGATCCAGAGCTGGGGAGCAGCTCGGAGCTGGGCAGGACCAAGCTGCGGGATGAGCAGGATGAAGATGTCCCTGATGACAGCTCCTCAGACTCCTCCTTCCGCCGCCTCACCCGCACCTACCGGGCAACTGACAGCATCTTCAGCCCTGAGCTGACGGCAGCTATGGAGGGAGCAGTGGAGCACCAGGGCCACAGTGGGGAGGAGATCTGGATGCCCAGGGAGTCAAGCCCGTATGCCATACACAAGATCAAATCGGCCACCAAATAAGAACTGGAAGAAAATGGCTGGAGAGCAGCAGAGGGATGCAGGCTCAGTGGGATCCGATATCAGACAGACATAAGAGTTTGGGCTCCTTGGGGCGACTGGACATCCCAAGAGGCAGCAGGGTCATGGCAGCTCCAGCGTGTCCATCAACTCACTGCTCCCCCAGCATGGTAACTCTAGCCTGGGGGTGACATGCAGTCCCTGGGTGTGATGAGGGGCTGTGTAACGGCTCCGTGAGCCATTGGCTCCTTTGCCACAGACACGCCACTAACCCTAACCTAACCTCCCTGTTCTCAGCTCACATCATCTGGCTCTAGAGTTGAACCCTCATCAGGTGTGCCAAGCCCACCCTGAGCCCTTCGAGGCTGTTTGCTCTTATTTCTCCTTGGGTACTGGCTTCCACTCCTGGTGCTGCAAATGCACCCTGCACTCAGGCACTGTGCCAGCAGCAGAGGCAGGAATGGCCAGGACACAGGGAGACACAGGTGGAGTGGGTGTGCAAGCACAGCAGGCATCACCAGCACAGCCCCACCACAGTGCATGCCATGCAGCCCTGCTGTGCCAAGGGAGCTACTCCCCAGGCTGGGGCCACTGGCAGCTCAGCATGACACTGCCTCTCACTCTCCATTCAGGAGCTCTGCCACGCCGTGTTGCTCTGTGCTTTCCTTTGTACTTTCCCCAGTGGCAGCAGAGCCCCAAGTTTTAACTTGCTGTGTTTTTTCCCAGTAAATAAATGCAACAGCTCTTGGGCACATTTCTCCCTGACCTTGGCCATTAGTAATGAAAAAGGGAAAAAGGAAGAGGCAGTGAAGTATCTTGCCTCCCACCAGTGCTTCTGGCACTTGGCTATGGGAAGTAACAAGTTGGGCCTGTTTTACCACAGGAAGGGATAAGGTTTTAGCCTGGGGAAGGGAAATGGGGAAAAGCAGTCCATCTGGGTTTGAGGAATGATGCTTCCCTGTCCTTGCTGCTCTTCTTGACCCTGGGGCTTCCTGACTGGTAAGCAATCCTGGAGCAAAGGCCCCCAGATACCATGCAGACGGGCTTCTTGGCCGTCCTGCAGTGCCAAGAAGCCAGGCTGGGGCTGAGGTCTGCTCCAGCTCGAAAAGGCAGTGCAGGCTTTTTTAGTGCTGTGGAAAGAGGCTGGATGGAAGCAGAAACCCAGCTCTCCTCACAATAGGGACATATCAGGCACAGATGCTCTTGAGCTAGCAGCTAGAGTCCAGCGGGAGCTAGACAGCAGAGTCTAGTGGGAGGAGCCAAGGACCTGCATTCTACCTGATTTGAGGGGCTGCTGAGGGAATGTCAGAGCCCAAGGAGAGCTTGCAGAGCTCTCACCTCCAACTGGCCCCCAGCATCCTTAGATTGTGGGCAGGACTGAGACCACAGTTCTGCCTCAATGCTTGGACAGCTGGCACAGATCCTGCTGCACACCCATGGCTTCACTTTGCACTTGTTGCTCTCCTCATCTTTTATCCCACATCCCCCACATCCGGGGTGATTTCAGCTCGTGTGGTGCGACTTGCACCCCTGCAGCAGGCCTGGGATTCCCAAGAGCCTCACCAGGAGCACCAGCATGGCAGTGCTTCAGAAACTGGAAAAGCCAGCTTCCCAGTGCCAAGCCTGGGCAGGACAGGCAGACATGAAGCTGTCCCAAAGCAGGCAGCTTATTCCAGCCTCCACAGAGACGTGGGCAGACTTGGATGGGAGTTTTGGCTGAGGATCTTACCCCACAGGATAACCAGGTTTCCATTGGCAGTGGGATGTGTTCTGGCTCTGCCTGGCTAGTATGCACCCAACTTGTATTTTTGGCTGGGCTATGCCCTGCCTTAACATGCACAGGGAAAGGATCCCACAGGATCCCAACCCAATAGCAAGCAAGCCTCAGGAAGGCCCCAGGCCGGGGACAGAAGCAATGACAGGAGGAAACAAGATGGGCTGGAGCTGCAGCAGCCCTGACCAGTTTTGGGGACCGAAGGGACCCAGATTTAAACCTCCACTGGACCTGTGAACAGAATTCTGCTCCTGGCTGTCCATGACCCAGGTCTTTCTGCTGGAGATGTAGCAGAGCTGCCTGCATGCAGCCCAAGCCATGTGCCTGATCCTGCCCATGTGGCCCTTGGGCAGCAGGTTTAAATCCCCTCAGATGCTGGCACTGCTGTGTTTCCTCGGCCAGGGGTTCATCAGCTCCACCCGCAACAGCAGCACATGGGTGTGGAATTATCTGAAAGGATTTTCTTGAGTTAAACTTAGGAATTTGAAAGGTTTTTCCGGGAACCTGGTGGCTGGGGGAAGCTTTCCTCTGCTGCAGTGCTGAGCTCTGCTGAGTTTACCTCAGTGGGGGCTTCACTTGAGCCAGAGCTCAGTGGCTCTGAAAAGCCCCCAAGAGTTGCTGAGGGCACGGGACTACTGCATGGTGGTGGCATGAGAGCAAAGGACTGCGCTGGAAACTCACAAAGGAGCAGAGTGATACAGTGAGTATCAAGTATATGAACATGGATCATGTGTCTGACACATGAAAAGTGGGTGGCTTTTCCAAGACTAGTTTATCAAGGAACAAAGCAAGCTGTGGGTGTGAGGAGTCTCATGCACTCCTTTCCTGACACATGGAAATTGACTACAAGCCAACTGACAGCCTGAGTGAGCCTGGCTGCATGGCAGGGGTCTCCTCAAGAACTGCAATGCCCTGAAGGCTGGTCCTTGATACACACAGAGTGCTCTTACCCTCAGCAGATGTTTGGTAAGCAGCTGGTATTGCCTATAACCCCATAGTACAGTGACTGTGACATGTGCCTTGGTAACTTTGACCCTGTCCTGGTCGCTGTGGCAGTCCCAGTGAGCCTCACCCTGAACTTGGTCAGTCATGCCTATATGACACCACATGAACACTGCTCCTGTGGTACCTCAGATAGTCAAAGTAGGGTTAGACTAGATACTAGAAAAATATCTTCCCTGTGAGCGTGGGGGGGGGGGCCCTGGCACAGGCGCCCAGAGAAGCTGTGGCTGCCCCTGGATCCCTGGAAGTGTCCAAGGCCAGGTTGGACGGGATTTGGAGCAACCTGGGATAGTGGATGGTGTCCTTCCCCACGGCAGGGGGTGGAACGGGATGAGCTTAAGGTCCCTTCTCACCCAAACCGTTCTGTGATTCTCCAAGCGATCCGAATCCTCTGTTCCCGACACCGGGTCAAGGAAGGTGCACGGCCAGCACACCCTGTCCCCCAAACCAGAGCTCCCCAGCCCACTGGGAAAGGGCAGCCCCGAGGTCTGGGACCCACAGCCTCGGCTGCGGGCGGAGGCAGAGGACCCAGTGGACCCCAGAGCCGCTCCACCCGCCCCGAAGGACAGCAAGGCCGGCGCCGCTCCCCCGGCCACGCCGAGGCTCCCCACTCGACTGCCCGGCCGCCACGCCACCCCCTCCGGGCCCCACGGAACGGATTTAAACGGCACCCACGCCCACCAATCACTGCCCGCTCGGCCCGGCGCTCGCCCCGCCCCTGCCGCATGCCCGCCCTTCCATTGGCCGCCGGCGTTGAATTTTAAACGCTGCCGCCCTGCCCCTTAGCAACTGCATCCCTCTGCGCCCGCCGATTGGCCACCGCCTGGCACCGCCTCGCACTCTGATTGGACGAGGCTCGGCCAGTGCTGGCCGGCCGCTACCGAACTGCTACTTTCAAAAGCGCCGGGGCCGGAGGTGCGGGGACAGCGGCCGGGCATGGGTGAGTGGGGAGGGGACATCCCGGGCGTGGGGTGACTGGGGGGGACGACCTGGGGATGGGTGAGTGGGGTCTCCGGGGGCTGCGGGGGAGTGGGCAGCGCTGGGACCCCTAGGCGGTGGCAGGCGTGGGGACCCTGGAGGGTGCAAGGGAGTGGGCGCCTCCAAGACCCCCGGCTCCCCTAGGGAACTCCGGGGGGTGCAGGGGAGAGGGTAACTTTGGGACTCCCCACTTCTCCAGGGGACCCTGAGGGTTGTAGGGGAGTGGAGATCTCCAAGACCACGAGCTCTGCGAGGAAGTGCAAGCCCTTGCATCCTTCTCTGGGATGTAGGAATCTGGGAGTTGCCTGTCCCACCTCGCCCAGCAGAGTGCTTTTGGTGGCGGTCTTTGGGGTCCATGTCCCTTCCTCCCTGGACTCCTAGCCAGACTTGTCCCTTGCCTGGGCTTGTCTTGGGGCACTACCCTCCTGCCGTGCTCAGGGAAGGGGTCAGTCCCCCTGTTCCGCCCCAAGATGGGCGAGTGTCCCTGGAGGCAGGCCAGCAGCAGCCCCCATCACATCCTGCTTTGCCCCCAGCTTGCTCGCAGAGACCAAGGGAGAGGATGCCGTTGCCACGCAATGCCAAGATGCTGACTACCAAGCAGTCCCGAGCAGGCAAGGTAGGCCCTGCTACAGAGAATGTCGACCCCGAGAAGGTGAGCACCAAGCCAGGCGAGGGCTGTAGGGGCACTTCTGTGGGGCAGCTGACCACTATCTTCTAACAGCCTCTCTTGCAGGAGGAGAGCTGTCATGCCAAGAGGTCTTCGTCCTCACCCCAGGGTGGGCCCAAGAAGAGATCAGCATTTGGGGACATCACCAATGTGAGTGCTTCTGTGAGGGTGGGAGTTCTGGTGCCCACTGTGAGCCCCCCATGGTGGGGGGGGCATGCCCCATGCCCATTAGGAAGAGGAGAGGTCTTCCTGCAGGGCATACCTTGTTTTCCACTGTGCAGCCCCTATATCCCCCTGTTCTGACCCAAACAGGCTCACAAGAACCAGGTGGTGGCAGGGAAAAAGGAGGCTGTGAAAGTTGCTCCACCCAAGGCACAGAAGGCACATAATGCCTTGGGGGTGGCCAAGAACAACGAGATCAACCTAAAAAAGTGAGTAGCTGGAGGCAGGGGTTTGCTGCAAACTTGTCCCATGGGGACAAGTAGTGGGAGTTCCCTTGGGTGATGGAGACCCTGCCAGATGCAGGGGAGAAATAGTATATCTACTACAAATGGCATCAGGTTGTGCCAGGGGAGGATTAGGTTGGATATTAGGCAAAACCTTCCCCAAAAGGGATGTCCAGCCCTGGCACAGGCTGCCCAGGACAGTTGTAGAGTTACCTTCCATGGAAGGATTTAAAAGTCATGTGGATGTGGCTCCTGGGGACATGGTTTAGTGGTGGGCATGGCAGTGCTGGGGGAACTGTTGTTCTCAATATCTTTAACGGTCTTTCCCAACCTTAGTGATTCTAAGAGTCTGTGGGTATATTTTAGGTGTGGTTTGGCCCCTTCCTGAAGCAGCAAGAGTCTCTGGAAGGCCCCTTTCAGCCAAGAAATTTGGCCAATGATTTATGCTCTTGTCCTTCCCAGGTCAATGAAGAAAACTCCCCCAACAGCTCCTGCAGACCCCAAAGTGAATCCTGTGCCAGAGAAGCTGGTGTCTGTGCAGGAACTGAAGCCTCCTGAGGAGAGGGTAGGGACCCTGGGCTGCAGCATTGCCCCAGGCCCATCACAGCACTGGTCTGTGGCTGCCACTGGTGGTACTGAGGCACCAGGCAGTGCTCTGGACCTTGGAGAGACTTTGGCCAGCGTGATGGAAAGCTGGGGAGGGGGGGTAAAGCACACCACCATCTTCCTTCAAGAATCCTCCCATGGGAAAGAGTGGGGCAGGGACTGCAGGGTGATGAGGGCAGGTAGGAAAAGGGGGGTGCAGAGGGGCAGCAGCCTTGCCCCAACAAGGTGACCAGCACCCACAGGGCCTCCCCCTTATTGCTGCCTCTTCCGTTCCAGCAGGTACCAGCAGTGGAGGACATTGACAAGGAGCAGCTGGGTGACCCCTATGCCAATGCAGAGTATGCCAAGGAGATCTTTGAGTACATGCGGGAAAGAGAGGTGCGTGATGCCTGTCCAGGGGGTGACAGTCCTGTCTGGGGAAGGAGTAACTGCAGGCAGGGCCACTGACTGCCCAGAGGCTCTGACCACCTGGCAGGGGCCTGCACGGGGTGGAAAGGGGCTTGTTCTGAGGGTGGGGATGTTTGCCCTGTCCCTGACAGCTGGCTCTTTGGCAGGAAAAATTCATGCTTCCTGACTACATGGAGAAGCAGACAGACATCAGTGGGGATATGCGTGCTATCCTTGTGGACTGGATGGTGGAGGTGCAGGTGAGAGGGCACAGCTTTCTGCAGAGCAGCCCCCATGCTGCCTTTGGCACGTGTGACCTCAGTGTGCTGGCAGAGGCTCCTGCAAGCATTCCCAGTGCAGAGCTGATCCTCCCCCTGTGTGGGCTAGGGATGAGCCTATATCCCTCCCTCTGAGCCTGGCCTATGGGCACCCCTGGCCTCTGTGAGAGCTGGGTGGGGCTGGGCAGGCCTAACTTCTGTCTGACACTCTGTTATGACCCCCGCTCTCATTCTTGCAGGAGAACTTTGAGCTGAACCATGAGACACTGTACCTGGCTGTGAAGCTGGTGGACCACTACCTGGTGGAGGTGGTGAGCATGAGGGAGAAGCTGCAGCTCATTGGCTCCACTGCCATCCTCATTGCCTCCAAATTTGAGGTGACTCTTTGTGTGCTGTCCTGGGGTGCAGGGGCAGAGGGGCTGTGCCTCTCTTGCCCCTGTGGGGTTTTGGAGAAGGCCAGGCCACTGCTGAGAGCTGCTGAGATGGCATGTCTGTCATGTTCCTCCTTCCTGTCCCAAGGGCTGCGAATCCAGTCATGGTGGGCTGAATCCTGTCTCCTGGTGTCACTGGAGTACCACCTTTTCTCTGCTCTGCAGAGACCATCAGGATACCTTAGTTCACCTCATGCAGGCATGGAGTTAAAGCCAAGGGCTGCAGGAGTGCGGACATCACACAAGTCCCACAGGGTGGTGTTAACAGTCCTTGCTGAGTCTGGCAGCACATGAACACTTACAGGGCCTGTGGGATGGGTAGGATCTCCTGAGTGGGGCCAGGGTGAACCCCCACAGGGGTGCTGAGCAGTTGTGCCCCCGCAGGAGCGGTGTCCACCATGTGTGGATGACTTCCTCTATATCTGCGATGACGCCTACAAGCGGGAGGAGCTTATTGCTATGGAGATGAGCATCCTCAGCACCCTCAAGTTCGATATCAACATCCCCATCCCCTACCGCTTCCTGCGGCGCTTTGCCAAGGTGAGTGCATTTGGAGGGTGGGCTGGTGTCCAGGTGTCTCCAGGCACCCCTTCTGTTGGCTCCATGGGATGGTGACTTGCATTGCTGGAGCTTCAGGCTCCCAGTTGGCAGCAAGGAAACTGTCCAGGTCCCCTCAAAAGGGTTGAGGGTGGTGGTTTGTGATAGGCTGGGTGCGTGGGATCTCTGTCTTATGCCCCAGAGGCAGCCTTCTAGATCCCAAAAAGGCTGGGAAGGGGAGCAGCATTGCTCAAAAGTCTGAGCCTTTCCCTGCCCATTGGCTGTAGTGTGCCCGTGCCACCATGGAGACACTGACACTGGCCCGCTTCCTCTGCGAGATGACCCTGCAGGAGTACGACTATGCCCGCGAGAGCCCCTCGAAGCTGGCTGCCAGCTGCCTGCTGCTGGCACTTACCATGAAAAACCTTGGGGGCTGGGTGAGTACCTGCCTAATTCCCTGTCCCTGCTGAGGCACCCTGGGAGGCATGGCAGTGGTGTGGGAGGCAATGGACCAGTGAGTGGGGTGATGCTCTAGGGCTATGATCAGATTTGGATGCTGGACAGGGAAGATGATGGCTGTCCTGTCATTGAGAGGACACAGCTTAGCCCCGCTGTCCCCTTGCAGACCCCTACACTGGAGTACTACAGTGGGTACAGTGCCCAGGACCTGCACCCCCTGGTGAAGAGGCTGAATTTCCTCCTCACATACCAGCCCCACGACAAGCTGAATGCTGTGCGCAGCAAGTACTCGCACAGGTGAGTGTCACGGGGCTCTGTCTCAGGCTTGTCCCTGCCGCAAGGGGTGACACCACCAGCATGCACCCTGGGGTTCTGTAGGGATCTGGGAGCCCTGGAGGATGGGTGTCAGGGCTGTGGTTGAGCCCTAAGCCAACATGTTCCTTCCAGGGTCTTCTTTGAGGTTGCCAAAGTCACCCCCATGGACATGCTCAAGCTCGAGGAGGCACTCACTAGCTGCTAGCCCTACTCTGTAAATAAGCCTGTAAATAACGGGGCGCCCTCAAGCAGGGTGGTACCATGTACATAAATAATAGTAATTTTAACTGAGGAGGGGGGGAAAAAAAAGTCATGTGTAACTGTTAATAAAATGTGTTTGTCATACATGCTGGCACTGTAGACTGTGAGCCTCAGTACTGTACTTCCCCTCGCTGCGATGAGACAGAGGGTGAGAGCAAGGTGATGGGTTGCATGATGGGGAGCAGGAAGCTCAGGTGTGAAGACTGGAAAGGTATTGCCAATGCCCTCCCCCCCACCCTCACCTTCCCCTTAGTAATGACACTATGTGAGCAGCAGCAATGAGTATCTTCTCTCCAAATATTTACACAGCTTAAATACCCATGTGGGGAAGGGGAAACTTTGCTTTGGCTCCAGCTTGAGCACACAGAGGGTGGCCCCAGCTCCTATAGTGACCCTGACAGGGCTAGACCCGTGGTCAGACCATATCACCTATGGGGTTAGACCTCTGTTTCAGTGTCTACAGCCCCACAGGCTGGGGGAGAAGCAGTGGCTCCAGGGACACTGGGGACAGACAGATAAAGCAAGGCAAGCGGGGGGAGGGGGGGGCTCCATACATATAGGGCAGGGACCTGTTCCCCTACCCAACCCCTGTTCCCTGGGGGCAGCACCCACCCAGTGCCTGGGCTGGGCTGCTGCCCTGCTGCCAGCCTAGGGCACGTTGCTGAGCTCCTTAATGGCCTGTAGGATCCTCTTCATGTGGCCCACTTTGGTAATCCCCAGGTCCTGCAGGAAAGAGAGAGGAGGTGATGCACTTGCAGGCGGCAGCCCTAGGCTCCTGCTAGTGGACAAGCCACAGGGTGGAGGATGAGGCTCAGCCCAGCTCCCCATGCTCTCCCTTGCTGGAGCATAGCACTTGCTTGAAGCCCTCTGTCCTTTTGCAAACACATCTCCATGCCTGAATGCAGGTGAGGATAGGGTTCTGTTGATACTGCTGTATGTGTATGGAGCTTTGCAAGCTGGAGGACCAAGGCCACCCCCCTCCCTTGCCTCCCAGCCCCTGTGCACAAGCTGCACAAGCTCAACCCTGCAGACCCAGGTATAGGGCCAACCTGCCACCAGGAGGGATAGGGAGAGGAGGGGAGGGATGGAGGACACTATGCTCCCTGGGGCTGGGGGTCCCTGAGGAGGCACAAGGGGGTTGTACCTTCAGGTCTCTCCTCTCCAGCAAAATCAACTCTGAGCCCTGGATGTCATGCCGGATGAAAATTTCTCTGTATTCCCCTAAACCGAGTGCTTCCAGCCAAGCTGCCACCTCCTCGGAGCCCCACTTGTCTGCTAGCAGGGAGGAAAAGCACAGTGGTGGACTGCTGGGGCCTGTGGAGGCAGTGGGATGCAGGCAGGGCAGGCAGCAGTGATGGCAGCCTGTGGTCAGCAGCCAGCATCCCCCTCCCACCCCTGGCTCCAGCAGGGCCAGAGGCCAAAGCCTGCTCAGGCTGTAGAGGTCTCTCCTCTCCTTGGCTTACTTATGCAATACCTGAGCTGCTTCCCCTCAACCAGACCCTCAGTCATGGACAAGGGACTTACCCAAAAAGCTGAGCTGTACCACAGCCCCCTTCTCCCCCTTGCCAAGGAGTTATGGGGTTGGGGAGCTCTGCACGTCTGATATCAGAAAAAGTAAGCTGTAAGGGGCTCTTGGTGACAAAGGCAGCCAGGCGCTGCCCTGTTCCCCCTTCCTGAGGATCCTTCCCCAGCATGCCCAGGACAGGAGACTGAGGGATAGGTCAGCACAGGGGAGTCCTTTCTAGGACGGACTGCACCACCTGTTTCTCCCTGGCACACTGCTCACTTTACCTGGGAGTGCACTGTTTGTCTTCTGCTTCTGCAGCTTGTCCTTCTCCTTTCTGGGCTTGGGGATGTTGAGACGAAGCTTAAAGCTGCCCTTGTTGGCACTGCCGGCACCTTCCTGTGAAGAAACCAGGCTTGGTGGGGTGCTACAGCTCCCTGAGGCCAGACTGTGGGCTATGCCACACCCCAGTCCCTGTGCACCCACCTCCTCAGCAGGGTGGGCAATAGGGCCCAGCCAGTGGATGTCCAGCAGCCGCTGCAACTCCTGGCCCAGCACACTCAGGGGGCCGTGAAGTGCCTCCTCCTCCTGCGGCGAGTCCAGCTGTGGGGGACAGGGATCATACCCAACCCTGCTGCCACCCCCAGACGTACCAGCCCTGGGGGACTTTTGGTGCTCTCCAGCCCCCCACTCACCGCCTTCCCTTCCAGGAATGCCCTGGTCTCAGCCCACAGCTCCTTGATGCTCAGCACGACCTCCACAGCCACATTCCTGCTGAGAAACTGGGGTACAGAGGGGTACCTTGAGCGGCAGGGCCCCAGGGGACCTGGGTAAAGGCTGCCTTACACTTCCACCCCTAGCTCACCTCTGAGGTGCCAGCAGCTTTGTGGGAGAGGGCTTCACTCAGTGCCAGGGAGCTGGCATTGACTGCATGCGCCAGCTCCTGCTCCACGGCTTTGTGGGCCTTGGCTGCCTCATGGATCCTGCAGGTGCCAGGGGCTGGAGGTCAGGGCTCCCCTGGGCTGGGCAGGCACCTTTGCATGGCCACAGCACAGCTCTTCCTTCCCTGTGCCCACCACATTCCCCTTTTCGCAGTCTGACCTGGCAATGAGGGTCTCAGCGACCCGTGAGACCTGCTGCAAGAGGCTGCTCTCCTCCTCCGTCAGATACTCCATGGACTGCTGGGAGCTGAGCCGTGGCCGTGTGGCTGCTCGGTAGCTCTCCCCTCTTTGCTTGTCCTCCCAAGACTTGAGGGTGCTTTCAAATGCCTGCAGGGGACAGACATGGCCCCTCTGAGATGGTCACACCTCCCCATGTCCCAGCATGGTCCTGCTGAGCACCCCAAGCTCACCCGGTCCCTTGTCAGCATCTGGGCTCTGTTCTTGTGCTGGATTTTGATGATGCCGGGTGGCTGGATCCAGGCCTCTCCATCCACCTGCACTGGGACACCCTCGTCCCCCCGGATAGTGATCTTCACCATGCGGCACTGTGGGGCAGACAGCCCAGGGGTGGCATCAACGGCTGCCAGGCTGAGCGCAGCTGCACTGCCTCAGGCTCCACTGCTGCCCCAAAAGCTTTCTGGCACCACTTGTAGTCCTGCAGGGTGCCTTGTCACTACCTGTGCGATGCGATGGTGCTGGAGGTTGATGACCCGTGACACGGCCATCTGGATGCTGCCAAAGACTGCCACCACCTCCAGCTTCTTGTCATCAAAGGATGGAGCCCCAAAGTTCTGTAGAGGACCACTACATATGAGACTTCCAAAATCAGTTCATTTTGGGACCCAGCTTTTCCCCCATGTGTGCCCAAGGCAGGGACTCCCCAGCCCTAGGGTTTCTTAGGACTGGGGAAAGGACGTCATGCCACCCAACTCATCACATGGTACTGGCACTCACATTGTCCTCCTTGGTGCCTCCCCAGAAGTTGATGCCGCCAGCATAGCTGGGGATGTTGAGGACAGCAATGCCCTGCAGGCTGGGCAGTGAGATGGGCACCCCGTCACACTGCAAGAGAGGGCTGAGCCTAGGGGGCTGCTGTACTACTGCCCCTCCCACCCTGTCCCTGTTCTCCCAGCCCTGTACCTCCAGCTGTACCCGCTGCTCCAGGTTCTTGTAGGTGCGCTGCAGGAGCTCCTTCGTGCCTAGCACCCCATACCACATCATGTTCTTGGTGCGGCTGCTGTGGGGCAAAGTGGAACAGATGAGGGGCTGTGGGCTCCCCACTGCCTGTCACAGGCTCCGCACCCTTCCCAGGGCACTGGGCTGAACAGTCCTGGACTGTTGGCCCCACCTTAGTTTCCCCAATTCCTGCTGCCTCCCAGGAAAGCCAAGGTGCAGCATGTTGCACCCAGATTTCAACCCTTCCATGCCAGCATAGCAATGTCCCTCTATCCAGGTGCAGAGCAAGTAACTCTCACCAAGCCCTCATGTCTTCACCCTTCTGGGGTGTTTGCAGCCTGCCACCAAGGGGTGCTCATCCCAGTACTGGGTATAGGTACAAAATCTGCTGCAGGAAGGATCCCCAGCACAGTAGCACCAAGTCACCCCCTTGGCATCTTAATGGTCCCTCCTGGGGCAGGCATTGGAGAGCCAGGGCTACATGTTTTTCCTGGGGGAAACCTGTGGGGTTCCAGCAAACCTGCACTTCTTGGGGTGCTCATCGCGTTTGTTGTTGAACTCCAGGGAGATCTTTGCATCCAGGCCGATGCCAAAGTAGTTATTCATGACACATTTCTCCAAGAAGTGGCTGAAAGCAGCAAACAGGGAAAGCAGGTTGAGTAGTAGCTGCACATCGGTGACTCTGGGTTGGCACTAGAGGATGGGGTGTAACACCCACTGGAGCAGAACAGCTGGCACTAGGAAGCCTGACCAAAGCTAGCAGGGATGGCTGCATTTCCCTCAGCTGCCATGGCAGGACACCCATGGCACAGCCAGGACCTGCCTGCACTGGGCAGGCGGGAGCCCCAAGCTCCAAGCATCAGCCAGAGATCCCACACAGGCAGGCTCCCCCAGCATGGGCACTGCTTGGTCAGGGAGGGCCCGGTACCAGGGATGCCACACTGGTGGGCAGGGGCTGCCACAGCAGCCTCCTCAAAGGGGCAGTGTGGCACCAGCTCTGCTCCTGCTCTCTGATGGGCAACAAGAGTGAGCCATGGTCTCCGGGGCAGGCAGAACACTTGACTCACAGGGTGCTGGGGTCTTCAGGGAATTGCAAGCTGCCAAAGGTGTCTGGCCGGTCCAGGATGATGGAGGAAGATGCAGAGGTCACCGTCACCCGCCGGGAGCCTGGCCAGGGTGGACAGAGAGGTAGCTGCCACGTGGGTCCTCACCCGGAGCCCATCCCATGACTCACGCCCATGCCCCCACAAAAAGCCATGTGCCCTGCTGGCATCTTACCGAGCTTCTCCTCCTCCTTGTTGAGCTCCTCCGAGCTGTCCTTGCTGGGGCCCACACTGCCCTGATAGGCTTGTGTCTGCTTGTTCTGCTCATCCACAGCTGGATCCAAAGAGGGGCATGACAGGGAGTCTGGGCAGCCCTGTGGCCCCTCCTCAGGTCAGCCCTGTGGGCTTGTGCCAGGAAGGACCCAGGCTGGGGCCACTGCTGCCATCCCAAGGAGCCCAGGGGAGAACAAAGGCACGGGTCCAGCACCAACCCACTGTGGCTTCACAGCCCCTGCCAGGCTGCTGTTGCAGCAGCAGCATCAGGGAAGCTGCCAGCTCCCACCACCCCCTCACCTTTCTCTGTCTGCTCAATGATTTGCCGCAGGGCTTTCTTCAGGCTGTTTGCCCGCAGCATGAGCTGCTCCTTGGATTTGAAGATGCGAGGCATGGGGCTGGGGTTGAAGCTGCCACCTTTCTCCTGGTCCTTGACATCAGCATGAGTGGCCTGTGCCATTTCTTCAGGGACCATGATGGCCTGAGCCTCCTCATTCAGCTCCCGCACCAGCGAGTCCAGCTTCTCATTCAGCATGGCGCACTGTGGGACACCTACCCCACTCAGCACCTGGCACAAGCTGCTGCCCCCCACCAGTGCTGGGCACTTCCCTGGACACTATGAGTGCCTGGATACTCCCAAGCACCTGGACACCCCATGCCTGGGCACCCCAAGCATGGCACACCCCAATACATGCACAGCAAGAGCATAGGCCCACGGAGCAGACCCTCCCCAGCTCAGGGGCTGTGCCACCAGCTTGACTCAGCCCTCCAGCTCCCCTGCAACACACCTTCCGTGCCATCAGCTCAGCCTCCTGCTTGTTCTCCGTTGCCCTCTTGTAAGCCCGCCCAACTTCGGTCACAAAGTCATTGACAGTGCCACAGAGGAACCTGCCAAGGGAAGTGGCTGGAGGTCAAGAGGGGCATGGCCAGCGAGGCACAGATGCCAGCCAGGGGGACTGCTGGGATAACACCCCCTGCTCCAGAGGGCCAGCACCAGGGTTATCTGCCAGGCACCAGCACAGTTGGCAGCTGACAGCCTGGTCGAGAGGGGTGCAGTGCCCCTGGGGACATGCCCCAGCCCAGCAAGAGGGCTCTGGCACTCCAATCGACAGCCCCCTCCTTACTTGGCAGAGGAGATCACCACTGAGTGCTTGTCCGACTCCAGGATCTTGGCCAGGTGGAAAGCAACAGAGTCAGCGTAATGGGAGATCTGGGCCTGGGGGGCACAGGTGGAGACAGTTGGAGCCCTGCCACCCTGCCATGTGCCCCACTCAGGCATGGAGCTTTGCCGAGCCAGCCTTGGACTGGCGATGACCAGCCCTTATTCAGCCCACTCCCCACTGCTGAGGGCAGCCATGCCCATACTGCTGGGTAGAGGGGAGGTCAGTCACAGCAGGAGGGAAACTGAGGCAAGGGGCTGAAGGGAAGCACACAGAAGAGTCCAAAACAGCTGGCCAGTGGCAGGCTAGCTCTACCTCACCTGCTGCCTGCTCCCAACTGCACATACCAGGCTGAGACCTGCCAGGCTCATTTCATTGCACGCAGCTGACTGCCAGCCCCTTTGTACCCCAGTCCCCAGGGACCCCCAGCATGACCTCTTCCTGGGCCATCCCTCCCTGTGTGCCCCTGAATTGGCTAATAGCTTGAACAGGAACCTCTCCTTTAGCCTGCCCTGCCCATCTCAAGCCCTCAAATGCCAACAGTTCCCACCTGGATGTTGGAGTCCCCATTTTCCTCCTCCTTCAGGGCTGAGGGGGACTGCTTGGGAGCCTCATAGGTCAGCACACTCCACCTGCCAAGGAGAAACCATGGCTGCTTGCCATCTTCTGGCCCCCTAGCCCAGGGACAGGCAAGGAACTGGGACAGGCTGCCCAGGAGATGCCAAGGTAGTGGGGAACAGAGAGGCATGTATTCTGTGCCCTGCTCACCGGTCCAGCATCTTGGTGGTGGCCCTTTCCAGCTTCTCCAGAATCTGCAGCAGCTGAGTGTCATCATCACACAGGCTGCCCCAGCCCAGGACCCGTGCCAGGTCATTGCCAGTCCCCAGTGGCAGGACACCCAGCTGACACTGCAGGAGAGAGACAGTGGAGGACTCAAGCAGCCCCCAAAGGCACCTGTGACACCCCCAACCCTGCCATGCCCATTGTTCGGCAGCACCTAGGGCACACAGAGGGGTCCCAGCTGGGCTGGGTGCCAATGCTGGGGAAGGTGTCACCCTGCATTAGCAATGCCAAGCACTCCCACTCACCTGTTTGTGGAGGCCAAGGGCATCGATCTCAGAGAGCACCCAACCCACGCTGCCATCCCCACCACAGACCAGGATTCTGAAGGTGGAGAACTTCTGGAAGAGGCGCAGCCTGGGTGGGGGGCAAGGAGAGAGGGACTGGGCACTGTGCCAAATGCCCACCGGGGTCCCACCAAGGCAATTCCAGGGTGCTCAGGCAGGTGCTTACCCCAGGTGTGGGCCCCCATTCATGAGGTCAAAGACTTGGGCTGGGTTGAGGAACTGCTTGAATTTGCGCAGAAACTTGACACCCTGGTTGTCCCCGCTCTTGGAGTTGACAAAGGCCAGGAGAGGACTGGAGCAGGTCGAGGGGCAGGTGGCTTTCCAGAAACCTGCAGTAAGCCCAAACACGTCAGCCCCGGTTCTCACTCCCCACAGACACTTCAGGAGAGCAGAGTGTGGACACTCCATCCGTGCCAAGCCCAATCTGTGGGGTGCTGGGGCAGGAGGGCCAGCGATGGGGATGTCCGGGGGATAGTGAGGGGCAGAGGGAAGAGAAAGCACTGTGCTTTTAAAGAAATGAGACGGGGAAAGAAATGAGATGGGGAAAGAAATGTGCC
Organism: Corvus cornix cornix; assembly: GCF_000738735.6. NCBI lineage: Eukaryota > Metazoa > Chordata > Aves > Passeriformes > Corvidae > Corvus > Corvus cornix. The sequence goes on from NC_047058.1 coordinate 20,315,062, forward strand.
CAAGGCAGAGAAGGATTGACAGCTGGCCCAGAGCCCGCACCCGCCTCAGGCACATCTTGGCCATCCCAGTCCCCTGGCTGGTGTCTGCAGGCTCCTTCCCTTGGCAGACCCAGCAATGCTGCAGCAGGGACCGCATCAGCTGTCACTGCCACTGGCACCAGCCCCACAGCCATTGCCCTCAGAGCCCCATGGGCTGCAACCAGGAGCCCCAGCACCCCCACCACAGCAGGAGCATGGGGGAAACATCCCCACAGCCCACCCCCTCCTTGCCTGGCCACCGCTCCATCTCCACTCCCAGCCCAGCCGAGCAGAGCAGATCAGTAACACAAAGCCCTGGGAGCTGCTGAGTCAGAGCGTGGGCTGCAGCGGAAAAGCTTGCTGCCAGCAGTACCCATATGATGGAGCAGGACAGCATGGCAGGACAAGGGGGGGACTAAGGCCTTGCTGAGCTGCTCCCAATTGGGTGGGCAACAGTCACAGCCACGGATGTCTGGGCTGCTGGAGAGGGAGAGGGCAGAGATGCTGCCAGGGATCAGCCACCAGCAGCCACAGCTCTGAAGCTGAGGAGCAGCTGCGTTACCCTGACAGCATCCCAATGAGTAACGAGAGGCAAATGAGCCACCGGCTGAGCTGAGTGGTGAAAAGCATTAAAGAACGAAGAAAGAAATATCCGGAGGAGAAGAACAGATTTTGCTCAGCGGAGGCCAGCTGGGCCCCTCAGGAGAAAGAGACAGACGAGGGGGTCCCCCCACGCTCCACATGGCTTCTCACTGCAGTGTCCCGTGCCAGGGCAAAGCTGTGCTCTGCACTACCAAAGAACAGCTGAGCTTCAGACACTGGGAAACAACCCAAGCAAGAGCTTCATCCTGCCTTGAGAGATGCTGAACCATTGAGGTGCAACAGAGGACAGTCCACCTCAGGGGTGTAGGGCTGGCACCGCTGATCCCAACACAGAGGGACCGTATCCTGAGCCACTGCAAGAGATGGCCTTGCAGGAGCAACTAAAGTCACATGCGAGCAAGAAGTGCCACCCCAAAGCCCATAGAATACCACCAAGCCCTGGAGCAGAGTGCAAGGCCACGAGCGGCCTTCAACCAAGGGAGGGGCATTGACTCTGGAGCCTACAGATGGTAGTGTTCCTGCTGCCCCACAAAACAGGCACAGTGCCACAAGTCAAAGCCTCCAGAGGAGCTCAGAGAGCTCAGAGCCGTATCCCAAACAGCGTGTCCCCTCTGCCAGACCAGCCCTGTGCTCTCCAAGACTCACCATCAGAATCGATGCTGTTCAAGGCAGTTGGCGGGATGATGGACACTTTGTACTGGCCCAGGGGGCACCTCTTGCCAAGGAGCTCCTTGCAGGCACTGTGAACCTGGAAACACAGGGACACCTGTATGAGCAAAGCTGGGGGATGCAGCACCAAAGTCCCCAGCATCAGCTTTCCCAGAGATGCACATAGGAGGGGCAGTGCTGACTGTGCTGGGAGAGGGGTGGGGACAGGAATGGATACATCCTTACGATGGCCTTGCACCAGAGACACCGCCAGTCCTGCAGCCTCCGGACACTGCCACAGGTCCGGTCACAGACAGCGCAGCGCGCGCTGACGGGCAAGTTCCCCTCCAGCCACTGATGGGGCATGGCCACCTGCAGAGAAGGGCAGCCACCAATGGCATCCTGCACACTTGAGGGACAGTGTCATAGGCCACCTCTTTCCCAGGCACCATGGAGGTGGTGCCACACAGCAGGGCAAGGCAGGTCAGGGACCCCTCCCATGTCCTCTCATCCCTGCCTGCCTGGCCCCTTGAAGCCATCAGCACATGAGGCAGGGCAGACATGTCCCCAGAAAATGTCTGGAGGTGGCCCCACTTGGACAGCAAAAAGGGATCCTGATACAGGGTGTCAGAGGATGTGTCCCCAACCTGTGTCCCTGCAGAGCCAAGTGCAGAGGCCACACAGTGCAGGGGACAGCTACGGTTTTTTCCTGCTACCTGATCTGGGCACAGTGAGGCCAGTTCTGCTGGTGGCTCTGTCCTGCCAGGATCCCTGACAGGGACTCCACTGCTTACCCCATCCTCATCCTCGATGATTTCAATGCCGATGGAGGCCAGGGTTGTCCACTTGCAGTTGTTTGTGGCTCTGACGGCACAGCGCTTGTGTGCCTTGAACTTGCAGACTGCATGGAGGGGAGCAGTGAGGAGCAGGGAAGGTTCCCACAGCATGCATAGCCCTGGTCCCAAACCCTTCTGCATCTGGGGATGGCAGGCAGTGGGCATCACCCTGCACCACACCTGCTCTGGCCCAGCCTTGAGAAGCTGCCCTGCTCTGGTCCCAGCCCCTGCCCACCTCCCAGCAGGACCCCAGTACTGACCTTCACAGGAGAGGCCATGGGAGGTGACCCCTGGAAGAGCTTCACGGCACACATTGCAGAAGGTGGGGCGGGCGTGGGAGCAGGCGTACCAGTTGTGCATGCCCGAGAAGTGCTCCATGTTGAACTGTGTGGCCTGGAGGCACAGCCCTGCCCCATCAGTGCCTGGGACCCTCAGCTGGCACTCCCTCCCTCCTGGCCCCTCAAGTCCCCCCAGCCCAACTCCTGTCCTCCTTGTGGGACTATGCCAAGGACAGCAGCTGTTGTCTGGCAGTCAAAGGCACCCAAACGGAAACATACTCCACATGGAAATATGGATCCACGCAGCCCCCTGCCCACATCACCTCATGGATCTCCCACTTCTGAACAGATTTCAGGGCAGTGATCCAGTCCTCCATCTCCTTCCGGTTCTCCGCACATAAGATGAGCTTCCGGAATGGCGTGATCACCTGCAACAGCGACCATCCCCACGTTCTCTCGCAATGCCACTGCCAGGCCAGCCAGAACCCGGCACAGACCCCAGCAATCTCTGGCACACCAGTGCCACTTTCAGCGGCAGGAGACCATGCTATGGGGTGCCCCACGGCTCTGGGGGGATGAGGGAGGTCTGCAGTGCCTCTCCACAAGGTGCTGAGATCTCTACAGGGTGCAGCTGGTAGCCCCACACCTCCCTCACCGTGAAACTGTTGTTGATGTTCTTGGTGCTGGTCTCGGCCACACTGGCATCAGACAGGTCCACCTCATCAAAGATCAGGGACTGCGAGGGAGGAACCAGAGTCCCAGTCCACCAGGCAGGGATCTCTGTCCCCTCCTGGGCTGGCAGGCTCAGGTTCCCCCTGACTGAGCATGCTGGAAGCACCCCCCAGCCTACCTTGGCATCCTTAGCATAATAGAGAGTCCTGCCCCGCAGCTTGAAGTATCGTCTCTTCCACCTCTGGAAGGAGCTCGTCTGCTTCAGCAACAGCCCCTCCTTTACGCTCTTCTGCAGAGACCACAATGTCCTGAGCTCCCGTAGACCCCAGGATCACCAAAGCCACCATTTTCCCCTGTGATACCAGTCCCTGGGTCCCCAGGAGCAGATTGGACATTCTGGGGCTCACTCTCTGCTGCATATATCAGGGCAAATTATGTTCCCTGCCCACCATCGCCTGAGCACTGGGCACTCCCTGTGATACAGAAAGATGCTGCTGGGCATGGCAGGGCTGGAAGATGCAGGTCTCCAGCAGCGCAGAGCCTCCACTGCTGATGCTTCCTCTCCATCCCCAGGGCAGTGCCTGGAGATCCTCACCCTGCTGCAGCCTCCCTAGAAGCCAAGGGCAGAACTGGGGCCAGGAGAGCTTCCTTTGAGGGGACACCAGTGCCCCAGAGATACCAGGACTGCATCTTGGAAGTGGCATTACCTGGGCACTATGGCCCCAGCTGGTTTGGAGAGCAGACAGCCAGGGAGCAGCCAGCTCTGCCTGGCCCCCACAGTCCCTGGAGGGGACAACCTGGGGCTGAGAGTAACCCGCAGCAGGCAGAGCATCCCCTGCAGCACAGCACATCACTGCAACCTGGCTGCATGTCCTCTGCCCTCCCCGAAATACAGCACCTGCCAATATTTACCCTCCTCGCAGTGGTGTTTACAAGACTCAATTAATTAGTGTTTGAAACATGGCTGTGAGCCTGAGTGGGGCAGCAGAGATGCTCTGGCACTGCCTCATCTTTGATTGTATCTTCTTTAAACACCACCGGCAGCCCCGTTCAGCTGCTGCTCTGCAATTAGCTGCCACAGTGGTTGTATCCAATCCAGGCACACGATGACAAGCCACATTTAACGGCAAATTAGCACTGGGCACGAGGGCACAGCGAGAGAACCATGGCCCTGCGGCTCTGCACTCCTGTGCCAACCCATGTGCTGCAAGAGGTGGCACCCAGGCACCTGCCAGCCTGCAAACACACCAGCCTCAGGTCTCAGTCTTAATCTACTGCCCCATGGCTCTGAACCAGATGGCCAAAGCACTAGGAACAGCAGGAGTCTTCAAAGTCACAAAGAAGCCAAAACCACACCCGGGGTGTGGCTCCCTGAGCCTCAACTCACCAAATGCCTAGCCCTCCCAAACCTCCCTGGGGCACCCATCATGTTGTTCCCTGCTCTCTTCCAGCTTAGAGTTTGAAGAGGGATGTTTTAAGCCTTTATCACACCCCAAGACTGGTGCAGAATTTGGCTGTGGTCAACCACCACGATGCCTACGAGTGTCCGTACAGGTTCAAACAGCCCAGTTGTCCCCAGTGCCAGCACTCCGGGACACACTGCATCCTTTCCCTGGCTTCTCAGCTGTGAGAGTGCAGAGGGGTCCTTCCAGCGGGGTCCAGCTGTGACCCCCAGATCCACACACAAACCATGCACCCTAGCAGTCCTTGTCCCACACCAGGCGGGGACAAGCCAGGGTCCTGCCCATAACCAGGTGGGATCCGGCCCCAAACGGCACATCCACCACACCTGGCTGCACTCACCAGGCGCAGATGCTGTGTTTGCTGCAGTCATTGCTGTTTCTGTCAGTGTGTGACAGCAAGGAGTGGCATGGGGAGTTGTGACGGGGGGAGCAGGAGAACAGGATGACAAGGAGAAGGAAGAAGAGGCGGGTCCATGATGGCGCCATGAGGGCTATCAGAGCAGGGGCTGGAGCCAGCTGGGCATGGGCACTCTGCCTGGCTCCAGGGCCACGTGGGTGGCAGGATACAGCAAGGACGGCTGCCCGGGAAGGTGGCACCCATCCTGCAAAGGAGGGTCAGAGCTGGAACATCCCCAGCAGCAGCTCCTGACAGACAGCAGCAAAAAGGCATCACCTAGCCCCAAGATGTCACAGTCCTGGCCATTCCAGGGACAGGATGCAGCTGCCCTGAAAGGCAGAGTCCCCCACCTTCACCACAGTACCCATCAGAATTTTACAACACTTCCAGTACCATGGCTGGGGGGAGTGTGCCTCAGTTTTCCACCACTGCAGACTAATCCCTAGCATCCAAACATGGGGTGGCAAAATTGGTGCAGAGAAGCTCAGGAGACACCTCTCCCCACGTGCACCCTTGAGGTCTGCTTTGGGCATCAAAGCCCAAGCCCTCTGCGTCGCCATGTGCAGCATCTTGCTGCACAACTCCTCATGTCAGCAGCTGCCCATCCAGGCTCCATCATCCCTGGTGTTTGATGCCATGTGGTACAGGCTCCACTGGTGCCAGCGTGTTTTCCTCCTCCCTGGGAAAAATAAGGCAGGTGCCCTCTCCAAAATGAGCCCTGGAGCCCAGCTGTCCCATGCTGCCTGGGGAGGCACACAAGTCTGGGGTGCCAGAGGGCTGTTTTGGGATCTCACTGCGGCGAGCCACCCGCCTGCCTCATTTTTTGACCATGGGTCTCAGCCAGGAGCACCTGCTCCACCTGCTGGGGCAGGGAGCAGCTCCCAAATGGCTCCGTGGTTTTGGACCCCCTGCCTTTGGAATGAAGAACAGAAGGAGACCTGAGAGGCACCTGATAACCAAGGCCAGCAGCAGGCCCAGCCACACAGTGGGAAGCCACACTGCAGCAGCATTGCTGAGTGAGCCCAGTGTTTTCCCTTTGCAAACAGGAAAGGGGTGGGGATGGCAAGGGCAGACAGGCCATGCCAGGATGGCATCACCCCTGCTGTGCTGGCTCCCCGAAGCCCTGTCCAGGGCCCCAGGGTCACCACAATAATATAGTCCCCTATATAGTAAGTGGCAATTAGGTACCCTAGAGCTCAAAAGAGCTGGAGCTGAGCACCTGCAGGGACTGCCTCTTCTTCCTGGAGAGTTTCGGGGACAGTGGCAGCCCCTGGCCACTGGGCTGGGAACTCTGCACTGGTCACTGCACAGCTGTAAGCACAGTGTGCCACCCACACCCCAAAACAAACCCAAGCCCCTCCACTCACCCCAACCACAGCTTTTCTGTCTGGAGAGCCCCAGGAAGCACTGCAGGGAGCCTCAGCAAAGCCAGTGCTGGCCCCATCTCAGCAACCAAGGTGGTACACCCAGAGCCACATACAACCTGACCAGCAATCAGCCAGAGGCCAACTCCCCTGTGGGGCTCTGTCCCAGCACTCCACTGCCCCCTCCTAAGGTCCTTCCCTGCTCTCTCCAGCCCAGGAGACTCAGTACCAGCACTGAGGGGATCCTGGAGGCACAGGGCAGGAGGGCAAAGGCAAGAATGGAACCATACAGCATCTGCAGACATACTACCACCTCCAGCTCAGATGCAACTGAAGTGGCAGTGGCAGCAGAGCCTCAGAGGGGACACAGCTAAAAATGGCCCTGGGAGGATGGCCAGACATGTGGCCTGCCAGGACTGGGCTGGTTCCCAGAGGCCATCATGCCACAGGCTGGCTGTGTGCTTGGCACAAGCAGGGGGGCTTGAAGTGCAGCCCAGGGGAGCTCAACACCCTCCAGCAGGGATTCTTCCAGATCAGGCTACAACCCAAAATGCCAGCCCTTCCTTCAGCCCTAAAGCAGAGCCCCAGGATGCTGCTTTGTTCTGTCACCCCACTCTCCCAGCTCTGCCACTGCCATTCCTGAGAAGAGCCCATTGTGCAGCCAGGTCTGACCACAGCTGGGGCAGGAGGGTTCTCCTGCTGGGATCAGCTTGGACAGCAAAGGAGCACCTGGAGAAGAGCCCATTGTGCAGCCAGGTCTGACCACAGCTGGGGCAGGAGGGTTCTCCTGCTGGGATCAGCTTGGACAGCAAAGGAGCACCTGGAGAAGAGCCAGGAGGGTTGGTACACAGGAATGCCGGCACATATGGCTGGTGAGCACCACACTGTCTGCCCACAGAGCTGGCCACCCTACACCACTCCTGAAGGGATATACTTGTCCCTGTGACCACACGATGCCTCACCTGGTAGGAGGAGAAGAGAAAGAGGATAACCTGTCAACACACCAACCTGCATTGCACCAGCATCATTCCAGGCAGCCACCCTCCTGCTCCAAATGCAGCAGCCCACTCAGCACAAGCCGGGGTCCAGTTGTATCAGAGCTCATCCCCCAGCTGAGACAGCAGGCACCAGGACAGCAGAGGAAAGCTGGCAGCCCTCAAACAGCCCAGTTGCAGGGCCTCCACCAGCTGCTAGGCACCCCGTAGGCTGGAGTCAGTTGGAAACCTTATCAGGCTTTGCGACACAGCAGAGCTCTTCCGGGACTGGGCAGTCAGGGGGCTCGGTGCCTGATGGGTGTTATAGCCGCACAGGCTCAGCTGCTCCCAGGGGATGGACCTTTCTGCCATTGCAGGACCAACAACAATATCCCTTCCCTGTGCTGGGTAGATGCTTGAAAGGAGATTCCAGCACCAGTCCTGACAAGCCATCACATGGTGCTCACAAGGTCATTGAAAGGGGACAGAGAATTAACAGCAGGAGAGGAATGAGGAAAGGAGCCCCCAGAAGAAAGGCAACCCCCCCTACACCTCATCATCCAGCAGCTGCTTTTTAGAAATGAGGTCATGCTTCCCTATCTACAGCCGCATCGGTCCCCAAGCATCCTGCTGGCAGGCATCCTACATCAGCCCGACCCGTGCTGGTTCCCCCCTGCCCCTTGTGCCCTCCCACTCTGCCCAGCAGGGGTGGGCAAGAGCTGATGGGCAAGAGCGACATTCTCATAATGGAAAAAGTGAGCGGGGAGAGGGCACAGTGCTTGAGAAACATCACAAACATCCGGCTAGTGACTCTGGGGCTATCTTCACGCCCCAGGCACCAGCTTGGCAAGTCCTGATTAATGAGAGCAAGCCCAGCCTCTTTGGTCTCAGACAGTGTTTTCTTGTGTTGAGGTGCAATTTCCTATTTTATCATCTCTGTCCACTGGCAGACATCACCAGAAGAGCCTGGTTCCCTCTTTGCTGTACCCTCCCTTTCAAAAACTGGGGACTCCTTGGTTACAGACTCTTCTCAAGGCTGAACAGTCCCAGCTCTCCCAGGCTCTCTCTGTATGAGAGATGATCCAGTGTCCCAGTAGTGTCAAGTCTGGAGGATGCATTGCCCAGGAGCCATGGTCCACCCTCCTGCTGCAGGAGAAAGGTTTCCAAGCCTGGCCCCAGCAGCTCTACCTTGCTTTCTTCATCTTTTGGCCAGGATGTAGCCCTCAGTGGGCAGCCTTGCCCACAGCCTGGCTCTACAGCACTGTCTCACCAGGCTCCCTACAGCTGCCCAACACCCCAGTATGCACAGGTACAGCTTGCTCCATTCCTGGGGCACCCTGAGCCTGCAGGATGCTCAATGCCTGCAGCAAGGACAAGGAGCCCTCATTCCCCAGGGTGCCAATAACCCCACTGACCCCCCTGAGCCCCATGGGAGGATTCTGGTGGGTCACTCAGCCCCACCAAGCAGCTGTGATGCATCTCAAGATCAGGAATTCAGGAACACGATCCCCCTTTCCAAACAGCAGACAAGCCATGGTGGCCCCTGCCCACCATGACCATGCACATTGTGCCCACGCCACAGGCAGCCCTGGATCCCTGGCATGCACCCCACTGTGGCCCCCTTGATGCCTCCACCTCCCAGCTCTGGTGCAATTACCCCAGGACCTGTCACTCGCTGAACCAAACAGTGCTGCTGGATCACTCTCTGCCTCCACTCAGCTGCTGGGAGAGCCTGTGCTGATGCAGTGCCGGGAAATGAACGCCCCAGCCACATGGGCAGGATATGACCCACCACCCCCAGCAACTCAAATGTGTTGGTGCACCCCAGAACCAGTGCCCCCTCTCTCCCCTTCACCTTCTCTCCAGGCCCAGCCCTAAAGGGACCAGTGCCGGGAAGCAGCATCACATACCCCTCCCATGCTGCCCTTGCACACCTAAAAGCTGGTACAGGCAACTGGCAGCCCCCAGCTGCATTGAGGAGGAGGAGGAGGGGCATCAACAAGACCCCATCCATCCTGTAGCCTTTCAGTCCAGCAGGGGCACCTGCATCTGGCAGCTGTTTTTGTCACTGAGCACAATGACCTCGCCGCCTCCACGCCAATGCTGGCACAAAGCACCCCTCAGGGTGTCCACAGTTCCAGCCTGGAAAAAGCCGAGCTGGGGGTGTGGAGTGGGGGGACATGATTGATGTGGAGGCTTGAGGAGGGGATGGGGGCATGGGCATTCAGAGCACAGAAGCACTGGGACTAGGGAGCAACAATCAGAAGGATTCAGCAAAATGATCCTCACCTACTCCTGTCCCAGGGGCTGGACAACAGCCTGGCATGAGAGAAGCTGCCTGCTTCTATCACCAGAGACCAGGGTCTCCCCAGTCAGTGTGGATGGGCAGTGGGGTGGGACCTTTCCCAGCCCCTCAAAATGGCAGGCTCCGATAGACCCTCTCCAGCACCCCACCCACCACATATGACCCAAAATAGGACCATGTGCCCTGACCCCCCCACCACCGGTTGTTTCAGGACCTGCCACTCTGGCACTGAACTCTCCCTTATTAACTGTGTTCATTAGGTACCTGTCCCTGGGGTGCAGGCAATGGTTCCCTCCCCCTACCCCAGCCCCACCTGGGTGACAGGGGTATCAAGATTGCTCAGGAAGGTGCGTACCACGGCACACACTCTGTGGCTGTAGCTTGGAGTGACAGGCAGCACATCCGCCACGGCAGGGCTGTGAGCCAGGGACAGCCCAACCTGGGTGGCAGCAGCAATCTCATCCAAAAATCCTCATCTCCATAGGGAAGGAAGGAGTCCACCCAACAAGGAGCCAGGCTGGCAAGTGTGGTCCTGCCCATCTGGACCAGGGCAAAGGCATCCTCAGGAAAAACACTGAACTCCAATACTGAGGTGAAAACACTGAGGTGGCGGGGGAGGCATACACAGCTCACTCTCAGGCCCCTCCAGCTCTCACCCTCTCCCCCAGCTCCATGGGCTGTTAACCGAGACATGTCATTTCCGCCTGCCCATCCATCACGCCACCTGCCTCCTCTGGCACACTGCACAGCATCACCTCCTGCATGGCTAATTGCTGATGCCAGGCAGGATGTGGGCAGCGGCCATGGCAGGCAGGGAAACAGCCTTTCCCCACGTGCAGCCTGTCAGCAGAGAGGCCAGAACCTGCTGGTGGTATGGCGGGGGGGGCTTTGGCATCTGGGCTGGGGCTCAGAGCATGCTCGTGTTCCTGTGCTGCTGCTGTAGGACATGGGCATAGCCCAGCCATCTGCCCCTTCCTCTCAGATTTCCTGGCATTGATGGCTCCCTGTGATGTCCATGTGCCCCACAGCATGGCAAGTGCTGCATGGCAAACTCCAGTGGCTACTGCTGCCCTTCTGGAAGGGTGCTGAGGGCTCACACACAGAACTAAGCATCCCCATGACCCTGCTCACTGGCCTGGCTTCCCACCATGCCTCCCCTCCAATATCTTGCACTCAGCATAGCCCTCTACACCCACCAGGCAGCCAGCCTGGAGAGGGAAGAGTTGGTGCCAGCCTGCTTCAAAGAAGGGGAAATTGAGGCATGTTCCTTGATCAGCCAGAGGGACTCAGTAAGAGTCCCCTCAAAACCCCATGCTCCAGAAATCTCTTCTGCCAAGTGGGAAAATCACACAGTACCAGGTTGGGAGCATGCAATTTCCATACCCCTGAGCAGGCATCCTCTGGCCCACGTCATGCCAGTGCACCAGTCTTGGCACAACAGCCACGCCAGGGCCAGTGGAAGGGGAGCCTGCCCCAGCCCCAAGCATCCCCAGAGCTGCCACCAGACCCAGTACACTGCCCCATTCCCCTTCCTTCATGCCCTCAGCACCCAACACCAGAGTCCGGTGATACTCCCCTGCCCCACAACTGCATTCCCATGCTGTGTTTTCAGAGCTCTCCCCTCTCCCTGGAGCAGCACAGCCACCAAATCCACACCAAGGGTTGGCTGGCACTGGAAGCTGGATGCAGGGGGATTTCTAGCAGCCCCCGTGTGCCACCCAACACTGCAGGCACTGCCTTGACTCACTCTGCCACCTCCTTCCTGCAGCTGAAAGGTGGATGCAAAGGGACCACTCGCCCAGCATGTCATCCAGAGCATCCTCCCAGCACTGTGTCTGCATCCTCCCTCCCCAAAATGTCTCCCCCAAACCTCCTTCTCTCCCTGCTTCCCACCTGGTCATTTGGCTCAGGTTATTTCTCCCTGTATTGCATTTCACTGTCCCAACCTGGGACACCTCTGACCACACACTCCTGTTTGGCTAAAGGCACCACACCCCATATTTTGTAGATACTATCAAAATAGCTTCTTCTGAGCAAATTGTCACACACACACACACACACACACCCCCCCACACACACACCAGCTGCTCTCATGCTAGTGGCCAAGAAGTATGAGTGTCACGTCTGACCTCAAAGGTGTTCCCATCCATCCAGCAAACCACCACTGAGGACTGGATCTGTGGGAATGGGGCCCGCAGGGGAGCTGGCACAGCCAAATGTATCTGGGCCACTAGGAAAGATGCAGGTTCCATTTTGCCACCCACCAAGCTCTGCACACGCAGTGCCTGCAGCAGGGTGTGGGATCCCAGGAGCCTACAGAACTGACATGACCCTAAATCTCAGCTCCAGAGCATCCATGGGGCAGAACCTCCCAAAAAGAGTCCTCCTCTTCCAGGAACAGGTAAGGGTAACCCAGGGGATACAAACGCAGCACGAAGGCAATGTGGTGGAGGCTGTCCGGGTATGGGAGAGACCCTGTTCCTGAATGGTGGGATAAAATCCGTGCTTCACAGCCCCACAGGACCAATGCTGACACTACCACTGTGGGGTTTGCATGTTTCTGTGTGCCCTCCCACAGGGCAAAGGGGGCCAGAACCCTCCCAGCTCTGTCTGGGTCAAGTCTGTCAGCAGCAAGAACCTGGTACTGATTTACACCCTGGAGAAGGTGAACTCACTCCCCTGCCCCATTCTCAGCAGTGACCCTACACCCAGTCAGCCCCTCACCCCCAGCATCCCACACCTCTGACCTTGCTTCTCATCTGCCCCGAGGTGGAAACCTTCCGGATGAGCTTGTGGGAACTGTCCTCCTGCTCGCCCTCGCTGTCGGATGACTCCTCACCACCCACCTCGGGTGAGATGGGTGCCAGCTTGTCCGAGTCCAGGGACGACACTGATTCCCGGGTCTTCCTCAAGAAGAGGTCCCCAGGCACCAGCTTCTCAGCCATCTTCCCACCTGGCTTGGCTCAGAGCTCTGCAGCCTCCTGTGACAACCCTGAGAGGACAGGGATACATAGCAGTGGAAGAAGAGCCCTGAAGGGGGATGCATGGCCCCTCATCCTCTAGGGCTCCGACAGCTGGGAGGTGCAATCCTGGAAATCAAGGGAGATGGCACTTCCTTGCCCAGGAATGACACTCAGGGTGGCATCCTTGCAGGCAAAGTTTTTCCTCCTTGCCTTTTTTCAGTGTCTCAACTATTCCTCAGCCTACCTGGCATCCCAACGTTGTCCCTGGCTTGGGCGCAGGAGACTGTGGCTGCCCCATGCTCGGGCATTGGTACATTGGTGCATAGAGGGGTGGAACCGCTTCCCGCAGCTTGTGCTAGTTTCCCTTGTTGCCCACCCCCGAGGTGCTGGGCTGCCCTGCGTGGCCGGGGACAGCGCAGGGATCCCCATGAAAAGCAGCAGCTGGACCCCGCCACCCGTCTGGCTCCGGCAACTGGGGAGGGATGGGTGCACCTCCCGCGCCCGTGGGTCGCCAGCCCCGAGCAGGTGACTGCGGGTGGGCTGGGATGGAGGGGGCAGCGCGAGGTTCCCGCATGCGGGGAAAGCCATCTCCCCACGGCATCCCTGCCGGCCCCGAGGGCTGCGGAGGAACTGGGGGGACACCTACCTGGACGAGCGAGCCTGGACGGCTGCAGGGCTGCCGTGCCCGGGCCGGGGGTGGCGGGGGACACCCCACGGCGCCGTGCCGGGCCCCACGCACCTACCGCGGGCGGGCTCCGCCGCGCCCTCCCCCTTCCCCGCGGCTGCCGGCAACCGCGGTGCCGTCTCTCCGCGCAGCAACAAGCGTTGCGGAGAGGGTAGACGAGGAGAGTGAGGGCAGCGTGCTGACCCTCCCCCTCCCTAGGTGCATTGCCTCCTCCACCCTCAGGGCTGCCGGGTGCCGGATCCCCGCCGAGCATCCCGCAGCACGCCCAGGCGGCGGAAGGCGGAGCGCCCCCCGCCCCGCACACACCTTGCACGACCCGAGCCGCTGCCGCCGCCGCCGCCGCTGCTGGTGCAAGGTCGCTCTTTCTCCAGCCCCGGCCCGCCGTCCGCAGCCCCCCGGCCCCGCCGGGACGTGCCTCCGCAACGGCCCCGGCCCTGCCCCTGCCGCAAGCCCCGGCCTGCTCGGCGCGGCGGGCGCTGCTGCGCGGCGCGGGCGGCCCACGCACGGCCCCGAGCATGCGGGCACAGCGGGCACCCGCGCGCCGCCGCGCGCATCCGTGTGCGGCACCCGCGCGGGCACGGGAGAGCACGTGCACACACGTGTGCACTGCCCGCCCACGCGGGCACGGCGGGCACACCCGGCGTGGGTGTGCTCACGCACCACCACCGAGCACATACGTGTACGCACTCCCGCACTCACCCAGGCACGCACAGCCCCGGCGTGGGCACGCACACACACACCGCCGCCATGCACATACGTGTGCACACGCTCACACATGCACGGGCAGGCACGGCTCAGGCATGGGAGTTCACGTGCACTGCCACCGTGCACAAACGGATGCTCCACTCACATGGGCCCATGCATGGGCATGGGAGAGCACATGCACCACTGCAGTGCACCTGTGTGTGCACCACCCACGTGGGCAGGGCCAGCACATGGACAGGCATCACAGCCACACACGTGTGTACATCATCCACACAGGCATATGCACAAGTGGGCACATGCACGGTTTCCGTGTTGATATGTGTTGTCACAGACCACATGCACAAGCCTGCACACCCCACGCATGGGAAAGCACATGCACCATGTGCATCCACATAGATGCATTGTGGGCATGGGTGAGCACATACACTGCCACTGTGCACATATTTGTGCATTCCCCACATGGACAAAGGCAGGCACATAGCTGGCATGGGTGAGCATTCACGCTGTGGCCTTACACATTTTTGTGCACACTCCAGGCACAGGTGAGCATGTGCACCTTTGCCATGCAACCATATGGGCATATGGTGACACATGGAGGCACAGCCAAGCACGTGATGGCTCCACACACTTACTTGTACACACACTTCCACGTGCACACAAACATGTACTGGCAGCCCAGAAAGCCACCCATGTCCTGAATGCATCCCCAGCAGGGTGGGCAGCAGGATGAGGGAGGGAGCTTCTCCCCATCTGCTCTGCTCTGCTCTGCTCTGGTGAGATGCCCAGGAGTGCCACTTCCAGTTCTGGGGTCTCCAGCGCAAGAAGGATATAGAGCTGTTGGAGCAGGTCAAGAGGAGACCACAGAGATGCTCTGAGGGTCTACCGTGGAGACAGGCTATGAGATGTGGGGTTGTTCAGCCTGGAGAAAAGAAGGCTCCGGGGAGACCTTAAAGTAGCATTTCAATATATCAAGGGGGCTCCAAAAGGAGAGTTTTTCACAGGGCATGTCAAGACAGGACAAGGGGCAACAGTTTTAAAGTGACCTGTGGTGTGTTTGGGTTAGACAGAAAGAGGAAGTCCTTTTTCATGGGGGTGGTGAGGCACTGGCACAGGTTGCCCAGAGAAGCTGTGGCTGGCCTGTCTCTGGAAGTGTTCAGTGCCAGGCTGGATAGGGCTTGGAGCAACCTGTCATCCCTGGAAGATACCACTGCCCATGGCAGGAGGAGTTGGACAGAATGTCCTTCCAAGATCCCTCCAAGCCCAAACCCTTCTGTGATTCTGTGGCGTGCATGCATGCAGATACCCCCACAGAGGTGTGACTGCATAGAACATGCTCCAGAGTGTGTGTTGGAGCACACACACATGCATGCACACATGGGGATGTGCCGCCAAACAGTCCATGTCTAGGGAGAGAGGATCTGGCTTCACTTTCCACTCCACAGTGTCCCATGGGCCCCTGTGCTCATCTCTCACCCACTGCTGCTCTGGGCTCTCCATGCTGGCAGAGCCCCATATCCCCCCCTTCCTGCTGGGCCATGCTGTCCCAGCCCGAGGACAGGGAGGGCTCTCTTGTCCCTTCCCAACGCATGGCCTTGCCTTTTGGGCTGTAATGGACTGTGGGAGTGAGGGGGACCTACTATGGGGTTTGGACTTTTATGCTCCAGGATTCCCCATCTCCCACATGTGGCAGGGGTCTCTCATTAAAACATCACTACCTGCCATGTCCTCATCCTTCCCCAGCTCAGGTATATAGCATATTGTGGGACAGATCTGGGATCTGTAAAATTGAGAGATCATCACGATGGGGAGACAGACGCCAAGGCCAGGGGCTACGCCACCTTTGTGGGCTCTCTTTGCACCTCTGGGAGACTTAGGACCCTGAATACTACGATGGGCCTGCTAGCATGCATCTCCTCTGGGGTCCTACAAAGGGATCCCCAGGACACCCCATGCCATGCCCTCATCCAGCACTGAGGGCCCCAGTACCCAGCAACCTGGCCACGCCGCCATGCCTTGGGCCAACTGTCCTACCTGGCAGCAGCTGGAGCTGGATGGAGGAGCAATGGGGTTTTGAATGGGTCATGGGGCACAGTTTCCCTGTGCCTGCAGTTATCCATATGCAAGGGCTTGCACAAGAAGCCCTGTGAATTCACACTTACACACTTGCATGCATTCACCCATGTGTGCATTTGCTCACTTGCATGTGCACACATACGTGCATGCATTCACATGTGCACATCATACGTAGGACAAGTTCCCCCGTGTGTGTGTGTGCACTTGCATGTGCAGTCACTCACCACTAGTGCTTGTGAGCAGCAGCATGGGGCTGTGCCCTTCCCTGTGCCCTGCACACACGCGCTCACGCATATGGCATGTGTTCAATTGTGTGAACATGTGTGCTCACAGGCGTGTGCATGCATTCACCTATGTAATTGTTCAGCTGTGTGCACTCACATGCATGTGCACACATCCACTTGTGCGTACATGTGTCCACTGGCGTGCACTGACCTGCTTATGCCTGTATCCCCTGCGCAGCCACATGCTCGCCCTCCACGTGCTTCCGGCCACGCGCTGACACGCTCCCATGCGCGTGCACGTGTGTATCCCATTGTGCACTCGCCTACACTCACACCCGCCCCGTGCACTTGTGCTCAAACGCACGGACTCGCACTGGAGCACCCCCGGCGTCCCGTCCCAACACCTGTGCACGTGCCCGCCGCCGCGCGCCTCTGCCCGCCTCCGCGCGCGTGCCCGCGCACACCTGCGCTCCCGCACCCACCTGCACGCGCGTGCTCCGCCCGGGGACTGGCGCCACCCAGCGGCCGCCGCCGCCCTTGCGCTGCCCCGAGCAGTGGGGGCGCGAGCGCGGGGTGCCCCGGCCGCTCCGTGCGACCGCGAGCAGAGGAGTCCCCAAGGAAGGCACTGGGCACCACCCTGCCGTACCGCGGTGAATCAGGGCACCCCGGAACAGGCTCGGCACCAGCACTGCGACAACCCCCCGGGAATGGCCACCCCCTCCCCGGGGCTGCCCCAAAAGCTCTGGCATCGGAAAACGCTGCATCCACTATCCAAGTGCTGTGACCCGTACATGCATCCCTGGGGAAGGGTCCAGGCACTGACCCATGCCTCAACTCAGCCTAGGAGCACTGGGCGCAGAAGACACCCTGCCTACAGCTGCACTTCAGGTGCCCCCTGTGCCACGGGGGCATTCAGCTCCCAAGAGCTTGCCACGGCTTGCTTCATCCCAGCTGGAGCAATTACCCCCTCTCCGCTCCGGTGCCACTTGTTGGGGCCCAGGGACAAATCATGCGAGACACAACTGGGACAGATGTGCAGCTCCTGCTGCTTTACTGTGAGAGGTACAATGGCACACAGTAACATGCAGGCGCTGGCAGCTCCTCCAGCACAGGGCCCTGTGCAGGCCTGCTGAACCCCACCATGAGAGCAGCGTGGCCCCCAGTGGGTGCAATCTTTGGTCCTAGCAATGATCCTGGGGGTGGCTGAGATAGAGGGAATGTTGAGGACCCCACCTGCCAGGCACCACCTGACAGTACAGCCAGGCAGGTGTGGGGTGTAGTGTTTAACAGGCTAAGGGTAGCTCAGAGCAGGGGCAGCAACACAGGGGGGCTGCTGCTGAGGCACACAGGCAGGCATAGTTGCTGCCTGCACCCTGGGGCTGGGTGGTCCAGCTATGGAGCCACCCCAAAGCACTGCAGCCCACCTGCCTCCCCAAAACGTTTACCCCCCTGCCCCAAGTTCCTGCTGGTTGCATTAAACCCCTGTGCAAAATCAGTATCAAGGCACTTGCTCATGCCATGGAGACAGGTGGACAGTGGCGGGGGGTGACATCTAAGTGCTATTTGGGGCTGTTGCAGCACAGAGGAGGGGACAAGTGCCCCGTTTTGTCCTTAATGTGGTTTTTCCTCTATTAATCACTCCTGGTGTTGGGCTAGAAGCTGCAGGTGAGTGCTGGATGAGGCCCGGTTGTCTCCATGCTGACAGCATTGTTGACAGAGGGTAGCTGCAGGCCTCAGTGTACTGGTCCCGGAACCCCATGCCCTGGCAGGGTACCATCCCAAGACATGGGTGCACAGCACCTACTGGCACTCACCTTGGCCCCCTGTGGTCCCTAAGCCAGCAGGGAGCGGGTTAAGAACCTGCTGGCCAGGGCCATTGTTTCTGACACAATGGGGAGGAAGAGGATGCTGGGGCTGAAATTCCTTCAGCTCCCACCGGACAGATGGACAGAGCTGGACAAATAGACGTGACAGAGGGCGAGCATGATTTAACCCTTTCAGGTGCTGCATGAATATGCCCCAGGGTAGCTGGGGGGTATTTAAGGCATGTGGTGCAGCACCGGATACAAGATAGGCACTGGTATCCAGGACAAGTTGGAAGGACCCCATGGGCACAGAAAGACCCATGAGGGTGGTGGTAGCATCCATCCATCTAGTCTTGCTGGGCCACAGGCTGCTGAGTGGCCACAGAGCCCATGACAGCTCTGTGCTGGACTGGCAACCCTGCCCCTGCTTGGTAAATCAGAAAAATAAATAAAAGGCAGGGGCTGGACAGATGGACAGACACAGGGAGAGCCCACAAGGGGCTGGATCCACTTTGGCAGCAAGCTGGGACCACAGCCAGGATCCCAGATGGAAGCTGGGTAGGGGGCTAGCAGCCCTTGGAGGCCTGGCCAAGGCTCTCACGCAGGCACCTGAGCTGCTCCTGGCCCAGCTTGATCTTCTCCTCCAACTCCCGCTGCTCAGCAATGAGGGCTGACTTCATCTTGACGAAGTGCTGGTAGTCCTGGAGCTGCTCAGCAGGCAGGTACCGTGCCACCATGGCACCCACTGCCTCCTCCCGCCGCCCCACGTGCTCCTTCAGCTCTTTGGCATCCTCCAGCTGTGCCACCAGCAGCCGCTGCTTCTCCCGCAGAGCCAGCTGTGGAGAAGATGGCTGGCATTGGCAGGGCATCCCACAGCCCAAAACCTCATGGGTGAGGGTCCCCTGCCCCATGCTCACCTTGTCCTCAGCAGGGGCGTGCGGCCCCAGGCTGCCCAGGGCAGTTTCCACCCGGGCCAGGCGCCCCGAGAGGGAGAGCAGGAGGTTGATCACCTTGTCCAGGTCGCCCACGAAGAGGCGGTACTTGTCGAACTCCCCTGGGGTGCAGAGGGCTTGCAGGCGGGCAGCCACATCCTCACCCAGTGCCCCATTGGCACTAATGTCCTCCTGCAGCCCCCGTTGTGCCTCCTGCAGCACCACCAGCTTGCGGCTCAGGCTCTCGATCAGCTGCAGCTGCCAGAGCAAAGGGGTCAGGGGTAACTGGGGCCACTTCCCATGGGATCGGGGGACTGGCACAGAGGTGTAGGGGTGCTGTGCTGGGACCCACAGAACACAAGAACCTTGTAGTACCCCTGGTTCCCACGAGCTACTGGCAATTCCCAGTCCCCACAAGAATCTGTCAATGTCTCAGATTCCCTGTGCACTTAATGGATGCCCCCGGCCCCTGTGGACATCTGGGAACATCCCAGTCCCTGCAAGCACTCAGCATCTGGAGATGCCGCTGGTCCCCAGTGAGCATCTGGTGAGACTCCCAGGTCCCGCAAGCAGCTGACAATGCCCCTGGTCCTTGCAGACATCTGGCAATGTCCCAGCCCCTTGTGAGCATATAGCAATGTTCCTGGTCCCCGCAAGCATCCAGCAACGACCCCCGTGCCCATGAGTGCCTGGTGATGTCCCCAGTTCCCATGAGCAACCAATGATGTCTCAGTCCCTCTGAGCATTCAGAAATGCCCCCAGTCTCCATGAGCACCCGGCAAGGGCAGTGGGGAACCTTGAGGGCATTGTCCCCAGCAGTGTCTGTACCTTCTTTTCCACCAGCTCGTGGTCCACCTCCTCCTCATCCTCCAAGCTCCCCTCCACTACCTCCGGCAGCACCTTCACCTTGTTGGGTGGCTCAGCTTTGCCCACTGCAACACCGTAGTGCACTGGGAAGGAACTGGAGCTGGCAGCACTCCTGGGAGGCGGCGAGATGGGCTCAAAACCTTGCCTGGGTAGACAGAGATACAGAGATAAGGACTGGGGGTGTCAGCCTGCCCTTGGCATGGGGCCCGGTGCCATGCCAGCCCTACCTGTCCTGTGCCACAGCCTCCACATGCCAGTCCTGCTGGAGACACTTCCGCCAGGCCTGTCGCTCCCCTGCCATCAGCAGCTCACCCATCACCTCAGTGGCGGTGCCAGGGGGAGCCAAGGGGGCCAGGACATTGGCCAGGGAATGGTCCCTGACAGCCACATCCCACAGCAGTTCCTCGGAGTCCATACAGCGGGTGTGGGGCCGGCTGCCCTGGCAGCTCACTCCCTCCACTGCCCCAGAACTGGGCTTGAGTGCCTCCGGCAGAGCAGGGCCAGGGCCACAATGCAGGGACAGTGAGCACTCACCCACCCCACGGGGACTGGCACAGCCCTGCTCCTGGTTCTGGATGAGCCTTTGGGGCTGCTCCTCCATCTCCCGGGACTGCTTCATCTTTGTCCGCTTCTCCCCAGCTCCTGACAACCTGCCAACACCCACCCAGGGCATGTCAGGTCCCCTGCCCACCCGTGGGGACATGGACACTCAAGGCAATGGCCATCCCAGGTAAAGAGGTCAGGGACACCCCACAACATAAAATACCCCCACAGGGTGCTCCAAGGGGTGGATTAGGATGCTCTGACACAGGGTACAAGGGTCCACAAAAGCCCCCTCGTGTGTCCCGGCAGTGCCTGCAGCCTCACTCCCACCCCCATGCCATGGCAGCACTTGCCTGAAAATCTCAGCGTTGGTAGCATCAGGCCCAGGAGTCCTGCGGAGTGATCTGGGGGGCTCAGGTCGGGGCCACGCACCTGGTGGAGCAGGAGGGCGAGCAGTGTGCCCCCAGGACTGGCCCTCCCGCTCCCCGGTGAGGCTCTGTGACCGCTCCCTCACTGCCTCAGCAATGCTGCGGATTGGCATTGGGGCAGCAGAGAAGGCAGAGCCATGCCCAGCACCATCTGGTGGGTGCTGGGATGCCCGGCGTTGCCTGTACTTCTCCCAGTTGGGGGGAGGTGGGCGGGGAGGTGGGGGGCCCTTCTTTTTGGAGATGCTGGGAGGGTCCAGCTTGGCACGGAAATGGTCCTTCCGGTCACGGCCCCAGGGGCTGGCAGGTTCCAGGTTGAGGTGGCTCTCAGAGAAGGCTCTGCCCCGTAGTGGGCGGTGCAGCGGATCCAGGGGGCTCTCAGTGGTGTGGGCCAGGCGGTCACTATCCCACAAGAGGTCGTGTGTGGATGTGGCCCGGTAGCAGGGTGGCCACTCTGGCTCAGTGCTCTCAAGGCAGGTGTGGAATGGGCCAAGCCTTGGGAAACCCAGCGGGTAGCTGGAGAGCTCACTAGAAGAGAAGGAAGCACCCATCCTCCCGCACACAGTCACCCATCTGGCAGTTCAGGCCCATTTCATGCCCTGCCTCATTTACCCCAGCGAGCCACCCAGTCACACTGGTGGGAGAAGCCCAGGCTCATCCGCTGGGCACAGCCTCCTGGAGATGGCCCCAGACCTCTGGGGAAGGGTAAGGGACCTGTGGACACCTCCTCACACTCC
Source organism: Corvus cornix cornix (assembly GCF_000738735.6). Classification (NCBI taxonomy): domain Eukaryota; kingdom Metazoa; phylum Chordata; class Aves; order Passeriformes; family Corvidae; genus Corvus; species Corvus cornix. The sequence goes on from NC_047058.1 coordinate 20,336,579, forward strand.
CTTGCCCTGCATGCCGCCTCCCGCCTCAAAGAGCACCACGCCAAGGATGGCCAAGGCAATATGGGAGGCACTTTGTACATCCTCAATCAAAATCATGCCAGTCCCCACATCCCCCTGGCGGAAGTCCCCACACACATCCTAGCACCGTGGCACCTGGCATGGGCTCACCTGATGGACTGGCTGACTTTCCTGGTTATTGCAGGTGGTTCCCACTCATCCTGAGGAAATTCCTGGTTGCGGGAGGAGGGAGTGTGAAATCCCCCTCCTCAGCACCTCTGTCCCATCCCCATTCAGGTGCAGAAGGCATGCAGGAGGTCTGCAGGGCCAAACTGGGCACAGTACTCCGCACCCCAACCCAGGGTCATATTCCAGGGGTGCAAGGGGGTGCCAGTGCTGCTCCCCAGCACAGTCCCACAGGGCCAAGTTACTCACCGGGACAAAAGCTCTCTGGGGGGGCCAGGCATCGCTCTCCTCTCGCCCGGGATGGGGGGCCGGGCAGCAGCAGTCAGGGCAGCGCACCCAGGGCACAGGGTGACAGCGGCAGGTGTGGCCACGGGGCAGTGGTGGTGGGCACAGGTCCCCTCCACAGTAGCGGCAGGGCTCAGGGCACAGGGGAACCCCACAGGGGTAGGAGAAGCCCCGCAGGTAATCTGGCTCCCCCGGCCTCCCCAGTGGCTTGTAACAGTGGGGCTGCTCCCGGCAGCACTCAGCATAGGGGCCAGCAGAGCCAGGGCGGCTGGGTGAGGCGGGGCTGTAGGGCTGGTCCACGGAGAGGCGGCGGACATCCCGGTGCTCAGGGCCATGGGGCTGGAAGGCGCCAGGATTCCCTACTGGCGGCTTGCTGTGCCGGGGTGGTGCCGGTCGGCTGCTCTCCTCAAAGAACCGGCGGCGGTCGGCGAAAGGCAGCAGGACCGCCTCGTCGCTGCCCCGTGGTGGGGAGCTGCGCGCCGCCGGGGCCTGGCTGTATCCCTCCAGTTCACTGGGGCTGGGCGAGTGCTGCGGCTGCAGCTTGTGCTCTGGGGACCAGCGCCAGCGGCCCCTGGCTGTTGGCGCCACCCGCTCAAGGGACGGGGGCCCTTTAGGGGCTGGCACTGGGTCAAGGGTGGGGATACCCCGGTCCCCAGAGCGGCCAGCGTTCCTGCTGTCCTCACTCGGTGCAGGGCTGAGACACTCAGGCAGGGCAGGGGGTCTCTCTGCCAGTACACTGCCCTCAGGAGGCTCCTCAGTCTCCTCCACTGGCTCCTCACCAGGTGGAGGTGCACCAGGACCCCGGCTCTTCTGCAGCTGGGCCTTGCGCCGCTGGATCTCGTTGCGCAGGCTGGTGGCGAAGCGGTCGCTGCGGCGGCGCATCTGAGCAGAGCGGTGGGGTGGACCCCCAGCCCGCCGGGCTCCTCCCCGGCTCTCCTCCTCCCCTGGCCCCTCAGTGCTGAGTGCTGGGCTGGCCCCCTGGCCATCCTGCCCACAGGCTTGCTGCAGCTCAGGGCAGCAACGGCAGGGCGGCGCGCGGCAGCAAGGCTCTGGGCAGTGTGGGGGTCCTGGGCAGCCCCTGTGGTTCCCCCCCGCTGCCCTCAGGATGCAGCGGGGACAAGGTCCAGCGTTGCCCACTGGGGGCTGGCGAGGCTCGCCCGCTGCCAGTGCCCAGCTGGAGGGAGCGGAGCTGGGAGGCCAGCAGTTGCTCGGGAGCACTGTGCCGGTGTGACATGTGGCCCTTGAAAGGGGACAGCAAAGGGTTGTCACCTGCTGTCATGGCATCGGGCACTCGGTGCATGCTGTCATCCAGGTATGGCTGATTATCAGACTCCATGCTCTCCCCCAGGAGTGGCTCAGCCGGGCATCGGTCCGGGTGGGAGCTCAGCATGTAATACTGGTCAGCAGAGAGACGGTCCTTCGTGGGGTATGACGCCAGTGTCCTCCTGCCCACCACTTCCACTTCCCCATCCCGCTGGCAGAGGAAGGTGTCAGAGATCCACCGGCCCTTGGCATGCAGCATGTCCGCTGACACTGAGGCCTGGCGCCTCTCCCCTCTGCCAGCTGGGGCTGGCCGCAGGCTGTCCCTCCTGACAGGGGGCTGGGGGGGCACAGGTGCCCGCCAGGCTTCAGGGTGCCAGCTGACAGATGGCTCAGCCCCTGTGGTCAGGTAGCGCCCGTCAGAGGCTTTGCAGGGGCCTTGGAGGCTGGAGTTGATGGACACGGCCTCTTCAGGACGGAGAGAGAGGGCGCAGTCAGAGGCGATGGAGCTGGCAGAGAAGGAGCTGTAGGCCGAGTCCCGCTTGCTGTGGTACATGCCCTGGTCAACGGGTGAGGGGTCTCCTTCATAGTAGGCCTGGCCGGGATGGTCCAGGCTCTCCATGCTCCCGATGGAGCTGCTCCGGTCAGTGCTGCAGTGCCAGGACAGTGGGTTCCACTGCAGGGACAGCTTGCTGCTGCCTGGCCCCACGCCAGTGTTACAGGCACCTGCCGCCCTCCATCCAGCTCCGCAGAGATCCCAAGGAGCCCACCCCCACACATACACCCTCCCTGGGACAACAGAGCACAGGGTAGCACAGCCCCAACCTGCCCTCCACCCCCAGCTTGGGGCCACCACCAAGGTTCCCTGGCACTGGCAGTGGGAGCAGGCACAGGGAACACAGGGTGTGTGTGACTCCAGCCACTCAAGACCTCCCAGCTCTGGCAGCGGGGGCAGTGGGACTAAGCAGCTCCTGGCTGTCTCCAGCAGAGCCGCCGCCCCTTCCTGCCGGGAGCCGGGAGTAAACAGCCAGGGGAAAGGGTAGTGCAGGATGAGGAGCAATGCCCGAAAGTGGTGTATGTGACCACTTATGCCACCCCCACTACCACAACCCAAGAGAGTGTCCCGTCTGCCCCCTCCCCTTGCACAGCCTCATAACTGCCCCCAGGGCCTCACCTGACATCACACCCCGAGGGCCAGGAGAGGCTGAAGGCATCAGCCGGGCAGTGCATGGTGGGGATGTCAGGGCGACTTTCAGCAAGTTTGGCCACATGCCAGGAATGGGGCCGGAGGACGGGCACGCTCCTCCTGCCAAGAGCAACAGCGGGAAAGGACAAGAATGGGGAGGAAGCCAGGCCAAGGAACCGGGGCTGAAGTCACTTCCTATGGGGCTTCCTGTCCTCTCCAGGCCAGCGCCCGCCCAAAGGGGAAGGCAGCGAGGAGGGTCCAGCCCTGCCAGCACCTGGCACTGGGCACGGGGATCCTGAAGCTCACCCAACTGGCCAGGGCTCCCCAGACTGCAGCATCCCTGTTGCCACACCAACAGGGGACCGAGGACATGGCCCCTGCACAGCCCACAGGCAATGCCTTGAGCAGGGCAAGTGTCCCTGCCAGGACTGGACTGGCTCCACCAAGAACACTGGGGCCACGTCTGCATCTCCCCCGCAACCCTGACCTTCCCCCTTGTTCATTTGTCCCTCAGCATCTGCAGCAAGCACCAGCCACATCATGTCTCTGGGAAGAGTCCTGTGCTGGTCCCTGTCCCACCCCTCACAGGAGACTCCACAGGAGTCTCTCGTCCCCCCAGCACATGCCACTGCACAGATCTGGTCAGAAGCCACCTCCTGTACCTCCAAAGTGCCCAGTGCTGCCACAGCATCTGCTGACTAGACGAGGAGAATGGCAAGCTGCGAGGTCAGCACAGGGACTTCCCAGAACCCTCAAACTCACCATGGATGATGCTGAGCCCCAGCACAGTCCCGCGGGACCCCTGCCCCTTGGGCAGTGCCCTTGCGCCGTCCCTGCCCCTGAGTGCTGCTGGAGCTGGAGTCAGCCAGGATGCAGATAGGAATGGATGCAGTTGGAGGGCTTGGGGGGTGGGAGGACTGCGAGGCCCAGCCCTGCCTCTCCTTCCTTTCTCAGGCAAGCCGGCAGGCAGGAGGCAGGCAGGCAGGAAGGGAGAGGAGCGGCCACGCTTGAGGCTACCGCCCAGCAAGGGGGTGGCGAGCCCGATGCCCTGCCCTGGTTCTGCTGGCTGGGGAACCCCCACCCAGTGGGAGTGCTGACAGCAGCAAAGGGGCTGCTCCCCACCCTGTCCCAGCAAAGGGCACCTCCAAGCTGGAGACAAGGGCACCTCCACATTCCTGCCAGTCCCCCAGGCAGGTAAAACCCCACTGGCCCTCCCTGTGTCCCCTCCACAGCACTGCCAACCTGCGAACGATCATCTTCAGAGTGCGGTAGGAGCCCTTGATGAGGATCAGGGCCTCCTGGCGGGATCCGTACAGCGGTGTCCCACTGATGTTTACCAGCTCATCACCCGGCTGCAGCCGGCGGGACAGTGCAGCCTTGCCCCCATCCTCCACCTGGGTGACAGAGAGTGGCGTCAAGGGGGGCACGGCCCCCAGAATATCCCAGGGGATGTTCCACAGCCGCTGTGTGTCAGGGGAGAAAGGGGCTTTGGAGAAGGTGCCTGAGCCCCAGGCACCACAGAGAGATCTGCGGGGCCAGGCTCTCCCCCTTCTCTGGTCACATGAATTTCTGAGCAAGGGCATCGGGGAGGGGGGAGAAAGAAAAATGTCCCATCCCAGCAGATTCCCCCGCAGGCACAGGCAGCACAAGGGCCCTTTGTCCGGTGTGGATGCCAGCCCCCTGCCACTGCTTCCAACCCCACATTGAGCCTGTCTGGGCACCCGTGATGATTTCGATGCCCAAAGGATGCCATCCCGCCCTATGTGCCCATAGGAGACAACAGTAGGGGAAGTGCTGAGCCCTGGCACATGCCTACCCTCCCTGACACCCATGGCCAAAATGAACCTGGCACTCTGTACTGCTGTGCTTAGAGGAAGCAGGGCCATGGTGCTGCCAGCATGTGAAACCCTGGGCCATCCCCTCTGCCCTAGCCGGTAGGTGCAATGCTGGCAGCCCTGGGATGAGCAGTGCCCAGCTGGGGTAGGCACAGTGCCCATTGCCAGCACTGATCTCTGACCATCCTGCCACTGCAATGGCCAGGGATCGCCAAGTCCAGACTATCACACTACAGGGCTGGCAAGCGACTGAAACTGCTGCATGGTGGCAGTGGCACAGGGCATGCAGGTGCATGGGGCAGGACCCAGGGTGCCCCATGCCCAGCGTGGATGTGGCAAGACCCTACAGCTACCCACAGAGCTGAGCTAACCTAGCCCCATGCTGAGGCTCCAGCACCCACCCTGCCCAGTTGCTCCCAGGCCTGGCCAAGGAATGAGCTCTGCTCACAGTGCCTGCAGGGCCGGCCTGGGCAGCAGCCAGGCCCCAGTGCCAGGGAGCACACAGGGCCTAGCAGGTCAGTCATCGTGCATGTGCCCCTGGGCACCACTTTCCAGCCCTAGTGCTGGACAGGGCTCAGGGGGCATTCCACCACCCCCAGACAACACGTCACCTTAGGAGGGAGGAAGACAGGGGCAGCCAAGCCTCCTGCCCAGTGTACCACTGCCCCACGGCCCTGCCTGGCACAGCTGTGCCCAGAACCGACAGCTTTCCCATTTTTTCAGGGATCTCAGCACCACAATGCCATGCCCAGGCTGGGCACAGACCAATGTGCCTGCCTGTCCAGGCAGGCTGCCCTCCTACCCAGAAGTCAGCCATGGGGCCGCCTTCCTGGCAGGGGACCCTGACTGCCTGTGAGGGCTCCCAGTCCTACCATGTAGTCGGTGGAACACCTGGGTTTACCCCTTCCCATGCTGCTGCCCACCACTGGGCACCAGCAGAGCATGCAAGGCAGGCTGCACCTTCACCCAGTCCTCTGTCCAGCCATGTGCCCACCCAGCCCTGCCTGCCACGGCCATGGGGATGGGGATGAGTCAGAGGCGAAAGGTGTCCCCACTACTGCAGGACACCACCAGGTCTGCACCCACGTCTGAGCCATCACATGCACCAGGATGGACAGGCTCAGCCCTGGCATCACTCGCCAGGAGCTAAATTTGGCACAAACAGCCCCTTGTTCTGCCTTTGCCACCAGCGAACTCAGCACTGGCAGCCAAACCCCACCGCCTGCTGCCCTGCCTGGCTGGGCCAGCCCAGGACACTTCCCCAACACCATCCCTGGAGTTCACTCTGGGCTCTCATTGCGGGTACCGGATGGCTCACAGGAATGTCTCAGGAGAAAATTGTCTTAGAAGTCACAACCAGAACAGTGCCAGAGCTGTGCCCACTCTGCCCCACACCAACCTCCCTCCTTGCCCCCGACGTGATCGGGGGATTGGGGGAGCCTGTGCCAGAGGGCATTCGCAGCCCCATGGAAGGCTTAGAGTGTGAGCACTGCCGTGGGACTCTGCCACAGGAACGGATCCCGCCCGGAGTGGACTCAGAGGCCAAACTCTGTCACCAAGTGCGGGGACGCCCTTCCCCTTTCCGGCCCGGGCCCCCCGCGCCACAAGCGGGGGCCGCCCCCTCTCCGCACACACCTCGGCCGGCCGCAGCGGCGGAGCGATGGCCCCGGGGGACCCTCCCCTGAATGCACAGAGCGCTGGAACAAGCCCCTTTTGTCTGCCGAGCACACGCGGTGGCGGCGTGTCTGGGGGAGCGCGGGGGCCGACACCCCGCGGCCCGCAAGCCACCCTCCTTCTCAAAAGTGGTGGGGAACATCCCCGAGCCCTCCCATCGCCTCCCATCCCCTCCTCCGGCAACCGGCGGATCCACGGGGACCCTCCACCCCGAGGGCCGGCAGCGAGTCGGGACGCGGGCAGTTACTCCCTCGGCGCCCGGCTCCCCACCCGCCGGCGGTGCCACCTCAGGGCGCAGGGCTGGGACCGGAGCCACTTTTCCAGCTCCCCCAGCCAGACCGCGCTGCCCGCGTCGCGCCGAGGGCGTGGAACGGCCCGGGGGTGCAGTCAGCCCGGCTCGAGGCAGGGAGCAGCCCCGGGGCCGCCAGCCCGGCCCGCCGCACCGCGGCTCAGCAGGACGGTGACACCGGGCAGGCAGGCGGCCAAATCGCCCGGTGACAGGGCCCCGTTCGGGCTCCGCGGAGGGGTGGGTATTGGGGTTCCCTTGGCCGCTGCCCGGCACCCTGCGGGTCTCCCCGCGAGTCTCCCCGCGGGGCGATGCGCTGGCGGGGGGCTGCGGGAATCGGTGACCCTCTGCGTGGCGAGACGTCGGGGCCGCAGCGGTCACCCTGAGCATTCGCTCCCGGCTGCTGTCGGGCCCCGCTCGGCACCGTACCCCAGCGCCAACCCAGTCCCGGGCACGGTCCTGCCCCTGCGTTCCAGGGGTGCCGGGGCATGACGGGACGGACTCTGGTTCCCCACCGTGGCCCTCAATGTCCCCGCAGAGGCCGGTGCCCGGGGCACCCATGGGCGGGGCACCGACGGATGGGTACACGAAAAGGGGCTGACCTCCCCCAGCTACGGTCCGTGGGACGGGACCGGGAAAGACGTGAGGGGGGAATTGTGGGGCCGCCCCCGACGCCAGCCCAACGGATGTGCCAGAGGAATTTCTTCCTGCCGCCGGGCCCGGGCTGTCTCTCCGCCCCTCTCGCTCCCACTTTTCCCCGCGGCTCTAAGTGGAGGGTCGCGGGGATCGTGGGTGCGAGTGGCCGCCCCCGTCCCGCCGCGCCATGACACGCGACCCCGCGGCCGGGGCTCCCCGCACCCCCGACACCGCCGCGCATCGGGTGTCCACCCATATCCCGCGTCCCGCCACGGGCGGGAGGCCCCTCGCGGGGGGGTGCTGCGGAGCCCACGCGGGACTGTGCCGGCGGTGCCTACCTTGGAGACGATGAGGGGCTCGCCGTGCTCTAGCCCGCCGCGCAGCGTGAAGCCCCAGGGCGCGCCCCCCTGCAGCTGCACATGCACGTACTGGGGGGCGCCGGGCCGGCCCTCGGCCCGCTCCATGGCGGCTACAGCTACAGCTCCATCCCGACCCGGCCCCGAGCTGTGGAGGAAATGACACCCCCGCCCGCCCGGGCTGAGCGGCGCGGGGCGAGTGGGGGGCGGGGCCGGCCCGCACCGGGACTGCTCCGCTGCCGCCAATGAGGCGCGGGGGGACGGCGAGCGGGCGGCTCGGCATGGCACGGCACGACGCGGCACGGCACGGCATGGCATGGCTTGGCTCAGCACAGCTCATGGCATGGCTCTGCACACACTGGCACAGCACAGCACCTTTCTACTCAGTAGCTTGGCATGCCATCCTTTAGCCCAGGGACCTGAAGTGAGCTGCTTGGCTCAGCTTGGTACAGCCCAGCCAGCGTATTTCAATTGTCCAGCTCAGTCCAGTATGGCATGATATGGAAGGCTGGCAGACTTCAGTGCAGCATGACACAGCACAGCTCAGCTCAGTGTGGGATGGCAAGGGGGCCAGCATGGGTTAACTGGCCCAGCATGGCTCAGCTTGGCATGCCTTGGTGCAGTTCAGCTGGGTTGGCACATTCTGGCTTGGCTCAGCTCAGCTCAACACGACACAGGGCTGGCAAAGCTAAGTTTGGTACAGCACAGAACAACCACGGGCCTCATCTGGCTTAGCTCCACTTGGCCTGGCCCAGTTTTGCTCAGTGCAGTTCAGCTTGGTTGACTTGGACAAGCGGGGCTGGCACAGTTCAGCTCAGCACAGCCTGGCCTGGCTTGACTTAGCTTGGCCATGCACAGTTCAGCTCAAAATGACCCAGTTTGGTTCAGCACAATATGGTGCCACCAGGGACCCACACCAATAGGGCCAGCTCGGCACAGCTTAGCCTGGCATGGCAGCAGTTCAACAGCACTCATGCAGCTGCGAGGCGGTGGCAGTAGGGTGATGCAGCCCCCCCAGCTCCCCACCGAACAGTCACACTGGCGCCTCAAGCTCCACTGCCTGCAGGCCAGCACATGCTACTGGCTCCTGTCTGACCCAGCCATGCCAGCCCCCACCCTGTCCCTATCCTGCCGGGCACCTCAGGGCGTGCATGGCAGTTTGGCCGTTCTTCACCTTTGTCTTTTCCCTGCCAGGCCCAAGAGGAGCAGCTGTGCTGCTTGGGGGAAATTGAGGCACGGGGAGGAGGTGGCTGATGGCAGCCGAGGATGGTGGGAGTGGATCGGGACGGATTCCTGGGGGAGCCCGAGAGTCCTGCTCCTCCCCTTCCCGCCTGGGGCCACGACTCTTACTCATCTCCTTCCCAGACATCCCAGACGGCACAGCCGGCCTGGAAAGCTCTGCTCTGCAAGCAACGCCTGCGGCCCCTGGTTGCCTGCCACGGCCCGGGAGGGTCGGCTTGCAGTGCCAGGCTGGCGAGCCACTCGAGGATTGTTCATTCCCAGTGCTGGAAGGGTCTCAAGTTTCTCTTGGTAGTCCCTGTCCACAAGCACCTGCCTTGAACTCTGCCTGCGCCCTGCACAGCCCAGCTGCAGGCAGCCCAGTACATGTGTACATTCTTGTGCCCGTGTCACAGGGTGCAGGGTGGAGTGGTACCTGGGCTGTTTGTAGAACTGGAGCCCACCCAGGAGCGATGCATGCCCCTCACCCCCCCATACAGCCTTGACAGGTCCACTGCTGTCATGTCCACCCCTGACCCGAATCTCCTGCTCTCCCCTATGGCCTTCCCACCTGCCTTGTCATGCCCTCCCCCCGCCCCCCCATGACTGGCTGCTGCCATGCCCTGACTCTTCCCAGCCTTCACTGGCTCATCTGCCACTTGTGCCCTTTCCCAAATGAGTAACCAGGGCTGCCTGGCCAGGCGAGAGGGCTCTGTGCCCTGGCTCATCACGTGGCCCCACAGCACATTTAGCACCACGCACACCCCCACACAGCCCTCCCAGCCCTTAGCACTGTGTCCAGCTGGCACCAGGAAGGGTGGGCAGCAGGCACCAGTACAACCCCCGCCAGCTCTCCCATGTCCCTATGCCTGCACCAGTGGTTCCCAACCAGTGTGCCCACCCCCTGGACCCTTCCATCCCAGCAGGAGAGCAACAGTGTACTGTGGGTCTGAGCACAACACCAGGGGCTCTGGAGGTGGCACTGACTGCAGCTGCCCACACCACAGGCCCTTTCCCAGGCAAGCACCATGGAGTCACTGTCCACAGTATGGAAAGTGCCTCAAATGGCCCATGCCAGCAAGAGGGTGGGCATCATGCTTGCAGCCTCTGGGCTTTGAGCTGGTGCTAGCGGAAAGACCTGGAAACTGGTCAAGGTAGGCAAAGTTGTGGGCATGCTGATGGTGATGACAGGATGATGCCTACAGTGGGGTACTGCTGGGCTCAGAGTCACTCTGCTCATGCACCTGCCTTAGTGCCAGGTGGGTAGAGTGAGGCACTGGGCAGCCTGGCTGTGCTGCGGGGCTGTTGGGGAGCAGAACCCCAGGCTCTGTGCCTGCTTGGGGCACTGCAGACCAGCTTGCAGCAAAGGGCACAAAGGTGCTGAGCCACTGCTGGAGAGGCAGCACAGAGTGGAGGGAGCTGGAGGGACTCTCACTGCATGAAAGCACCCTCTCAGGCTCTGGCCCCATTCCCCTGGGACCCAGGGCGCTCCCGCCTCTTTAAAAGCTGATTGAGACCATGCCTTTAAAACGGGCCTGGGCAGGGACCTCCTACCCTGCAGGAGGAGGCTGGCCAGGAGCAGGTGGGCTGAGTGAGCTGGTTCTCCCACCCCACTTCACCCCACTCCCCTACCCCAGCACCTCTACAGCCCCCATAGCCAGGCTCTGTCTGGCTAGATTTGTTCCTGGTCTGGGTTTTAGTCTGGAATTGTGCCCCTTTTTGCATACAGAATCCCCCCACCTTTCTGTTCCTGTGTCAAGCTGAAGCAGCTGGTGTGGTTGTCCTGGTTTGATAGGAGCTGGCAGCACTCAGCTCTGCCTCTCAAGTGGGGAGAAGCATGACTGCAGGTTAGGTCTTCCTAATTCTTCTGCTGGCCAGCCCCACCTTGTCCCATTTACCTGCTCCCTCCCCAAACATGCACTCACCTATCATGGCTATGCCCTACCCTTTCACCAGCTTCCTCCTCCTCCTCCTTGTTGTGCCCCTTTCCCAGGCTGCAAACCAGTCCCCACTGCCCCTTGGCTCCCTGCCTGCTGTCCCCACCCTGCCCCTCCTGCAGGCCCTGCAAACGCGGGCGCCAGGCAGCCCAGGCTGGCAAGTGGGGCCAGCCAGTGGGCAGCCCCTGCGCTACATGCTGAATCTGTACCGGCGTGCCGCTGACCGCGAAGGCCGACCCCGCCGCAGCCGCAGTCTGGGCACCAACACCATCCGCCTGGTCCAGGCCAGTTCCCATGGGGGTCAGCCTTGGGCAGGTAAGCAGCTGGTGGGCACTAAGGATGGTATGAGGGCTTAGCAGAGCTAGCAGGGTGAGCTTGAGCTCTGAAGGCGAGGTCTCTTGCCTGTTTCCTCCCTCTCTCTACAGTGTCCTGGCTGGGGTTGCTTGCTCTTGGCCATGGGGTTCCACTTGGCAGGAGTTCAAGGCTCTGCCCTAGGGGTGAGACGGGCAAATGCATCGCTGGCCCTTGTGTGCCCTTCTCCCCTTCCCACCCTGCCTGATGCTGTGCCAGGCTAGTGGTGTTCATGCAGAGGATGAGAAATGTTACAGACTCTCTTTGCCCTTCACCCCACTAGCAAGCCTTCTGTTTGCTGCAGCTTCTGCCTTGTGCTGGGGCATATGGCTGTCACGGGCTCCAGTGTGCTGTGTGGGGCTGTGGCAGCACCATGGGAGAAAGGGGTGCTGCACAGTGCCTCCTGTACTGTGCTGAGGGGGTACCGGTCACTGCTTCCCTGCAGGTCGCTGGTACTTGCAGGCTCTCACCTACCACCTGGAGGGCCACCCAGAGGCCGAGCACCTCCTCAGAGCCACTGTGGTCTACCTCCCCAGTCTGTCATTGGCCCATGGTCGCCTCCTCTGCACTCTGGAGCTGGTGGCAGCCAGCGAGGCACCCAGGGTGCTGCTCAGCCCTACTGCCCGTCCCCGCTATGGCTGGGCTGAAGTTGACGTCACCCCTTACCTGGTGCTGGGGAACAGCAGCATGGGGAGCCTGGCACTGCGGCATGTCTGTGTGCGTGCTGGCCGAGCAGGAGGCCACGATGCCCTGGTGGCCCCTAGCCACCCTTTCCTCATTCTCTACCTTAATGATACTCAGGCAGAGTTGGCACCTCCAGCAGCAGAGCCCCACCGACACCGGCGTGATACAGGGATGTTGGCTCATGACCTGCCCAACTACCTGCGGGAGCAGGGAGGGGAGAAGAGTGACTGTTCCCTCCGCCCCTTCCCTGTCAGCTTTGCACAGCTGGGCTGGGACCACTGGATCATTGCTCCCCACCGCTACAACCCACGCTACTGCAAGGGCACCTGTCCCTACCTGCTCCGTGATGACTACCATGCACCCAGCCATGCTGTGGTACAGAGCTTTGTTCATCAGCTTGTGGATGCCAGTGTGCCCCGGCCCTCCTGTGTGCCCTACCGCTACAGCCCCATCAGTGTCCTCATGATTGAGCCCAATGGAGGCATACTGTACAAGGAATATGAGAATATGATTGCAGAGTCCTGCACCTGCCAGTAATTTCCACTGCCCCAGCACATCACCTCTGGGCTCTGCCTCTTCCTGCAGATCTGGACTTTAGAGTTTATCTTGCTCTGCCTGTGGCTTACTTGGCTCATCTCCCCTCCCCATGCAGCGCTGCTCAGTGGGGAGGTTTTACAGTGACAGTTTTATGTAAATTGTGGATTTTTAAAGGCGGGAACCTGTGCTGGGGTGATTGCCCCGTGGCATCTGTCCTTCCTGCAGCCCCCATGGCTGCTGCCTGGTTTTGGTGGGCAGAGGGGCTTGGCCTGATGTTCTCAGAGATGAGCTGTGTCCTTAAACTGGAGTGCAAAGCTCTTAGGAGGTGGCTGGGAGTCTCCTGGTAGAGCCAGGGCAGGGAGGGTGAGAAGTCCAGGTGTCTCTGTGCCTTGCATTCGACACATTGGTGGTGTCATGATCTGATGTGACCCTGCCTGTGGCATTCCTCCCCAACTCACAAGCACCCCATCCCTCTCTAGTCTCAGCTGCAGAGGCATCTCATCGGGCTGAGAATTTCGGCTGGAGGGAGAAAGCCTCTCTCCTCCCCTGCAGTTCTGCTCTGGAAGGGCTATGGAAAACTGGAGGGACCTGAGCTGCCATCTCTGCTTCCAGCGCTAGAGGCCAAGGCAGCTGCCTGTGCTGGACTCTGCCTGCCGTTTCCTCTGACACACTTGTTCTTCAGCTCCTTGGCTTACCCTCTAGCAGGGCTCAGGTCTCGTCCTATCCCAGAAATCAGACTCCCGTCGCAGATGTCTCTCTGCCTTCTTGCACTCTTGCTGTCACACAGGCCTTGGGCTCTGCTGGGCTTCTGGCACATCCCTGTTCCCAGAAGAGTCAGTCCTGCTCTCAGCACCCCTGCTGCCTGACTTTCCTCTATTTATTGCTTGACTGTGAATAAATAAATTAATTGATTTTGCTAAAGACCATCTTGGCCTGTTCTTGCACTGTCCCTGGGGTGCAGCAGGTGCCCCCTGGGATAGGCTGCATCCCAGTGCAACTGCCCTTGGGCTTTCACTGGAGGAGGTGGGTGTGGGGGTAAATCCCAGCTGGTTCAAGTGGGACCTGTGAGAAGTGCCTCCACTGGAGCACAGACCTGCCCTAGTGCAGAGGGGACCAGATGTGGCTGCGGGCAACTGCCTCCGTGGGGCTGGGAACAAGAGATGCCCTACATCCCTCTGTATGGGGCAAGTCCTAGGGGACCATGGAGGAGCAATGAGACCGGTTTCCTGGGGCTGTCTGTCACCATGGCCAAGGCATTTCTCTGCCAGGGCTATTTTGGATAGGTGTCTGCAAGCAAGCCTGCCTGTTGCTGGATATGATGCCCTGTTTGCAGTGCTGGAGCAAAATTTCCATTCTTTGAGCATCAAGGCATAGGTGGCAGTCATCATCCTTGTCACCAGAGCTTGGGGGCACTGTCACTCCACAGCTCATGGCTCTTGCCAGGGTCTCCTCTTGCTTGAGGTCTAGCCCCATCTGTTATTGCTGGCCTAAGTCCCTTGGGGAGGTTTCAGCACTTTTATTTTTCCTTTGAGTGTTTGCTGTTGGACAGGGTGCTGTCAATTCCAATCCTTCCCTTTTTCTGCTAGCCTTGAAGTTTCTTTCCCATCCTGGAAGAGTGAGAAACCACAGACCCCCAGGCTCCTCTTCTGCCCCTTGTCCCCAGTTAGCCATATCTTGGTCATGAGTGGGGAATGTCTTCTCCTTTTTTGCAAGCTCACAGATCTGATCCCTATCAATCATTAAGCATGTGGTGTTAACTCATTCGGGCAATTGATGATAAAAGGCATGGAGCTGGGCACGCTCCCAGCCCTGGACACCCTGGATGCCACTTGGCCCCCACCTGCCCAAAGGGGTCCCCAGGATGAGGGGTGCTGCGGTCTCCAGGAGCCCACTGTGCCCAAACGCTGCTGGTGCACATCTGTATGATGCCCATGTGTCTGCCCGCACCTGTGCCTGCAGGTGTATCCCTGCGTGTGTGTGCACGTGTATGATTGTGTACGTGTATGGGAAGTGTGTGCTTATTTGTGTGTGTTTATGGGTGAGTGTACCTGTGGGTATGTACAGGTTTGCACACCTGTGGATGTACATAGGCGCGCGTGTGTGTATTTCTGTGTGCTATGGACACGTGGAAATGCAAAGGGTGTGTGCACAGCTGTGTACACATGTGCGTGTGGAGGTATGTGTGCACACGAGTCTGCCTGTGCATGTGTTCCAGTGCGGGTGTGTGCACACCTGTACGTGAGCATATGTGTGCATGTCCATGTCCCTATGTGCACGTGCACACCTATGGACGTGTCCATGCCTCTGTCCACGTGTGTCTGTGTGTCTGTCCATGCATCTAGCATACGTGCGTGTGTCCATACAGACCCACACTGGTATGTGTATCCGTGTGTCCGTCTGTGTGTCTATACAGTCTCACACCAGTACGCGAACTCATCTGTGTGTCCCTGCGGTCCCACACCAGTCCGTGTGTCCGTTCCACACCGGCACAGGTGCGTCCGCGCGTCCGCCCCTGTGTCCGTGCGTCTGCCTCTGTATCCGTATATCCGTGTGTGTGTGTCCGTGAGCCCCTCTGTGTATCTGTGTGTCCGTCCGTGTGTCTGTCCTTGTATCCGTGTGTCCGTCCTTGTAGCCGCGTATCCATACTCAGCGTTGCTCGGCCTTCGCCCGGCAGGCGGCCCCGCACGCCGCCGCTCCCCCGCCCTCGGAGCCGCCATGGCGGCAGGTCCTGCGCAGTCGGTAGTGAGCGCCCCGTGGGCCGAGGCCGCCGCCGGCGAGGAGCGCAGGGCAGCGCGGCTGGGGCGGCCGCTCAGGGGCTGCGGTGGTGCTCGGG
This sequence comes from Corvus cornix cornix, assembly GCF_000738735.6. NCBI lineage: Eukaryota > Metazoa > Chordata > Aves > Passeriformes > Corvidae > Corvus > Corvus cornix. Next base: position 20,351,840 of record NC_047058.1, read on the forward strand.
TATGGCCATCGGCGGCACGGACCCGGCTGTGCCGCGGGGCGGAGCGGGGAGGGGAGGGGCGGAGCGGGGCGGGGGTTCTGAGAGGACCCGTGCCGTCCCGCCAGTGCCAGTGCTAGTCCCGGTCCCGGTCCTGCTGCCGCCGTCATGAGGAGCCGGAGCAACTCGGGCGTGCGTCTGGACAGCTACGGGCGCCTGGTGCAGCAGACCATCCTTCGCCACCAGGTGCGGACCCTGCCCGGGAAATGGGGAGCAGACCCGCGGCCCCGGCGCGCCCCGTTGGCCGCTGGGCCAGGGCAGTTCCGTGGGAACGGTGTGTCCCTTCCGCAGGACGCGGTGACGGGGCTGCTCCCCGCCAGCGCCGACCACCAGGACGCCTGGGTCCGGGACAACGTGTACAGCATCCTGGCGGTCTGGGGTCTTGGCCTGGCCTACCGCAAGAATGCCGACCGCGACGAGGACAAGGCTAAGGCCTACGAGCTGGAGCAGGTAGGAGGGAGCAGGAGCCGGAGGCGGGGCTGGTGTCACCCGGGGACTGCTGTCACCCCGGTCTGGTCAGCCTTTGGCACAGCTGGGCCAGGGGCCCAAAGGCAGTGCAGTGAGGGCAAGGACACGGGTGTCCCCCGACCCAGGAGGCAGTAGGAATGGATGTCAGAGCCTGCTCTTCCCAGACCACACTGGAGCCCAACCAGAGGGTCTAGACCTCTGGCTCTGGGATGATCTGGGGCCACAGCCCTTCTCTCAAGGGCTGGGGAGCCATGTCCTGCAGCCATGTCCTCTGTCCCGCTGCACAGCATGGCAGCCTGGCCTTGCTGGCAGACCAAGAAATCTTCCCTCTGCTGTTGCCCAGGGGCTGTGAAAATGTAAGCGGGGGCTCTGATTACAGACGCTGAGCCCCACAAAGGTCAGCAGCCAGCTGATCCTGAGTCAGGGCTTCTCCTATAGAGATTAACAAACCTGTTTTCCTTGTTCCTGCAGAGCGTGGTGAAGCTGATGCGGGGGCTGCTCCAGTGCATGATGAGACAGGTAGGGGCTGGGGAGCAGCTCTGAGTGTCAAGTGGTCTCCCTAAAGCCCAGCTATGCCACAGAGTCCTAGCTGTGCCAGCCCTCCCCAGCCTTCCCTGATGAGCAGAGGGAAGGCCCCTTCCAGCAAGTCTTGAAATAAATTCTGAGTGGGCATCTGTCCTGGGTGTGATTGAAGTTCCAGAGCTGTGGGCTGGTGGCCAGTGGAGCCTTTGCCAGCTGCTCCCTGTCTCTTGGCCTGACAGGCGCTAGGACTCTGCAGTTCTCCTCCCTGAGGGCGTTTGGGGTAACCCTTTTCCCTCTGCATGGTGCAGCTGTGGCAGTGGGCCCTCCACTGCTGCAGTCCTGTGCTGCAGTGGCATGTGAGCCTGCACTCATTGCCTTGGTGCACGGAGGGGCTCAGCCCAGGGGTTGTGGAATTTCTGCCCTGCCAGGCACAACTCCATATTCTCCACTCATGGCATGGAGCAGCCCTTGGTTCGGGAGCTGTCTGGAGACAGGGTTCAATGAATGCCTGCGTCTCTTTGCCCTTCTCAAGGTGGACAAAGTAGAGGCCTTCAAGTACAGTCAGAGCACCAGGGACTGCCTGCATGCCAAGTATAACACCCACACCTGTGCCACTGTGGTAGGAGACCACGAATGGGGTCACCTACAGATGGATGCTACTTCCCTCTACCTCCTCATGCTTGCACAAATGACGGCCTCAGGTAATGCTGGGGGCTGCCATTACAGCTTTGAGCATGCTGGTCTTCAGGTTCACGAGAGTCTCAGTTTGGGTGCAGCTTCCTGGGTGCCAAGCTGCTGCAATGGCTTCCCTGATCCCCACTATTTTTTGTGCTCACAGTACCTGAGGTGGGTTTGGGCCCCTTGATGTCGATCTCTCCAAAAGCCCCTGTTTGTCTGAAGCCTTAGTGCTGCCATAAGAGGTGGGAGTGGCGATGGGGTCAGCTAGGACGTGGCTCCCATTGGGCAGGCATGCAGTGGGGAGGAGTCCTCCCTGGGTTCCTGCAGCCCCATCCTGGGTACTCTTGTGGGCTTGGAGTGGCTAATGTGAATTCTTCCCTGTGCTTCAGGCCTCCACATAATTCACAGCTTGGATGAAGTCAACTTTATCCAGAACCTCGTGTTCTACATTGAAGCTGCCTACAAAACTGCGGTGCGTAGCATGTGCTGGGGAAGGGGGGTGTGCTCCAGTGGTAGAGATACTGCACTGGTGTCTAGGAACAGCTGTGGGTTCCCCCTGAGCCACACCAGCACCTTCTGGAAGCACCATGGATGGGTGGGATTCAAAGGCTTGCTGGGTGTGTTCTGAAACAGTGCCTGGTTCACAGGACTTTGGCATATGGGAGCGTGGGGACAAGACGAACCAGGGCATCACCGAGTTGAATGCCAGTTCTGTCGGCATGGCCAAGGTGAGCTGGGAAGAAATGCTGGCTGGGGGGGAGTGAGGAGCACCAGTGGCCCTGAGATGCTTTTTGACAGGACAGGCTGGGCATGTTGAACTGCTGAGTCTCAATGCCCCATGCAGTGATAGGATCCTGGGGAGCAAGACTCTTCTTCTTGTACACTGGGATAAAACTGTGCCCTTCTAGCCTGAGTTTTGCCTGAACTGGGAGTGAAAAGTTCATCGGGGGTGTGTGGCAGAAATGTCCCAGGCCCTTTTGATGTCTGGAGCTGTGGTCCCATTTCAACCAGAGATGTTCTGCAGCCACAACAGGATTCAAATTCTTTTAAATTTGGGCAGTGCTTTACACACAGCAACTAGCATGGAGTGAGAGCTCTTTCAGATGAGCAGCGTGGTGAAGGACATGCCTCTTTGGGTCTCACCGTGCTTGCAGGCTGCCCTGGAGGCACTGGATGAGCTGGATCTCTTTGGAGCCAAGGGAGGCCCACAGTCAGTGATACGGGTGCTGTCGGATGAGGTGCAGCACTGCCAGGTGAGACCCACGCAGGCGCTATGCTGTTGCAAGAGGAACTGTGATCTGCTGGGTTTGTGGTGTGAATGATGCCTGGCCTGACAGCCTAACAACCTTTCCTTCCCCTTTGCCCAGTCCATCCTCCACTCAATGCTGCCCAGGGCCTCCACATCCAAGGAGGTGGATGCCAGTGTGCTCTCTGTCATCTCCTACCCGGCATTTGCTGTGGAGGACAGTGAGCTGGTGGAAATCACCAAGCAGGAGATTATCACCAAGCTGCAGGTGAGCATCTCTGCCCTTGTCTCACTGTTCCCAGGAGACAGCTGCAGTCCAAACTGTTGTAGCCCTTTTCTTTCCAAAGACATGTACAGTGGTGGGTTGCTGGGGCATATCCTCTCCCAGTCTGCATGACCTGTGGCAGGGGTGTGCAAAGAAGCAGCCCTGTGTGCTGCGGCCCCGGGCTGTGATTGTGGTACCTGAGCGCTGGGTGAGCAAGGGAGGGGATGTTTGGCCGAAGGAAACACCGTGCCCCTGCTTCTGCATTCAAGGTACAAGATATCTCACACTGTGCCTCCTGCTCAGCAAATCTTTCTCTCCCTTCCAGGGGCGCTATGGCTGCTGCCGCTTCCTCCGGGATGGATACAGGACTCCCAAAGAGGTGTGTGTCCTCAGCCCTGCTGCCTGGCAGAACTTGACTGCCAAGCAGCAGCCCACCTGGATGCAGCACAAAGGCTGTGTTGGGGACCCTTGGGAATACAAGAGCCCTGAGTAGCCCTAGGCAGTGTCATGGATCTGGGCAAGGCTTCCCAAAATGCCAGAGCTCATTGCAGAGGTGGTATGTCTTACCCACACCCATAGCAGACGGCCAGAGGCTGGCTCTGCCTGCATCCTGGAACCCAGTGGTGTGTCTTTCTTAGGCTGGGAGAAGGTGGAACAGCATGGGAGCCCTGCTCAGGTGGGCTCTCCCAGGGCTGCACCTGAGCGAGGGCTGGAGATCTGGGGAGGTGACTGTGCAGAGCCGTAACCCAGTGGCCTCATCTACGGCAGCTCTGTCGCTGTTGCGCACAGGGATGGCAGAAAACGACATGAGTTCAGGTCAGAGAAGCATGGTCAAAGCCAGAGCTAAGACCACATTTAATGGAAAGCTCATCTTTTATAGTGTGGTTCGCAATAAAGAAATTACATGATTGGCCTATTCACCCACCACCTCTAAAGGTGATAGGTTGAGCGGTATAACACCCATCTGTAAATATTATTTTTCCATGTACCCAAAACAATATGCAGTTCTCATAACAATAATGCAGCTGCAAAGAGTTTACTTTTCTCTAACTGCTTTCTCATGAGAGACTGCGTGAGAACAGAAGCTTCTCACAGGAAAGCTGTGAGAAGCTTGTGAGAAGCTGCAAGAAGCTCTCTACCAGCTTTTTAGCATCCACACAGCTCTGGAGGTCACAAAGCTGCTTCTGTCTCTCCTAGACCAGCTGTCAGCTTGGGTACTGCCAGAATGGCCCTGGGAGCAAGTGGAGAGTTTGCTGCTTTGGGGAGAGAAAACAGGAAAATTTTATAAGCAACAGTCTCATTTGATAACCACTGAACTAGGAAATGATACTCAGAGGCTCTTAAGTCATCACCAGCTGTGCTTCTGAAAACCTGCCCATAATAGGCAGCGTGTGTGGCTGCCCCGCTCCAGAGCGAGAGAGAAGCAGGAGCATCCCCAGTCCAGTGTTGCCAGTGCTTGTGAGCTTTGGCAGCATGCAGAGTTGTGGATTACTTACTTCTGGGGAGCTGTGAGTCATGGAAAGGGCAGCGGTGCCTTCAGAGGCATTCAGCTAGCTGGAGTCAGGTGGGATTTTGGAAGCTTATGGCTGGAGTGCAGGTAGAAGACATCTGCATCTTCTGTCCTCTCTGCCTGAATAGTCTGCTAAGGCCAGCACTCTCCCTTCTCTGCAGCAGACAGAGCAGTTAGCAGGGAGGGCCGAGGAAAGGGCACTACACCACACAGACCTGAGGTGGGAGGACTCTGTGCAGGCAGCTCTTCATCCTGACAGCTTCCCTTGTGTCAGGCTCACAGTGGCACCACATGGCAGGAGGGCCCTGGAGGGACTTCTCTGGCCCTGTGTGACCCGCCCAAGCCCTCTCAACTGGCTGGGCCAGCTTGATGATGCTGGAGGAGACAGATGCTGAGGGGCTCAGGCAGAGCAGGCAAGGCAAAGGGGACCCAGCATGGCACAGGGGATGTCATGTTGTTGCTGTACAACAGCACAACATCTGGGGTGTTCTGGGGGCTCTGGGGTGCTCTCCTGGGGACCAGGTACACCCCAGGAAGGGTAAGTCTCTCCATCATCAATGCAGGAGTCTCAGGAGCAGGTAGTCCAATGGAGGAAACAGAGGCTGCAGTTGAAACTGCGTTTCAGCTTTGTCTTGGCCATCTACAGAGGAGGGCTGGGAGGACATTTGAGGCCGGGGTCTCAGGAGGAGGAGAAGCCCTGTCAGTTTGAGAGGATCCTGTTATGTACCACCTCCTTTGATGTCACTTACAGGACCCCAGACGCCTCTACTATGAACCTGCAGAGCTGAAGCTGTTTGAGAACATTGAGTGTGAGTGGCCTCTCTTCTGGGCATACTTGATGATTGATGGGATTTTCAGTGGAAACATGGAGCAGGTAAGAGAGGCAGGACCTACTGGGCTGGTGAAAAAAAGTCCCTGGCAGGAGAAGTGTGCAGGGGAAGGATGCAGGGAGCCGTGATCGGTGTCAGATTCCCTCTCCTCTCTTCTCAGGTGCAGGAGTACCGGGAAGCCCTTGAGGGGGTTCTCATCAAGGGGAAGAATGGGGTACACCTGCTGCCAGAGCTGTACAGTGTCCCACCAGATAAGGTGAGTGATCTTGTGCTATGGTGGGAAGCAGGAGCGTCTTACAGAATCACAGGATATTCTGAGTTGGAAGGGACCCACAAGGATCATGAAAGTCCAACTGCTGAAACTCCTGGTCTCTATTAAGTTTTAAGTGCTTATTATGCCAAATTGTTAGTGAAGGGGCAAATGTAATGCATGGAAACCTCATGTATGAAAAGGATGGCTTGGAGCTGTTATGAAACCATGTTGGATAAAAATTGGTTTTTTTCCCCCAAAGCATTTCTTACTCCCATACGCAAGAGTTATTTGCTGATAGTCTGCTTGCTTGGAGGCTGAGTGCTCCAAGAGCTCAGGACAAGCAGACCTGGGCTGAGTAGGTGGTGCTGAGCTCCTGTTCAGTGGTGAGGGGATTTGTGTGGGACTGGGGTAAGAGCACTGGCCTCCTGATGCCCAGGTCATCCAGGGGAGATAAGCTCCTCACCAGTATCAGAAAGCATCTCTGGGAGCTCCTGGGGCATGTCAGTCGTTCTAGTGGGATAGTCTGAGCAGCTGATCTGTTGTCTGACACGGATGCCGGGGGCAGTCATAGGAAGAGAGGAGGCGTGTAACCAGGCTCTTTCGGACCCTCTGTGACAAATGCTGTTGTGGGGCCTTGTTTTAAACCTTGAACTGCTGGACTTCAAGATGCAGTGAGAATGCTTCCTTCAGCATCCTGTGTCTGTGGATCCCTTCTTGACCTCCTGGCTTGTCTTCCAGGTGGATGAGGAATACAGGAACCCACACACTGTGGACAGGATACCCATGGGCAAGCTGCCACACATGTGGGGACAGTCCCTCTACATCCTGGGTTGTCTGATGGCTGAGGTAGGGTCACCCTGAGTGCTGGGGAGGGCTGTGCGACCAGGTCTTGAGCTGTGAAGGTGCAAATGCTGCCACTCACCACGGGGAAGTCCCCCAGGACCTCTTAAAGGTGGGTTGTCCATAGGCATCACCCGTTCTATCCTGCCCATAAAATGTTAATCTCTTTATACCTTTTTTCCCCCAGGGGTTTCTAGCTCCTGGTGAAATAGATCCCCTCAACCGCCGTTTCGCGACTGTCCCTAAACCTGATGTGGTGGTCCAAGGTGAGGGAAAGGAACCAGTCCCAAACCCCTAAGCCTGGCAGGTGGGGGGACTCTTGCTGTGCAGAATTCGCAGAGGTGGCTCTGGGATGGCTCTGCTTACTGGGTTGCTGCCAATACAGCCCAGTCTCAGCTCTGGCCAGGTGGGTGGAAGATGGGTTGCAAGGCCTTCCATTTCATTCTGTGTTGACCCACAGAACTATCACGTGCTGCAGCCTCCCCTGCAGAGAGGTTGAAAACTGTCTTCCTGCCACTTGGTGGGGAAAACTTGTGTGTATAGAGTGTTAGGAGGGGCAAGGCAGACTTGTGCAGTGGGAGCTGGTTCCCAAGGGACCCCAGACAGCTTCCTCTCTATGGGGTGGTGCCTTGTATGTGTCCCCAAAGGCATGGGGCAGTGCTATCACACCCTTGTGCCTCTGTTTTCCATCCGCAGTGTGTATCCTGGCCGAAACAGAGGGAATCAAGGCAATCCTGCAGAAGGAGGGCATTGATGTGGAGACTGTGGCGGACGTCTACCCCATCAGAGTGCAGCCTGCTCGCATCCTCAGTCACATCTATGCCCGGCTGGGTGAGCTGCACTCCCTGCTCCTGCAGCAAAAGGAGTGCAGAAGGGTCTCTCCCACCCCTGGCACTCCTGCTCATAGACACTCGTGTCCTGCTCTCTGCCTGGCTGATGAGGATCCTGCTGCCCATTTCTAGGCCTGATAAAGCCACTCATGCCCAAGGGGAACAAGGTGGCAGGCAGTGCTGTTCAGCATGATTCTGACAGGGATAGAGCTTTGGCTTGCAGTTGCACAGTCACCCCAGGGACAGACAGAGACTCTGATCCCTTTGGGTTGAACCTGGTGTGGGCAGGAGTTGTCTTCTGTTCCTGTATTCAGATCTGGGTGGGGGAGGCCAGCCAGACCCCAGGAAGTCCCTGGGCCGTCCCTGTCAAAAAGAGCCTGAAGCTCAGGCAGTATGGCTGTTGCTGGGGGGTGGGCAGGGCTGAGTGTGACGGGGGGATGTGCTCACCTCTGCATGCTTGCTTGCTCCTTGATGCTGCAACCCCTCGGGCATGGAGTTTGTTGTGCAGGAGCCAGAGATTTAGTGTGGGCCAAAGGAGACATCTGATCTGCTGTGATTTAATTTGGCGGCTAATTTAGGCCACCAAAAGGCCAAGTGTGACATGGGCAGGGGGAGCAGCCTGGTAGCTGCCAGAGCTGATGAGCAAGGAGTGATGCTGTTGCTGCACCATCCTGGGCTTTGGGAGTAATCCAGGAGCAACTGGAATGCTGATAGAGCTGTCAACTTGGGGGGGCCAGCCCTATGCAGAGGGGCACCTCTAGCCCTGCTCCAGCTTCTGACATACCCAAAGACCAGGAGGTGTGACATTGCAGAAGTCAGGAAAGGCTGTGTATCGCTGTTTCAGCATGTCTCTACCCCTCTGGGCAGGTCTGGGGACAGAGAATTACTGTCCCTTCGAGCTGTACCAGCTTGACACAGGGTTCTGGGGTATCCCAACCACAAACCAGCACTTCCCTGCTGGTTTGTAGCAAGAGTCCTGGCACTACTTGCTGCTGCGGCCCCTTTCATGAGGAGGCTTGTACTAAAAACTCCTCTTCCTGCCCTCCCAGGCCGCAACAAGCAGATGTGCCTTACTGGACGGCCCTACCGGCATATGGGTGTCCTTGGGACCTCCAAGCTCTACAAAATCAGGAAGAGCATCTTTACCTTTACCCCACAGGTGGGTGACATTGCACAGGCTCATTCCCAGCTATTCTGTGTTATGAAACTGGGCAGGATGTTTCTTCAGTGGCTGGGTTATTCTAAGGTGTGACCCAGCACTCTTGGAAGAGCCTGGGACTGTGGAGTAGTCCAACTCTGTGGCATGAGGCAGCACAGTTAGTGGTCCTGGCTGTGTGGATATTGCAAGGTTGAGCCTTCTAATGATCAGTATTGGAAGAAAATCTCTGCTCACGCTGACAAGGACACCAGGAGGAGGCTGATGGCAGGCCAGAGGACAAGCAGTGTCCAGGGGACAAGCAGTGTTGCAAGCCTAGCACTATGGGGAGAGCATGTTTGCTTGGAAGAGGCACAACATGGACTGGCTGTGTGGGGCCTGGATGCTGCTGCTGCTGAGCTGTGGCGTTAGTTACCTCCTCATATTTGTTAGTGGCCAGTAGCTGCCCTGGGGGTTGAGGGTTCCTTGCTAGGCTGTACTAGCACCTGCCAAGTAAGGTGGGATGAGCCATCAGTGCAAAGGAGCTGCCCTCAGGGCAAGCGTGGCCAGCTTGACCATGTGCCTGTGGGAAGACATGGGTGGCACTATAAGAACCTGGTGACTGCATGAAGGGCCCATCATGTCTCCTGCTGTCCTCACAGTTCATAGACCAGCAGCAGTTCTACCTGGCTCTTGACAACAAGATGATTGTGGAGATGCTGAGGACGGACCTCTCATACCTCTGCAGCCGCTGGAGGATGACTGGGCAACCAACCATCACCTTCCCCATCTCCCACACCATGCTCGGTATAGATACTCCAGCGTCACAAGGCATTTGACTAGAGCAGCCCTGGGAAATAGCTCTGCAGGAGGGAGTGGGGAGATGTGTGACCATCTCAGTAACAGGGACCTGGTGAGGGTGGAGTAGCTGGTAGTGTCCTGTGAAGAGTTTACTGCTCTGAGGAGCCACGCTGAGTGGTCTGGCATCTCACAAGGCAGGGCAGGGCAGCTGGTCTGGCATCTCACAAGGTTGCCTGTCAGGCACTAATGCCTGCAGCTCAAGGGCTGTTTGCTGGCACTAATTGAATTGAATACAATTGAGGCTCCAGACAAATAGGCTTGTGGGAAGGCCTTTTCGGAGCAAGACCAAAAAAGCAATTTGTGTATACAAGTGTTCTTGATGCTCTTTCTGCATCTTCACTCTTCCCTAAGACTGAGCACCTGCTAAAGGCTTTCCTAGTCAACAGAGAGGGGAAAACAGTAAACCAGGAGCAAAGGCACAGAGCAGAACTGGCTTGCCTGCAGCAGCTCACGGCTTCCCTGTGAGCCTGGTGCAGGGGGGTGACTTTGTTCTGCTTTAAGGCCTTTCTGTCTTTCCTTGTGTATTTGAAATCCCGTTAATTTCTCAAGCATGCCTTTTGCTGTGGTGCCTCTTGCCCTCAACAGCAGTCCACTCATCTGCTGCCTCATGTGAAAGGCAGAGACAGAGCAGGGGGCTGTTAGGTGCTGCTGTCTGGTACTGTCAGCTTCAGCCCATGGTGAAGCCTGGAGGGCATCCTGGCCTGGTTTTCCTTGAATCCAGCCTGGACAGCCCAGAATTTCCCTTTTTGGGTGGTGCTCTTGGTACCACAGTCTGACCATGTACCCCAGAGTAAGGGTCTGGCCATGGTGCTTTGGGTGTCTGAATGCCCACCTGGTCCTGGCTTACTTGCTGGGAGCAAGTTTGAGCGTGAGAGCCTGACTGCCTGTGCCTCTTCTACACAGATGAAACCAGCAGCAGTGTGCACCCCACGGTGCTGGCGATGCTGCAGAAGCTGCAGGATGGGTATTTCGGTGGCGCAAGGTGAGTGCAGCTTCCTGCAGTGCAGGAGGGAGAGGGCTGGTGGCCTCCAAGAGCCTGGTTATGAGGATACCTGCTAGGCAGAGCATAGGCTGTGGGGGAGCAAGCTGGGGAGGATACACTGGGGTGTGCTAGGCTATCAGTGTGCCCTGGGGCTATGATCCAAACAGAGGAGATGAAAGAGAGGAGATAGCTCTTCATGTCCTCAAACCCATGGCTGCAGGATTCCTCTGATAGCTTTTGGGCAGCCCTTCCATGCCCACCCGTAGCTGAGAGAGTTGCAGACAGCTAACGTAGACACCAGTGTATGTATGCTCCTGGTGAACGTGTCTCTCCCCATCAAAAGGCCTGTGAAGCCAAGGGTATCACCTCCCCTTTCCTCTCCATGTGACCTCCCTGTCTCTTGCCCAGAATTCAGACCGGTAAATTGTCGGAGTTCCTGACAACGTCATGCCGAACGCACCTCAGTTTTATGGACCCTGGGCCAGAGGGTAAGGTCTTTGCCAAGAGTTACAGGCTCAGCAGTGACAGCTTTGAGAAGCTAGACACCGAGGAGTGGCTGCATGGCTTGCAGGTAGCAGAGGATGGTAAGGGAGAACAGGCCAGTCACTGCTTTGGGCTGGCAAATGCCTAACTCACCCTTACACCCATAACACCCAACCTCCCTGCCAGCATCCACGCTGTGTTCTTCATGTGCTTGGGTTCTCACCCTGTTCTCATCTGACCCTCTGTCAACCTTGTCTGGAATAAGCGGCTCTGACCTTCATAAGCTGCTGTGTGGAGAAGAGATAAAGGGTTGGCAGCCTGCTTCCGCTTGAGAGTTGTGGCTGAGGGTCTTTGATGCAGAAATGGCGGTGCAGAAGGTGATAGCACAGTGACCAAGGTGGTGGGGAAGAGCCACCATGTCCCTAATTAATCTGTTTTTTTCTCAAAGCCTTTGCCCCTCCCCTGGGCAGAGCTGCTCCAGTGAGTGCCAAATTGAAGCCTTACTGCTGTGTAGAGAGTACCTGAGAATGCCTTAGCCCATCACAGCATGAGGGACCCCACCTTGTGCTGGGACCATGGCAGGATACAAGTTTTGCTGTCCCCCATGCAAGCAGGCCTGGGGACATCTCCTATGTGACCTAGCACTGATAATTATCAGCCTTCCCACTATCTGTTTTACCTCTGCAGCTCCTGCAGCCAGTGTCTGCACTGCTGGGACTCTGTTCATTTTTCTTGCCCTTCTCTCACTTCGCCTGCAGCCTCCTTACAGGCTGCATCAGGGTTTGTCCAAGGTGTCTGCTTTGCCTCCCAGCTCCAGTGAGAGGATCCGCCTGGCCTTTCAACAGCATCTCAAAGATGCTACATTTTAAGGTTTCCCATGGTCAGATGCTGCACCCAGGCAGGTGAATGTTCTCAAGGGTGGTGCTTAGAAGATTTTTCCAGCCTAGCCTTCAGGCACTGGCATGAGGCATTCTCTCAAGGGGTGGAAAGGGGATGCCATGCTGCTTCAGGTGCAGTCTGCAGCTCACCTCCTGGGGCCAACACACCTCCGAGTTTGCCAGCTGGAGAGCAGCATAGCTTTGCCCTGGCCCACTGTAAGTGCATTGACAGATCTGTGTTTTATCTGGGGCAATTCCCCCCCCCAGGGGCACCCCCTCACTTTTACCTCCTGACTGAGCAGAGACCTGGCCTTTGAGCACCCTCTTCCATGCTGCTGTTAGCACGTGGTGCCTCTGGTGCTCCTGATGTGGTGTTGGGAGCTGCTTGAAGCTGGGCAAAGAGCAAGGCAGAAACCATAACTCTTCCTGTAATTCCTACTTAGAAATAACTGTTGCAAAACCCACCTTGCCTTGCTCCCTTGCTGCAGTCCTACTTGGAAGATGCCCTTGCTGTGCTGGGGTGCTTGTAAGTGGTCTCTGCTTGGACAGGCTGCCCCTGGCTGTACCTCCCCACTTCTTCCCTGGAGGGATGGAGTGTGAGGGTTTTCCCACAGGGTTTGAGTGGCACACTCCTATCCTTGCTCGGGCTTGGATCAGAAACGTGCTGCAGCCCTATTGCTTCCTTTGTCAAGGGGGGACTCAGAGGGAGCTCCAGTTTGGGGCAGGCAGTGTCCCAGACAGAAGTCATGCAGGAACGGGGTGCTTTGTGTGCCTGGCTGCTGGCACTGTCCGTTAGTCCACCTGGCTGCCAGCACTGGCCCTACATTGTCACTTCATGCAGCCAGCAAAGCTTTGTCCCTGCTGAGGCACAGCTGGGAGCTCTCTGGGCTTTTGGGTGCCACGACTCAAAGTGGCTGAACCCCTGCTCTGCTGCCTTCCCTTCCAGAGGACACCTACGATGAGGTTACTCAGTACTTGGATCACCTGCTGCAGCACACGACTCCCCAGTCAAACCTTCCTCCCACCACCCAGCGGGGAGGGCTGAGCCGCTTCAGGGCTGCTGTCCACACCACCCGCGACCTCATGTCCCTGGCATCCAAGGCCAAGGACCTGCATGTCCAGAGTGAGTAATTCCAGCACCCTCCACACCTTCCCAGGGGTGAGGTTGAAGTGCTTTGGGAGCTTTCACAGCTGTATGATGCTGGGGTTCCTGTGGATTGCAGAGGAACTAAGCCTTTACCTGGGCAAAGGCACAATATGTCCGTCATGTTAGTCCTGGCCATGGAGTTGGTGCCTGTGCAGCCCCATGGAAACTCAATAAAGGATGGCAGCTCCCTGCAGTGTTCGTCTGAATGGGTAGACAGGAGCTGCTTCTCCCATAGCCAGCTTCTCTGCAAGGACTGCTGGGGGAGCAGTGTCAGAGTGTCTGAGGTAGTTTGGGGCACAGTCGTGGTAATTGGGGCTGGACATGTCTCTGCCAACCTTTGGTTTTTTTTAGATGTTGGGATGTATGTCCCCAGCAGGATCTTCCAGGCATCCCAGCAGTCGGTCAAGCTGCTGAGTTCACCCCACCAGCATGACTTGGATGGCAAGGTGAGCTCTGTCTCTCCCAGACTGAGCTATCCTTTCAGCTAGAGCCAGTGTCCTTGCATGACTGCAAGGGGAAGGCTTGTTGTTTGATGAGGGGGAATATGCATGGGTCCTTTGGTGCAGGGTGCTGGTGGTGCTCATCAGCAGCACGGGTCTCCCTTCCCCCAGAGCCATGCACTCTATGCAGAGATGAACTTGCCCCGTGATGAGGATGGCAACGTGGACTGCAAGGCACTGGTGGACCAGCTGCGCATCTGCCCCACGCTGCAGGAGCAAGCAGACATCCTTTACATGCTCCACATCCTCAAGTAGGATGAGCTCTGTATCCTGAGGGCTCACTATGCATAGAGGGGTTTGGCACAGCCCACAGGGCCTGCCAGGGAGCTGTGACAGGCAAGCTGATGAATATAACCCAGCACCTCCTTCGCAGGGGACCTGAGTGGCACACGGGGCTTGATAGTGAGCCTGGCCCCACTGTCAAGGAGCTCCTTACTGAGCTGTATGTGCGGGTGGGGGAGACACGCCAGTGGGCCCTGATCCGCTACATCTCTGGCATCCTCAAGAAGAAGGTTGAAGCTCTGGATGAGGTAACAGCTTTACAGCCAGCCTCTAGCAGGCTGAGGTCTGTCAGGGAGGAGGCAGCAGAGTGAGCAGGTGAACCATGACTGTGTCAGGTCTGTGTCCCTCTGCCTTGTGCTGAGCCCCCATATCCTCAGCTGTTGACAGTGGCTGCCTTTCTGTCCCCAGGCCTGCACTGACCTCCTGTCTCACCAGAAACACTTGACGGTCGGGCTGCCCCCAGAGCCACGTGAGAAGACAATCTCCACGTGAGTATGGCACCTCTCCCTCCCCAAGGATGCTGGGCTGTGTCTGGATGTGAGCCTGCTGCTCTGTGGTCCATGGGCAGGAGTGGCCCTGGGAGGCTGTCCCCAGCCTGTATCTCTCCTCTTGGGACTGTACAGACTGGGAGTATGCAGGGTTTGCTCTGCTGCCTCTCACCTGCTCTGCTGTTTGTTCACACCCCAGCCCAATCCCCTATGAGGAACTTGTTCGCCTTATTGATGAAGCCAGTGAGAAGAACCTCAGTGTGTCCATCCTCACCCAGGTGAGGGGCCAGGTTGTCAGGGGACCCCACAGCTGGGTGTCTGCCCTGGTGAGCAGCAATGGGGTGATCTGCCTCTGCCCCTCCAGGAGATCATGGTGTACTTGGCCATGTACATACGCACACAGCCTGCACTGTTTGCTGAGATGTTCCGCATCCGCATCGGGCTCATCATCCAGGTGATGGCAACAGAGCTGGCACACTCCCTGCATTGTTCAGGTACATGCGGCAGGGACAGCACTGTAGCTGGGGTAGGTGTTGTGATGCTTTGGGCTCTGTCGGCCGGAAAAAAGTACTGTTAAAAGTGGGCAGCTCAGGCTAGGACAAGACCCTGCATGGAAGTGCCAGTGTCTGCAGCTGGACCTGTTCTTGAGCAGCACAAGCAAGTGATTGCACTGCAGTCTCCATCCCAGCATGTGTCGGGCTGGCATGGGGAAGATCTCATGTTGCAGGCAACACCTGGAGCTAGTGTATGTCCTTGCCAGATGAGCTCCTGTACCAGCGCTCCCCCTGCTCACAGAATGGCATGCAGGGTAGAAATGTCCTAGGAGGACTGTGAGGCAGGCTACAAAATCACAGTTCTCTTCTCTCCAGCTGGAGAAGCCACAGAGAACCTGATGAATCTCAGCCCATCAGACATGAAGAGCCTTCTCTACCACATCCTCTCTGGCAAGGAGTTTGGGGTGGAAAGGAGTGGTGAGTCTTGCAGCAGAGAGCATCTCGGGGCAAAGCTTGAGTGCAGAGCATGGCCAGATCTACATGTTCCTACCTGTGAGGGGTGTCCCTGTTCTCCCCCATGTTCAGCACAGATGCTTCAGTACTGGAGGGGTCCAGCAGGAAGCTCTGCTCTTCATAAAGATAGTGCTGAGTGATTTCTGGGGTCAAGCCCGAATCTCATGGCTATTTGAGCTTTGCTTAGTTTGGCACTTGACCTGGTTGGGTCTGAATTGAAGCAGTTCTGTTCTGCGCTCATGGCTCTCTGATGCTATCATGTTAGGGGGCAAGGGCGTGCAAAGGTACCAGTGCCTGGACAGCGATGAGGGATGGCCATGCCTTGAGTGATGTTGCCCACTCTAGACCTCTCTTCCTCTCCAGTGCGTTCAGTGGACTCGTCGCTCACCACTGCTGTCTCCATCTGTGACATGGAAGCTGTCGGGACCACCAGGCCTGAGCACACTGGCCTCATCAGGCTGAAAAGTGAAATCAAACAGGTGAAGCCACTTACAACAGGTCTTGTGGGTGAAAACCAGCTACAGACCAGGCAGAACAGCTGGAAGAGTGGGAGACACAGATGCTTCCAGGAGCTAATTTTGTCTCTAGTCCTGCCCTCGGGGGAAAATTGAGGTGAACCTGGTAGTGGGTGGGGGTTGCTCTAGCAGTTCAGGGGGAGCACAGGGGTGCTTGAGAAGGTGCAGTGGTGGGGAGGACCATGTGGTGTCCCAGGTGTGGCTAGTGTCTTGGTGGGCATCTTCCAACAGCAGAACCTTGATTTCCTTCTTCTCTTGCAGCAATTGGATAAACGTTGGCAGTCTCTGCCTGGGAGTAAGGTGAAGCCCTCCTGGTCCTGCAGCCTCAGCTTTTGCCCCTCATGCCATGCACCAGGGCAGCTTCCCTGCATGCTCAAGTCAATGAGCTTCCCTCAGCTGCTGCAGCAATGAGTTGGCTTCCCCTCTAAGCAGGCTCAAGGCTGCTGTATTCAGGTTGGGGACGGAGGCTGGCTCCCTGGAAGAGGTCAGCATGGCTTAACATGCTGTGGCAGCCCAGGGCTGACCACTGCCCACAACCTTCAGGAGCTCCCCTTTGAGTGGGACCTGTTGTGTTTGGACTAGGAAGGTAAAAGGCTTCCCTGAGCTGTGGGCATACTGCCATTACAGCCAGCTGGGAGCTGTGCTCCGGAGCCGCTGTGCTCAAATACATTCCATTATACCCACAAAATCTGCTGAGCAGGATGGCATGATGCTTCCAGTGCCATGACCAGTAGTGACTCTGCTGGACAGTTCACTGGATCCTGCCTGCAGCCTCCCCAGGTATTTCTTCTCTGAGGAAGGAGGTTTCTGGTCAGCTGCAAATGGCAAGGACCTCCTCTTGTGCCTGGCATGTGTCCAGGAGGAGTCCTGAGCTCTAGAAGGTGTCTTCTTGTCCAAGAGACAGAGCTTGCAGGGGCCAGGCTGATGCAGCAGGTTTAGGGCCAACTTGCTGCAGTGTGAAACCTGACATCACAGAGGGCTGTCTCTGGGCAGTGACCTTGCTACTGGTCCTCCTGTCTGCTTGAGACTAAATCCTTGCCTGTACCAGCAGCCAGCAGAGCAGTAGCAGTCCTATTCCTGTGTGCAGGCCAGCACAAACCCACTGCTTCTGCGGCCCTGGCATGTGCAGCCCTCTGCAGCTTTCCTTTCAAAACTCCATCTCCAGCTCACCCTGGCCCTGGGATAACTGCCCTGTGACCTGACCCTGACCTGTGATGCTGGTGCTATTTGCTGTGACCACTGCCCTGCTCTGGCATGGTCTGATTTTCATCTCTCCCTTTCTCTTTCAGCCCCTCAGTTTGCAGTCCGGGGACACCGACCTCAAGTCCTCTCTGGTAACCTGTGTTTGTTGGCTGCACGCATGGGGTCTGTCCTGTTTGTGGCTGCAGGAAGGAGCTGTGCTTTGGGGGGTGCTGCAGGGAGCTGGGGCTGTAAGGTGGGCTTTGCTGGGGGCAGGGGTGGCAGCTCTGTCTTGGGAATGAGGCTGGAGAACTACAAACTCTTGAGCAGCAGCAGGCTGCATTCCTGAGGGATATTTAACTTTGCAGCAGTCTCTGTGGTTCTTGTTTTGTTTGCCCAGTCTGCTGGGCACACAGAGCTGCTGGGCAAGGGCTCCTTTTCAAGCATGCTGGAAGACCAGGGCAGTAAGGACAGCCGGCAGGGCCAGTGGCAGCGGAGGCGGCGGCTGGATGGGGCCCTTAACCGTGTCCCTGTGGGCTTCTACCAGAAGGTCTGGAAGGTCCTGCAGAAGGTGAGCTAGATATCAGCTGGTGCCTCTCCATGTATGTGAGCCTCTGGTCCCAGGCACCAGCCTTGCCACAGGGACTTAGACTCTCAGGGCTGGTCCCTGATGTTTAGATCTGTGCTTCATTACAAGGCCTGCAGCTGACCTTGGAAAGCTGTGGAAGACCTGCACTTGTAGTCTTGTAGGACTTACCTCAGCATGTATCTTGCATAGGGGAGCTGGGGTCTGCTCATGCATCAGGCAGACAGGGGCATGGCTAGAGCCACAGTTGAAGGTGCTCTGGGCACAGCCCATCCTCAGCATGGTGAGCCAGGGAGCAGAGCCCCATGCAGGGGGGCTCTGGCTGACACTGAATGGATGGGAAAGGAGTGATGCTATGTGGAGTCAGGAGGGGGAGCTGGGGTGCAGCATGCACCAGTGTTCAAGTGGGAGCAAGTTTGTGGGCTGGACCTGCATATCTTAGCATGGTTATCCAAACCATAACTATGATCTCCTTCTTGTTCTGCAGTGCCATGGCCTCTCTGTGGAGGGCTTTGTTCTTCCCTCCTCAACAACCAGAGAGGTAGGAGGTTCATGTGAATGGGGAGTGGGGCACATGGGTTGTTGTGTGCTGGTTACCCTGGGTGATTGCCCAGCATAGCTCAGGAGTTGAGCAGGTGATACAGTGCTCTAGGTACACTTCTTTCTCCCTCCTCACAGATGACCCCAGGGGAAATGAAGTTTGCTGTGCATGTGGAGTCTGTCCTCAACCGTGTGCCCCAGCCAGAATACAGGCAGCTGCTGGTGGAAGCTATCTTAGTGCTCACCATGCTGGTGGATGTGGAGGTGCACACCATTGGTGGCATCATAGCTGTGGAAAAGATCTTGCACATAGCCAATGACCTCTTCTATGAGGAGCAGGTAGGGGCCAGGCCTCACCCAGGGCTGCTGGCTACATTCCACACAGCTATGCAGGGCTCACCCACTTGGAGAGCCCTGCCTGTTGTCCCCATTGTGTTGATGGGGGACAGCAAAGCTGTAGTGTCTTCCTCCCACTGCTCACCATCAACATGTCACACTCTGAGTGCAACAAAGGGTGCTTCGGATAGAAGCTGATACGGGATTGCCTTTCTTCCTAATGATGCCTTTCTCCTTCCCTGTCTAAAATCCAGAAAGCCCTGGGCGCTGATGAGCACATGCTGGAGAGGGATCCTTCGACAGGCATCTGCAGCCTGCTGTATGACAGTGCACCAAGCGGCCGGTTTGGCACCATGACCTACCTGTCCAAGTCGGTGGCCTTGTACGTGTATGACTTTCTGCCCACAGATGGCTGTTCCATGCAGTAGCTCTTGCAGTTCCTCACTGGGTTGCAGGTGCTCTGGGAAGGTTGTTTCTTACAGCTTGTAAAGATGGTTAGTTTAGTTACTAGGTTAGTTTGCGAGGCAGCCTCTGTCACCATCTCTCCTCCCAGCCCTGGCCTCTTGGTGGGTGAGAGGCCCTATGAGGAGCTCCACAGGAGGCATGTGTCCTAAACTGACCTGTGCCTGTGCGTGGCCTTTGGAGCAAGGAAAAGGCTGAGCTTTGAAGCATGCTTGTGTTAGAAGGTTCTGTCTGCATGACTCCTCCTGAGCCATCACCCCCAAAAAGACCTCTGTCTGAAGGACTTGGAAAGGGCTCCCCTGACCAGACCTGTGTGCTCAGCATTATAATGCTCTCTGACCAGCTCACACTCTCCCTGCCTCCAGCAGGTTTGCAGTTTTTAACCTCTTCCACGCTGCTTTGTATTGCAAATCTGCAGGATTTATACTAGTGTACTTGTTCTTCCTGCTACTATTGGAAAAGCTTTGCTAGAGGAATAGCGGATGGTGCATAAGCCTTTCTCCCAGTACATTCAAAATCAATATGGTCCAGCCCAGCCACAGCTGTGCTGCTTGGAAGCAGGCAGCCCCTCACCCCCCCCTCCCCTCCCCCTGGGGGTCCTGTGTTCGGAGCTGGGGAGGTTGTGGTAGCCAGGATCCCGTTTACCTCCAAGCTGTAGTACAAGGCTTCTGGCTGGCTGGGACATGCCAGTGGCAGCCCCTCTGTGCCATCTGCTCTATCCCGGGCAGGGGTGCTAGTGGCCAAGTCACAGGTTCTTGAGCTCTCATGTGCTCTGTGAAGCAGCTCTGAGCTGGCTGCTTGGTATTACCTGTGCAATCAGAGCCATGCTTTTAATGCTCATCTCTGGCCTCTGTGCCATCTCCCACAGCCTGGCACAGAGAGGGGTGGGGACACAGTGGATCCCTGCTCTGATCTATCCTGCAGCTCAGCCCCCACTCAGGATGGTGTGGTTGGACTGATGAGGATCAGGCACACACTCCACAAAATGGTGGAGGAAGTGGGGTTCCCTTTTGGCTTTCCCTCCCTAAGACTTCACGTGTGCTCCAGTATACTCAGCACATCGAGCAACAGGCCAAGACCCCTCACTTGAACCCTCTGACCTTGCAATGTCCTACAGCTTGTCACAGGCCAGCCTGATACCATCCATGTCCCCTTCCAAGCCTGGTTTACAGCTGTCAGTGAGCAAAGCTCTGAGCAACCTTTCCCCTTTGGGAAAGGTTGATCTCATCTAAAACCAGCATGCCTTGTTAAAAAACTATTAAAAAATCTGAAATTGTGGCAGTGACATCAGCCACCAAGCCATGTATTCAGAAGACTGAGTCCATCTCTTTCAACGTCACTGCCCACAACTGGAAGGACAGAGGAAAGAACCTGTGTTCCAGAATCCCTTACTAACCATCCCCAGGCCCTGAAGTCTCTTTTGATTGCCCTTGGACTATGTGCTGCAGCTTCATTGCCACCCGCCTGGAAGAGCAGTAGTGGGTAACAGTCTGAAGCTGAACCCGGCTGGGAAGTTTCCTAGTGCTTAATCTCGGCCCCAGGGAGGCAGCAGACTTCCCCTAAGAGGACCGTCTGTGTGGCATATTGGATCCTCAGAAAGGAGTCACCTGCAACTCTAACCCATCTTTCTCATGGAGGTGGACGTGGTCTGTGGGTGTCACAGCCAGGGCAACACCTATGGTGTAGATGGACTAACATCCATATCATCCTTTGCCTGGCCTTCCATGTGAGAGCTTCGTACCTGCTCTACAGAGGCATGTGGGGAAGCAAGGTGGGCAAGGAGGGGGTTTGCCTCCACCCCCTCCTTTTCTTTAAGTTACTGTCTTCACCTGCCAAGGGAGGATACAGGATCCCCTTGGGGTGGCATGTTCCTGTCAGGGAGGGCAGAGCCTGGTTCCACCAGTCTTTCTCAGACTCCCTTATGCCCCTTAACCTTTCTATGTTCTCTCATAGCTGAGCCCCGAGGGTGGGCAGATCTTGGCTGCACCAAACGTGGCTGTTCTCACCACTGCCATCCTTCCCAGTGAAAGGCTCTGGCACTCCCTGCACCCAGCAGCCTGGATGGCTGTGTGTTTTCATGGGAGCTCTGTCTGAGTGGCCACGTCCACTCTAGCAAGCACAGAAGATGTGGTTTCTGCTGGTTGGATGTCACAGCCTGAGCTCCTTCTGAGAGGGTGAGGGACAGCAGCTGAACTTGAGCTGGCAGGGTGACAGTGCCCATGCCGTGTGCCAGCACCGTGCTCTGCCCATGCTGCCTGTGGTGCTCCCTGGGCTGGCTGTATGTGAGTGCAGAGGTGGCTGCCAGGCAAAAATCGGCCACTCCGCTGTGGATAGGGCTAGCTCCAGAGCCAGATATTTTCTTCCGTGTGTGCCTGTGTTTTCTGATGTCCAGGTTGGTGTGGCCTCAAAGCCAGGTGGTCTCCTGGGGCAGCAGCTCTTCCGAACATGTGGCCATATGGAAAATCACACTATGAAAAGCC
Source organism: Corvus cornix cornix (assembly GCF_000738735.6). Lineage (NCBI taxonomy): Eukaryota > Metazoa > Chordata > Aves > Passeriformes > Corvidae > Corvus > Corvus cornix. The sequence goes on from NC_047058.1 coordinate 20,373,179, forward strand.
AGTGTCCATAAAGGAGAGAGAGGAGTCCTGCAACTTCATTCAAATAAAGGGAGAGAGTCCACTGGGACACCTGCCCGCAGGATTTTCTCTCTTGAGGTTTCAGAGAGCACAGCCTCCACTTATCCTAAGCTCCCGGCTGCATGTTGCCCTCTTCGCTTCCCTGTTGGCTGAGGTACTAGGAAGGTACAGCCTTCCCCAGTCACCTACAACATATTCCCCCCTTGAACCTGTCATTTTCCCCCAAAGTTCAGAAACCAGCTTGTGTAGACCCATTTGTCTGTTTCAGGAGTCAAACTCTGGGTTCTATAACAAACCTGTGGCTTGAAATGGGTAGAAACATTAAGACCCCTTTCAAAGACGTTAACACGCATATTAGCACACATCTTTCCTAGCATAGCTAATCCCTCCCTGTGTGACCCCTGCTCCCGTCAGAGGAGCCTTGAAGGGCCCGAGCCCCTGCCCGGCGCCTCCCTCTATCCCGAGCTGCCGGGGGTCGGGGGGCCCGGGCACGTCCTGAGGTGCGGCTCCTTGAGCAGGGCGGGCGCCGTGTGGGGGTCTGCGTGCAGGCCACGGACCTTTTTTAATGACATTTTTAGAGAATAACCATCACCTCGAGCTGCGTGGAAGCCCCAGTAAAAATGTCTCTAACACGAGTTGGCTGCCTTTTCTTACGCGGCCGGGCTGGGGGCAGAATAGTGGCGGGGCGGGCCTACAGCTCCCGGCACGCCGCGGGGCCGGAACTGCCCGTCCTGGTGCGTCCTGGACCAGCGGTGTTGCGGGTGCTGGTCCCGGCCGTGCCGGCTCCGATGGCGGCGGTGCCGCCGCCGGTCTACATATACAGCCCGGAGTACGTGGCCCTCTGCGACTCCCTCTGCAAAGTGCCCAAGCGGGTCAGCGTCGCGGCGGGGGCGAGGGGGCGCGGGGAGCACAGCGGTGAGGCCCGGTCGCGGAGGCGGCCGGCGCCCGGCACGGCGGCAGGAAAGGAGGAAGTGGGGGGAACGGGCGGCCCCGGCGGGAGGAGTGTGGAGTCAGAGCGGGGAGGGCCCGTCTGTGCCTTCACAGCGCCCCTGGCAGCGCGGGCTTGGACACTGAAGTGACGCTTCCCTTCCCCGGGAAGCCGTGCGCGGCTGTGCTTCTGCCCGGGACTCCAGAAGGCCCCTTCGCACGCCATGGGCACGGGCCGGAGCTGGGATCCGGGCAGGGAAAGCCGCTGCTGGGAGGAGACTGAGCCACACCTCGTCTGCGAGTCCTTGAACCCCCGGTTGCTGGCTTTCTGTCTCCTGCTCTCACAATCTTATTCTTCTCTTTAGGCCAGCATGGTGCATTCATTGATTGAAGCGTATTGCTTACTTGACCAGATGAAGTAAGTGCTCACGTTTTCTGTGAAGGGGTGTTCTCCACTAAGGTTTGGAAGGTGCTGAGTAACTTCAGGTTTCACAATGTCCCTGCTGGCGGCGTGATTGTAGGAGCCCCCACAGTGTGTATTTCCAGGATTTAAGGAAAATGCTTGGTTTGCTACACGGAAACGATTACAGTAGTTGTGGCAGGTGTAATTCATGGTTACCCTCCTTGTCTGATGGAGCACATATACCTCTGTGCCTTCTCTACAGAGTGTGTCACCCCCATGCTTGGGACTCTGAGCAGGGTGATGGCCTTGGTGCTGCTCCAGATCCACTGATCAGTCAGTGGTGATGCAGAGAGGGACTGTGTTGTTTGGTGTGTTGTCATTGGTCTGGGAGACTTTTTGTGAGGTCTGCGTGCTGTTTAGGAGAGAAGACCATATGAGATCTGGGGCAGAAAAGTGAGGTACCTCTTGCCTCATTTGGCTCTTGACGCTGGGGCATATGAAGGGAAGAAAAGAAAGGCTTAGCTCAGCCCCTCTTGTGAAGCATCTAATAAAATCTTTAAAAACAATATGCTCCAGTTCAGCAGGGCCAGAAGGTCTTTTTAAGACCTCTTTTTTAAACAATTTTTTTTTTTCTGGCAGAGTGTGCTTGGGAAATGGCTGCAGGTACCATTATGGAGCAGACCTGAAGGGGTGTTTGCCCTCGCATGGGGTCAGAAGCATCGGGGCCAGCCTGGAGCTGGGAGCTTCCTGTGTTCTTCCTGTAGCAATGGAGCTGTGGTGCATTGTCTGTGTGTGCTCCTAGTGTCCAAGTTTTGGGGAGGGCTCAGTGTGTTGCAGGATTTGCTTAGGCACACTGCAAAGCACCCAGACCCAGGAAGGTGCTGTGCACGTTGCTGAGAACAGTGACAGTCTGCGCTTTGGTGCAGGTCACAGCATGCAAGAGGTGTTGCACAGCTCCTGATCAAGGCTGAGGTCCTGCCGCAGCACTGTGCTGGGCCTGGGCATTTCCCTCAGTTAGTTCCTCTGTGTGTAATCTGAATGTTGGATCCGCTGGGGATTGTACAAACTGAGAGAACATGCAAAAAACGGAAAAAAACTTGAAGCAAAGTGGGACGATTAATGCAGGCAGCACCTGCAGGTGTTCTTCACTGGGGTGGGCACCACGGGCAGTGCCAAGCCAGGGGCAAGGCCTGGTCCAGCTCAGCTGGGTGGCTTTCTCACTTGAGTGACAGTCCAGTGCAAGGGGAAGAGGGAGTTTTGTTTGCTTTTACAACAGTAACAGCTGAAAGAAGGCTCCTAGGTTAAAGGCTAAAGCTGGACATTCCAGCTGAACCCTGGAGCCGTTTGCTCTGATATGCTCCCTTCCTCCTCTCTGCCTAGGATAGTCAAGCCAAAAGTGGCCTCCATGGAGGAAATGGCAAGTTTCCACACAGATGCTTACCTGCAGCACCTGCAGAAGGTCAGTGAGGAGGGGGATGATGACCACCCAGAGTCTGTGGAGTATGGACTGGGTAAGGATGCACATCTTCAGCAGGAGATTTGTTGAATGCCGGGGCCAGGATGCTTTTTGCGGGAGCTGCAGTTAGAGGGGTGAGCTCCGGGGGACACTGGGCTTGGTTTTGAAGGGAAATGCTCTTTGACAGGGTGTTGCTGAACCCCAGCAGTCTTCTGACAGGGTGGCACTTTCCCTGGTGGCAGCAGAGGATACAGCTAGCTTCATACTGCTGCTCTGTGCAGCTTGGCCTGTCTCTTGCTGACCGGGGCTGATGCCCTTTGCTGCTGCTCTGAGGCTCTGGAACAGGACGGAAGACTCTGACACTGCCCTCGGGCTGGAGCTGGGACTGGCTGCAGCCAGCCTGCTGTGGGGAGGGCATGCGTGAACAGCTGCCTGCAGCTGTAGTGACTTGCTCTGCAGAGACCAGAGCAGCTGCTGTCTGTCTGGTGACTTGACTTACATCTGGAGCGGAGGGCTCTTGCCCTCCTGGACCTGAGCCAGCCTGAGCAATGCAGCGGGTGAAGCAGGGGAGACAGCTAGGGGCACTGTCTTGGTCTCAGGAATGGGAGGAGTGACCCAGAACTGAGGCAGAGGTGCAGATTCTGCACCGATCTCATGAGTGTCCCTTAGACTTTACATTCCTGAAGCTGCTCTGTGTGCAGGAAGACAAGCAGCTCAGGTATCATGTTTTGTGGGCAACAGTTGTAGGGAGGCTGATGTACGACTAGGTAAAGATCATATTATAGATATAGACCTGCAGCTTACCTAGGCTTGACTCCTTTGTCGATGTCCATTTTTAGGGAAGAGGTAAGTGACCGTGCCAGGGCTTTTCTGGTCAAGTAGCCAGAGACCTGACAGTAGTTTTTTGTGAGATTGGTATGAGGGACCAGTAGATTGGGCAAGCCAGGCACACAGCTTAGAAGTTGGTTCAGGACACATTTGTTAATGAACTGAGTGCAAGAAAACATTTGGGTCATTGCTTTTTGTGGTGGGTTGATTTTTGTGGTGTGGGTGGGGATTTTTTGCCAGGTGCCCACCAAGATCTACTTTCTCTCCCCCTCAATAGGGTGGGGGAGAAAATACAGTGGGAAAGATCATGTCAAGATAATAACAAGGAGATGACTCTCCAGTTACTGTCACCAGCAAAACAGACTATACATAGGGAAATTAATTCAATTTATTGCCAATTAATAACAGAGTAGGATAGTGAGAATTCAAGATAAAACTGAAATCGCCATCCCCCTCATCCACCTTTCTTCCCAGACTCAGCTTCACTCACAGCTCTTCTACTTTCCCCCTCAAGCAGTGTAAGGGGATGGGGGATGGGGGTTGTGGTCAGTTCACACGTCTCTGCTGCTCCTTCGTCCTCACTCTTGCCCTGTGTATGGGAGGGGTCCCTCCCACAGGACACAATCTTCCATGAACTTTTCCAGTGTGGGTCTTTCCTATGGGTAGCAGTTTTTCAATAACTTCTCCAGTATGGGTCCTCCATGGGATCAGTCCTTCAGGAACAGGCTGCTCCAGCCTGGGTCAGTCCTGAGGGCTCAAACAAAAGGAATGTGCTTCCCCTGGAGGAAAGGGCCTGTTGTGTTTGACACGTGGACTCTTACCTGGACTCTTAACCTGCAGGTTACGACTGTCCAGCCACTGAAGGGATCTTTGAGTATGCGGCAGCTGTGGGAGGAGCCACCATCACTGCAGCCCAGTGCCTGCTGGACGGCAAGTGCAAGGTAGCAATTAACTGGCCTGGAGGGTGGCATCATGCAAAGAAGTAAGAAAACAATCTCTTCCCTTGTGTTTTCTCATCTGGTGTCTAAACCCTGCTTCCTAGTTCCCAGCTTCCCTGCAAACCCTTAGGGTGCAATGATCCAGTTGGAAGAGAAAGCAAGGTGTGAGGGAAGGCAGGAGATACAAAGGAAAGAAACAGAAGGCAGGGCAGAGGCCTGAGAGGAGGCAGGTCACTGCCCAGTGCTGGTGCTATCGCTGTCATGGGCTGCAGAGCAGGTCTGGGGCAGGTATACTTCCAGGTGTCCTGTCATTCCTTGATACATCATTATCTCAAGAAGCTCAAGTGAGAATGAATTTTGTGGGGTCCATGGAGAAGCACAGTGGAGAGACAAACAATTGATGTCACTGCCAGTTGGGAACACAATGGGAATGTGGCAACATGTCCAAATTGTTTTATGTGGCTTTTTGGGTTTCTTAAGAGGTTTGAAACGGTGCAGGACTGACTTTGGGTTACCCCATTGGCGGCTGTTTCCCGTGAGCTCTAACATCGGTAATGGTCTTCCAGCACAACAGGAGAGGAAGCAAAGTTCTGTCCCTGAATCCTGTGGTCCTGTAGTGGTAAAATAATTTGTTTCTGTCCCATTTTCCATGGATGTATGTTTTATTTAACTTATACTCCCCATCTCCCAAAACGTGGGACCTCTTTGCAGTGTAGACAAGACACCACCCTTCCTAGTCCACAGCCAACTGGTGTTTGCAGTGCTGCTCTGTGTCCCTGGGGAACCTCAGGAGTTCTCATCAGCCCTGTGTCTAACCCTGGCAGCTTGTACATGCATGTGCAGGTGTCTTGCTCCGGTGACTTTTCTGACCTGGCAAAGGAACTCTTCAGGTGTAACGGTGGTGTGCAAGTGCCAGCAATAGCAATGTCTCAGGCCATTTCCTGGTGGGCACTTGGCTGAAAATGGCTTCAGATGCAGCTTGCTGTGAAAGGAGACTTGCATGTGGCAGAGCCGAGCCCTCACTTTGTGCAGAACTGATGGCTTTTGGGGAATCTCCTGTTCTCTTCTGTCTGGATTGCATGGCTTTAAAAATGCCTGTAATGAGAAAAATCTTAGCAGTGTTGCTGCTGCTGAGCTTTTAGCACTTGAGTCTGTTTAAAAAAAAAGGCATTTAATACTTACTGATCCCAAAGGAGTCTTCCCAGTCACCCCAGTAAGCTGATGTGTGATGCTTCAGGGTAGGTCCCAGCCCAGTGTGAAGGTCCAGCCAGACTGACACCGAACTGCAGGTGTCTGGTGCTAGGACCTGTGTCCTAGCAAAACACAGTCCTTTTGTCAAAAGCCACCTGCTATCTGGTGGTTTAGTTGCTTTCCAGGGTCCTAAAGGTAGGAATGGCCTGGGACTATGGAAGCTCTCAGTTCAGAGGATGCCTTTGGGGTTGAGGGTAAGATGCTGAGTAAGTGCCTTTTCTCAAGCCAGCCATACCCTCCCTTCTGGCAGTGACGCTCAGAGCTTTGCTGGGTGGATTTAGGGCAGCACGAGGGAATCCCAAGTGCTGGCCCTGAGCTGCAGCTCTGGCACTGCTCTGCATTTGTTTGAATTGGTGTCCTGCTCTGCTTGGCCTTGAGTTTCAGAGATGTGTGTTACAGCATGGAGAGAGTGCCCAAGACACAGTGTAGTTCACTTTGCTTCCTTGTGGGCTGTGAGGGAGGGGAGAAGTACATAATCACAGTTGAGTCAGATTCTCAGGATACCTGTTAACACCTCCATTCTCATCATCACTGTAAATGAACAGAGTCACTGGGAAACACTGGTGCTCTATGGCACTTGCAGGGAGTGAAAGCAAGTGCAGTTTTGCCACCCACAGCTTGCTCCTCACCGTTCCCAGCTGTTGCTGAGCAGGCGGTGTCAGGGCAAATGAGCTGAGTGCTGTGACTGGAAGTCAAGAGGCATTTCCCAGACATGCATCCTGGATCCTGATATAATTTGTGGAAAAGGTATCTGGGCGCTCCTGTTGCAAAGTATAAAGTTTTGCCTTAAATCAGCTGTCCAGGGCAGATTTAGGAATGCATGTGGACTGGTGCTAAGTGGTGATGGGGACTTGACTTTGGAGTGAGGCTGGAGTAGGGGTCAAGAAACTTTCTTGTTCCTTTGATGCCAGCAAGGAAGCTGTCCCCTGATTATTTGTCAGGGATAAATCATTCCGTGGTACACGTGTCCTCTGTTTAGCTGCTGGGACTCTCTCCTGGCTGAGCTCAGGAGCTGTATCGTGAGGGACTGCATGTGGGACATCCCATTTGTGTTTTCCTGGGGAGAGAAAGAGGGAGTTACTTTGGGAAGAGGTTTAACCTTCATAGGCTGAGACTTTGGAACAGCAGGAGAATCCTGTGACTGCCTTGGACTTGCCTTTCACTGCCAGGATCTTCCCAGGAGCTGTGACCCAGACAGCAGGGTTGGAGTGGCTACCTGTCTGTGCCCGTCCAGAACTCAGAGGAAAATGGCCAAGGGGACTGTCCTCTTGCCTCAGAGAGAGAGTGGGTTTGAGTCGAGTGGCTCTGGAATTCTTTAAAATGTCTCAGGTGCAGAAAGCTACCATTTTGTTTGTTCAACAGTGCAATAGTCAGAGGTATCCCCCCACAGGCCAGGGCCTCTCTGCAGCAGAGCCAACTGATGCTTACCCAGCTGCCAGAAAGCCCAGAGCTGAGAAGCAGTTGGTACAAGCAGTCTGTGCTTCCCAGCCATGCTTTGAGTGGTTCTTGACCCACCTCTTGGTCACTGCTGGGCCTTGGATGAATTTTCGTGCTCCACTGTGCCCCTGTGAGGTGGACACTTGCAAAGTCAGAGTGAGAATACTGGGATCACTGCTGATTGCATTGGCAATGTTCAATGTCACAGACATTGTTTTCACAGGGATGAAGCTTCTGGCTTCTGTTACCTGAATGATGCTGTCTTGGGGATCCTGCGGCTGCGCCAGAGATTTGACCGTGTCCTTTATATCGATTTGGATTTGCATCATGGGGATGGTAAGGCCCAGCAAAGGCTGCAAACAGCACAGCTGCACAGACTCAGTGAGGAAAGGGAAAAGTCAAGGCTTGTCTGCACAGCAGGGCTTTACTTGCTGCAACAGCCATGGCTTTGGCTCCTTTCGGTTCAGTTGAGTTGCCTCAATCCATTTCTGCCTTGTCCTGCTTCACAGACTTGCCCTATGCTGCTCCTCAGACCTCTCTTGAGAGTTTGGGCAGAAGTCTTGTACCTAAAGCAACAGATAATGTGTCCCAGTCTCCCATCCTGGCAGAGCAGTTGCTGACAGGGTTTAATTGTTTAATGGTCCAGTGCAAGAGGGAAGCAGCCAGAAGTAAATGGTGCTTTTAAAAAAAGGCTGGATGCTATAAATCTAGAGCCAGAGCTGGCCTTGCCGAAACTTCTCTCTCCTTCAGGGGCATTATTTCTACACCATTTAATGTTTCCTGCTCTTCTAAATTTTATGGTGTGTTTCATTTTGCTCCGTTTCCTCCCTGCATTTGGTTTCTGTTAAGTTTCCTGTTACTTCTTTTTTCCCTCTCCACCCCCACTATTTTAATATGTCCTTAAGGAAAAGGCACGTTGAACCACAGCAGCACTGAGAAAAAGCAAGAGAGCCCAGTAGCACTGCTTCTAATCAGAGCCAAGCTCTGGCCAAGGCAGCCCTGCTCGGATCCCTCTCCCACCTTCGCAGGCCTAGCAGCATAGCAAGTGCTGCTGCCACGGGTACTGATGTGAAATATCGAGATCCATTCAGTACTGATTAGCATGAGACCTGCCAGATTCATTGCAGTTGTGATCTTTGCTGCAGTTGAACCCCAGTCTCTGTGCATTGAGGATGGATTTATTGAGCCACATCTGCATTTCTGCTTTGTTCATACTGCTCCTTCTCTGCTTGATGCCCTGTGTGTATCAAGCAGCTCTGTGTGTTCACACTCTGTCATTTATGTAAATGATGCATGAAAGCTTTTTTCCCTTTCCTAACAGGAGTTGAGGATGCCTTTAGTTTCACCTCGAAAGTCATGACTGTTTCTCTGCACAAATTTTCACCAGGATTTTTCCCAGGCAAGTTGAACACGTGAGGTTTGTGTTCATTTGGTTCACACATCACTGGCGAGGCCTCTGTAAAGGCAAGTCCCATCCCTGCCGTCCAGCTGACATGTCTTGCTGCCTCTCCTCTTGACCCAGGAGACGGAAAGAGGGGGGGAGCTACGTGTTTGGCATTTCCCCCTTTCTGGTTGTAGCTGAGCTCTGGGCAGAGCCCCTTTGATGCTGCATGGCAGAATTGGGCGAATGAGAGAACTGGGTCCCTCCACCCCACCTTTCTTGGTGGTGGCAAGTGGACTTCTCCATAAGCATGTCAAATGTCCTGGCTCTCAGCTTGCCTCTGAGACATCTCACATGTCTCTCTCTTGCTGCTGCTCTGCTTTCCCTCCTAATTGGGGTGTTTCTGTTGTGCAGGCACCGGTGATGTGACAGATGTTGGCCTGGGAAAAGGTCGCTATTACAGTGTGAACGTGCCCATTCAAGATGGCATTCAGGATGAGAAATATTACCAGATCTGTGAATCGTAAGCCCTCTTGCTCTGATACAACTGACTCGGATGGGATTTCAGAGAATAAGATACTACACAGCTTACTATTTTTACTTACAGTCCTTTCTTAAGGCTTGTCCCTTCCCCTATCCCAGCCTTTGATTACAATGAACATGGATTGTAAGTTCTCAGAGGTCTTGTCTGAATCCTTAAGCAAACTGAATATACAGAGACATTTGTGGGTGTCTGGAGGGGTCTCTGCCACAAGTCAGCCTACCTCCTTAGATACACCTCCACAGGTGTGTATCTAAGGAGAGACTGAGAAGGTACAAGTATTTTTTAGCTGTGGACTTAGGGCTAGATGTTTTTTCTTCAGATAAGTGCTCTGAATTCTGACTGTGGGACACATATGCTTGGGGCTTAGCTGAAAGCATTTTCCTAGCACCTTCTGTCTGTGCTGGAAGAATGAAATGCTGCAGGCTGAATATCTGATGGTGACAGAGCTGCCTCCTGGCAGTCCCTTCTGTCACTCAGCTGATGGTGGACCTCACAAGCTGTTGCCCATGTCAAAACTGGGCTGCGAGGCTTGTTCTTTTCCAGGGGAGAGGAGTCTCAGTGTAGGAGCTGCAGGACGTGGTAGCACGTCCACCTCTGACACTTGAGGGCTGAAACCTCTCTAAACTTGTAGGTCAGTAGGGCAGTCATGCAAGGGCCATGCCTCCTGCTGGCTTGTTGGTGCTTGCCACTGCTGGGGCAGAGCAGTCCTCTTTGTGCCGGAGGACATGCTTCTGAAAGGCAGCTCTAGGGGCTGAGACAGGTCAGGAACCCACTCAGGAGGAGCCTGCTGCATGCATTCACAGCTGAAGGACATAATAACCTACCATAGATTGCAAGTTGTACATAGCTAAAGCTTCTGCAAAGAGACTTTGAGGTATCTTTTGAGTTCTGTCCAGGCTGGGAGGCAGTCACGGGCATGACTGTGGATGTCTCATCCAGCTGTTTGAGGGTGATTGTCTGTAGTTCTCAAAACCATGGTGAGCTTGAAGCATGAAGCTTTGTCCAATGCAGGTTTTTGCAGGCTGACTACACCCTGCACAGAGCTTTTCCTCATAGTTTTGCTTCAAGTGCCACATACGAGAGAGGAGAGTGAGAGCCTAGCCAGAGCCTTCCTCTGTTTCTCCTGTCCTCTCCTCTCCTGTCCTGATGAGAGGTGTCTGAGAGGTCAGGATTGTTGTTTTGCCAGACCCTGATTTCCACCATGACTTTCACGGGGCAGAAAAGCCTTTGGCTTGTCCTGCAGCCAAAAGGCAGCCAGTTTAAATGTGGAGTTTGGTGCTACCACTAAACTGGTGAGGACTAGATCCTCCTCTGCTATGTTATCAGTGGTGCTTTTACCTTCATCAGCCTTCTGATAAGTGCTCTGAGAGCTAAACTTGCTGTGGAGGTAGAAGGCTACCTGGGAGCAGAGGCAGTGTAACTAGTATGAGTTGGGTGGAAGCAGAGAATGCAGAAACCCTGAGAGGCATTGGTGGATCTGAGGGACCAGGGCCATGCCATCAGCATTCCTCTGAGCTGTGCTGGCATTAACTGGACTGCTCCTCCTCTCCCCAGAGTGCTGAAGGAGGTGTATGCTGCCTTCAACCCGGATGCAGTTGTGCTGCAGCTGGGGGCGGACACCATTGCTGGAGACCCCATGTGCTCTTTCAACATGACACCTGAGGGAGTGGGCAAGTGTCTCAAGTATGTCCTGCAGTGGCAGCTAGCAACTCTTGTCCTGGGAGGAGGTGAGTGCATCCTGCTGTTCTCAGAGAAACATGTTTGTCCTCCTGTGACCCTGCCTCGAGTGCCTGCCTGCCTTGGGCTCAGCACTGGCAAGGGTTTAGCAGGGCAGTGTCAGGAGGACACACTGTGGCACAGTACTGTTTCCTCACACCTGAAATCCTTGATACTGGCAGGTGCAAGTCTCAATCCTGACTCAGATCTTGAGTTAAAAGCTGCATGGCTCCTCTGGAGAAGAGGAGAGGCCAACAAACTGACCCCGACTTCTCAGTGACACCTCTGATTCCTATCTCTGCTGATCAGCCCCTTTTGGTGCCTCTCTTTAAAAATGAGCACTACGTTCCCAAACCTACCTTGGGCACCTGATGATGAATGGTTTCATTAATATTCAAGCAGGGGCTTGGGACAAGGCCTGGCTGCCTGCCAGGTGCAGCAGGGCTCTGATACCCAGTGAAGGCTAAGCTGGACTTATCTCTGCTGTGCTGCCTAACCAGCTGCTTATCCAGTGGAGACAGCACAGGACAGGCTTTATGTTAACAGAGCATTTCAGAGCAACAAAAGCCACCATGTGCCAGGGAAAGCCCCTGAGCTCCATGACTGGAACTGGATCAGCTCTAGCTGTTGTCCTTTTTGAGATGGGGGAGATCAGGTATAGCATATTAAGGCTAAAATTTGATGTGCCTGATGCCCTTTGTTTTGGAAAGGTTATGAGTGTTCAGTCCTGCTGTGGCTTGTGTGTGAGTATGCTGGAGATGTCACCTTTCAGACAAAACCCAAAACTTCTGTTAAAAAATGAGGATCAACTATGTGTCACTTGTGAAAATACCAAAGGAGTGTCCCACCACTGCAGCATGTGGAAGCATTTGAAGTGGAAATTGGGGGAGAAGTAAAAAAAAGCAGGGAAAAAAACCCACAACAACCAACGCAAACAGAAGGGAATGTTGAAAAATATGGTCTCTCTGTCTTGTCGAAGTGCTTTTCTCCCTTTACCATTCTAGTCTTCTTTTCTGGAAAAAAACTTACCCAAGTCTTTTGCAGGGATGCTTTCAGCTAAGGTTTCTCCTTGTGGGCTCATGTCCGTTACCATGGAGGTAACCATTTCCTACTGACTGTGAAATCTCATTTCCCTGTAAAGCAGTTGCAGGTGGTACTGATGAGTTTCACATTTGTCCTCTCAAGCATGACAGTGCTGAAGAGATCACCAGCCTACGGCTGGGCATGTGTATTTTGCTTTATAGGTCAAAGGCTGGTATTAAAAAGCAGGAAGCCCTCATTTCTGCTGCGGCCCTTGCACTTCTCTCCATGCTACTTGTGAACAGCTCTCCTTGTTGCCAGGAGAGAGTGCAGCGCATGGGGCTGGGAGCTCATCCTGGGTCTGAGATGGTGGCTGGAGGACCGGCCTCTGCCCCACTGGATGTAACTGGGGTTCAGTTTTAGAAGTCTGCTCTTGCATACACTGTCATTCAGACCTGGCCTTGTGTAGCCAGCAGGTGCAAAATGCAGATTTTGGGCATGGCTTGAGTAGATGAACTAAGCTTAATTCATGTAACCTGCACACAGTGGCTCCATGATTTGTTCCTTCCACTTAAATCTCCTTTTCTCTTTTCCCTTTCCCTGCTCTTCCTCCTCAAAATCCCAATTCTTGCTGGAAACAGGAGGTTACAACCTTGCCAACACAGCTCGCTGCTGGACATACTTGACTGGGGTCATCCTTGGGAGAACACTGTCCTCTGAGATCCCTGATCATGAGGTAATGGTTTGAAAAACCTTCCGTTCTCCTTGCAGAAGAGACAGTTGTTCGGTTTAATCCACACAGCATCCTTGCCACTCAGTCCTGTTTTATGGAGACACTTAGTAACAATACTGCCCTGACCTAGCAGTATGGTGGGTGCTTGTGCCCAAAAACAGAGGCTGTCTGCAGATTTCTGCGAGAGGTCTCACGTGCCAATAAACTCCAATCTCAGATAATTACAGAGAGGGTGAGCAGAGGGAGTCACTGGTTTGCTCAAGGAGCTCCTTAGGATGTGCCTTTTGCCTTTCTCAGGGCTTTAAATTTTTGCCCTACTTTCATCTATCTACACAAAGGACCAGGTGCAGCTTTGAAGCTTTGGCCATAGGGCCTGGTACTGTCTTTGTGCCCGTGCTGGTGTTTTTCAAGTCTTGAGTGAGGCTGGACAGCTTCTTGGAGGGACATAATCTAGACCGAATTTGAGTGGAATAACTATGGGCTGGAATCATTGAATCACTGAAGGGTTTGCGTTGGAAGGGACCTTAAAGGCCATCTAGTTCCGCTTCCCAGCCATGGGCAGGGACACCTCCCACTAGACCAGGTTGCTCCAAACCCTTTCCAGCCTGGCCTTGAACACTGCCATGTTTATAATAGGTCTCAAACCACAGATAAGTGTTACCAACCCTACACAAACAAACCTGCACATGCAGAGTAATTCAAGCCTACAGTGGCTACAGAGGAGAATTCAGGTTTTACCTATGTCTAAGGATCTGATGGATCAGTATACATAAGGAAGTAAAGTTTCTGTGTGGATTGAGGCTGGAAATTCATCATTATAGAAATCTGTGATTAGAGATGCAAGATGCTTTTTAAGAGACATCATGCTTAAATATGGTCCTTTAACCAGATTTTCGCAGAAACAGATTATAAACAAGACTGGTATGTGTGTGAAGTGAAAAGGGTGGGTCCTCTGTAGGAATTAACCTGCAGAAGGTGGTTAGGTTTGTTGTTGCTCCAGAAACTTTCTCATGAAAACTATACATGGAAAAAAAACCCAACTTGTAGATATCAAAACTCTCCTTTCAAAGTAAACTGGAAACCAGTCCAGGAATGTTCCCTTTTGTTTATGCTCATTGCCCTTGTTATCATTTCATAAACTGATATCACACAGTACAGCAACAAAGCAATCCTGATCCCTCTCCCTGCTCTGAAAAATATCATCACAAAGAATACATATATGCTCACACATACGTACTACACCCACATGAACAGACCAAGCAACATTTTGGCCAGTGGCTCTGTACCCAATACCAGCAAATGCTTAGATCCAGTTTGTTTCCAACCCACTCTGGGCACATCTGTTGTTATCTCAACCGTTTGTGCCCCATACTGGGCACCAATTAAGGTTGTCTTAGGAATGGTATTCTCCAATTTAGTGCTCCTGTTAAAAGCATGCACTGCTCCCCCTCCCCCCTCCAACTGGAGGTACAAAGGGTAAATATCATAGTTTAAATAAGAACTATTTCTTATTTAAACAGCAGTGATATAAGAAACAGAACAGTAACAGCAACAGCAACAATAGTAATGATAGAGGGAGCAAGAAAAGAAACAACTCACACAGAAACACCCCTGCTCCCCTGACAATTGACAACACTGCACAGCTCCCTCTGCCATGTTGTTTCAGCTGGAAGGAATCCCTTCTGTCCGGAAGAGAGTCCCTTTCCCCTGCCCTCAGCAATGACATGAGGTGGTGTAGAATAACCTCTGTGTCCTGGCCATGCCCCCTCCCAGCTACTGCAAAAACTGACCCTGTCCTGGCCAGAATCATGACACAACTGCTGGCAATAACCTGTGATTCTGTGTTAGCGCATCGACGCCATGTGCTGCAGATTTCCTGTACGCTATCTGAGCACTTAGCCAGGAGAGACACAGTATCCTCGCAGCACACTGATTTTCCTCTCCCAGGTGTTTCACGGTCATGTCAATGCAGCATTCAGCAAGGTAGGAGGTGAATGGTAGGATATATGATTGGCAGCACTCGAAATTTAATAATAAAAAAATCCCATTTGCAGGTAACCATGTGTAAAATGAATGTCAATAGCTTTCCCAAATAAAGCATTGGGATAGACATTTGACTGCCCCACTGGGCTCTGCTTCCCATCACTTGAATTAGGAAGCTGTTGAAAACTCCAGGTGGACACAGACACTGCTGAAGTACCACCTAGATGTAGTAAAGCTACATGTGGCCCTTAGATGGAGAAATGGTTTTTTGCCTTTTTACAGATACCCATGGGGAGCCCTCCTTCTAGCCTCAGCCTTCAGAGACCTCTCTGCTGACTCTCCTCTCCTCTTCCCTGCAGTTCTTCACAGAGTATGGTCCTGATTACGTGTTGGAGATCACACCAAGCTGCAGACCAGACCGCAATGAGCCACAGAGAATTCAAGAAATTCTGAGCTCTATCAAAGGTGCGTTGTCCAAGCCAACACTCCTGCTTCAGGCTTACAGGTGTTTTTAGAGGGGGGTTCAGAAGAGCTCATTGGAGTCTTTCTCACTGACTGGAAAGATGAACCACATTCACTTGGCTGCTCCTTAGCGCACAGTGTCATTTGCCTCCCACATCCCTTGGGATTTTCAGGGTTGGTGGTACAGAGTTATGGGTCCCTGTAGCAAAAGTTGCCATTGCCTTTCCTCTGGCTGGGCAGGGGAGCATGAGGCCTTGTCCTTACTGGAATCATAGAACAGCCCAAGTTCTAAGGGACTTCGAAGATCATCTGGTCCAAGCTTTCTTGGGAAAGGGAGCATAGACAAAGATTACCTAGCAACCTGTCCAGTCACATCCTGAAACTTCTGACAGTGGGGCCTTTACCACATCCCTGGGGAGTTTCTTCCAGTAATTGATTGTTCTCACTGTAAAAAAATACTTAAAATAAGGTGAAACCTCCCCTGGTGTAACTCACACCTGTTGTCCCTTGTCCTCTCCGTGTGGCTCCTTGTGAAGAGAGAGCCTCTGTGCTCTGAAGCCTACAGAGTAGGCTTCAAGTACTAGACTACTGTGATGAGGTCCCTCCTAAGCGTTCTCTTCTGCAGGGAGAGTCTTTCCTCATTGGGCAGGTTCTCCAGCATCTGATCACCTTTGTGGTCGTCCTTTGGACCCTCTCTGCTCTGTCCATGTCTTTTGTGATTTGTGGGGATCAGAACTGGACATGATACTATCATTTGTCAGCCATTTGTCAGCCTGGAATGAGATGATCCTGTTTCTCTTAGTAATGCTCCTACAGATGCTGCACAGGATCCAGTTTGCTTCATTGCTGCAGCAGCACACTGCTAGATCACATTCAGCTTGCTGCCTATCAGGACCCCCACATCCATTTCCACAAGGCTGCTTCCCAGTCACACAGATCCCAGCCTGAACTGGACACCTTCTACCCCAAGTTCAGGACCTTGCTTTTGTCTTTGTTAAACTTAAGACTGTTCTTTTTAGTCCAGTCTTCCAGCCTGTCCAGCTCTCTAAGATGGCTCTCCCTTCTGACGTGTTCATCTCAGCACCCAGTTTGGTGCTGTGGTTGCTTTCAATCTCATTATCCAGGTCATTTACGATGTTGAGCAATGTGGGGCCCAGTATCTGTCCCTGGGGGACACCACTAGAGACAGGCTGCAAGACCATGTAAAAACCATTGATCACCACCCTATGTGAGCTCCCTGGGAGTCAGCTCCTTCCCTATCCCCTTTGCAAACCACCCATCCAATCTGTGTCTTTCCAGTTAGTCCAGGAGGAGACTGTGGGAAATAGCTATCTGGAAGTGGGACAGGTCTCCAGCAGGCAGGACTCGAAGGTTTTCAAGTCCAGGACAGGCAGCTGTCTGAGCTCTGCCAGCTCCAGCCAATCTCATTCTATGCCCTTGCCCATCTGTCTTATCCCTGTCTGCCAGAGGGGCTGAGAACAGCAACATGGGGCTTGGCAGCCCTTTTCCATCTGTGTGTGTTGCAGTGTGCTGGTGTTAGAAGTAGGGTAGGAAGTGCAATGGCCATGGATGCCTGTGGGTGTCCTCTCCCAAGCACAGACCAATCCTAGGGAGGATCCTTGGGGACCTGTCCAAGAGGGTAGAAGGAACAGCATCACTCCAGAGGTGGAAAGGAGGGCTGTGCACTCCTGTCTGTGAATCCAGCCTGAAAGAAGGACGAGGCACCAGGGAGTGAGCATGTGTCTCGGATGCTGGTCCACGAATCCCAAACCAGCATTTAGCATAGTGAAAGCAGTGGCAGGGTCCCCCTGTGGTAATTTCCAAAGCCTGGCTTGGACAAGGGCAGCAGCCTCTGCAAAGGGAGCAAGGGGTCAGCAGGAACTGAGATCTGTGCTGAAGCTGGAATTCCCATGTTGTGGCCTAGTCCATCATGCATGGGGGTGGCACCCCTTGCCAGGTCACTCCATCAGGCTAAAATATCAGTGGAAATACCCTTTTCTGCTTCCTTTCATTTGCAGGGAATCTGAAGCACGTTGTTTAGCAGAAAAGGAAGGCTCAGGCAAGAGCATTTCCTATGGGGAAGACAGCATATTTATGTGAACAACTGGTGAAATCTGTGGCTGCAGGGAAAATTTGGAAGAAATTACTGTTGGTTGGTTAATTTTTTTTCTCTTTAAAGAAGAAAAGCTGCTGCATGCCACGAGCACTGTGGCTCTCCCCAGGCAGGAGTATGGGCCCTCCAGCCACAGCCTTCCAGTGCTGGCAGAGCCTTCCTTGCTCCTTTCTCTTTCCTTTTTTAACACCACAGTTTGTTCACACAATTGGTTTTAAATGTGTTTTAAGAGAGGGGCTGCTCAGAGCTGTGAGCCCTCCCCAGCTGGAGCCCAGTGCTGCATTCCCTTCCTGGCAGGGGCACAGCCTCAGAGCTGCCCACTCAGGAAGTAGAGCCTGAGAGCTACCCTGAGGCATACAGGTTGTGTCTCTTATCCACAGAAAGGCACAGCCATTGTGTTTTTAACTGGGAGTTCTTAAAAAATAAAATGTTTTAAATACTCCTCCAGCCCTTTCCTTTCTTCTTCCACCCACCCTGCCTTGCCAGTGCTCTTTTCCACAGCACCCCCCACTGCAGAGCCATGCAGTGTGAGCTCCTGAAATCCTGCGCAGATGGGCCAGAACCTGGGGAGCCTCTCAAGAGTGTTGAGGGAGATGCAGGACATTGTGGCAGCTCCTGTCCTGGGAGATCTTGGATGAACTTCCAGATGCTCTGGTGCCCCATGAGAACTGCCATGAGGTGTCTCAGCAAGGGAACAGGTATACAGGTATCTGGGGCAGATCTCTCCCAGTGCCATGGGCCACGGAGCCTGGCCTCTGCTGCCCTTGTCCCCTTATTCTCCTGGCCCATGGACTTTTTATTGTGCTGGGTTTTTTAAAGATGTCCAGTCACTGTGGGAAAGCATATTTCCTGTGGCTTTAATTAGATTACGCTGGAAGAAACAGCAAGACGAAGGGGTTCCCAGCCTGGCCTTGGCTTTGTTTGTCTCTCTTGTTTTTCACTGCCAATTGAAACAACAGGAAATCTGGCGTGGAGATAGTTCAACAGGATGTGGCTCCCATGACTCCTGACCCCTTGCCTGCTTCAATGTACCCCTGGTGCCTGGTGTGGTGTGGTGTGACCAGTCTTGTGTGCTGACTGCTGGCAGGAGGCTGGTGCTGCCACTGCCACAGCAAAGGATCCCAGTGCCTGGGGGAGCTGTCAGGCTTGGGGACTTTCCATCCACGGAAAAAGTGAGGAATGAGAGAGCAGAGAAGCTGCTGCCTCTGACCTACCTCAGGGCCCCATGTGCTCTGTCCCTACACCAGGCAGACTGCCCTGTGAGCTGTGGGAGCTGTTTCAGGAACACAGCTGGGAAAATAAACAATAGGAAACCCCACAAGTGTCAAGTGTTGTGGCTTTAGGTGAGGTGCCTCTTGGGTGGAAATCCCCGCATCCCCCAGCCAGAGTGGGATGCCTCCCCTTGCCGCCCAGGCAAGCACGAGGGTAGCCGGGGCGCCGCTCCAGTTCCCTCCCCGTCTGGGTACCTCGCCGGACCCCACCCGCCCGGGCCAGCCCACGCCCCTCTGAGCGCTGCCATGTCCCCGTAGACGCCGGAGATGAGCTGTTTACAGTCCCCTCCCCGGGGCACGAAGGACCTCCATGGTGATTGCGATCCTGTGCTACCCCTTCGGGGCCGGAGAGATGCCGGCGGTGGGGACTCCGCCCGCTCCCCGCCTCTGTGGCCCCGCAGCGGGTCCCAACCTCCTGGCCAGCTTGCGCCTGCAGAAGCTCCACGTCCAGAACCGCGCCGCGGGGAGACCCCGGAGCCCGGCTCACCACTCGCCTGGGGCTTGGGGACGCAGCCGCGGGACGCAGGGAGCCGCCCCCTCCAGGCCGCCGGTCCCAGCCTCATCGACTCGGACCCGGTGACAAGGTGTTCAGGGCACTGGTGGTGGAGCTTGGCCTCGACAGGGC
Source organism: Corvus cornix cornix (assembly GCF_000738735.6). NCBI lineage: Eukaryota > Metazoa > Chordata > Aves > Passeriformes > Corvidae > Corvus > Corvus cornix. The sequence goes on from NC_047058.1 coordinate 20,392,285, forward strand.
GGACGACCTGTCGGAGCCCTGGCTCGGTCACCACGAGTTGGACTCCCCGACGGCCCTGCCGGCCGGCTACTGAGGCTGGAGAGCGGCTGGGGCGCGGCTGGGGCGGGGGGCTCCTACCTCACCCACCGGGGAGCAGCGTCCCGGCTGCCGCAGGTAGCGGCGCTGCGGGCGCCGGAAACGCTCGGAACCCGGCCGAGTGTGGGGAGGGGCGGGAGGAGGAGCTGGGACCGCGCTGCCTGCCCTAAAACGCGCAGGCGTCGCGGTGGGCCCGGCAGGCGAGGGTCTCAAGCTGCGGTATAGTAAAATCGGGAGGGACCGTTGTTCCGTCGGCTGTGCTCCTTTCCTTGTTCCTTTCGGCGAAGGACATTGTGTGAAGCGGCTTTGGGTGGAAGGCGGGTCGGCGCCCAGCAGCTCCAGTGCGTCCTCTCGGCTTACGGTGTTCCCATCCGTGTGTTCAAAATTATATAACTATCCTAGTAACTTTTTAAATTAAAATTTCTAATGAATTGTTTTAATCAATCATAAACAGTGTAATTTGCCACCGTAGCCAAGCACTTAACAAGGCTTGTCATAAGCTGCTATTGTGGGAACACAGGTCGGGAAAATTACTGAAACTTTTAAATTTTGCTAAACCAACCTTGATATGCTTCATTGGACTAAGCCTGGGAGAGATATATTGCTGCACGGAATGCAGAATTTATCGACTACAAGGACATTTTGCAGAACCCAGCGATAAAGAAGAAACGAACCAAGACAATTCAGCAATTGTCTTATCTCGGAAAAGGATAATAAGATAATAACAAGACTGAAAATGTAGACTAACTAGCATGAGAAGCAAGAAATCAATAACTAATAGAAGATTAAAAATTAACGAGCTAGTTAATGACGAGACTGATGTACTTTATAGCCAATGAACATTAATTTCTTTGCTAAAGTGTTAAAATAGTGAAAAGTTTTGAAAGTGTGCATATATCATAGGTGGAGCTCCCCCTATGCACCCAGCACTGTGAATAAGTAATGCTGCTCTCTAATCTAAAACCAGAGACTTTCATTTATCCCGGTGTTTTCGGTGACAGTGTCACCCTCGGGAATGGGACCTCTGTCCCAGCCACACCCTGCTGCGGGAGCGCTGTCGTGGGGATGTGCTAGGCGTGGGGCTGCTGCACTCACTGGGCTGCCTGGCAGGGTACGGGGACCTGGGATTGCTCCGGGGACTCTGGAGCACTGCAGGGACACGTCGGCCTCCCTGGGACCACTTGACCCCCGAACTGCCCTCAGGAGTGGACGCTAAGGCGCGGCGTCAGGTTTGGGGGCTTTTTGCGTGGGGTCCCAGCTCTACCCCGGGAGGGGCCGTGGCAGGGGGAGGGCAGTGTCCCGGTACAGGTGTTACCCCTGGATCGGCTTCCGACACTCACACGCTCTCCCAAACTACAGGGGCACAACGTGGCGGGCTGTCCCACGCCATCAGCGGTGACCAGCGATGACCATGGACACAGTGACCTGGCTAGGAGCAGGGAGTTCCTGAGCGCGGTGTCCCGGAGCGGAGCGTCCCCGTCGGGGCCGCGAGGAAGGGACAAACCCTCCCGATCGCCCCGTCACTTCGCGGACGGCCCTGGACCTCCGGGCCGCCAGGGGGCGACGCACGTCTCCGCCGCCACGCGTTGTCCATCCGCGGCGGGCCGGAAGCACCAGCCCTTTCTCGGCAGAGCGCAGCCATGGTGAGAGCGCGGCGCCGCCGCTCCCCGCCGCCATCCGCCGCCATCCCCCGCTCACCGCGGGCTTTGGCCGACCCCCCCGGGGCGAGAAGCGCGGGAGGGAGCCCGGCGCCAGGGTCCGAGGGGCGGGAGTCTGAGGGAGCCGGGGAGGATGGCTGGGGGGGACCGGGCCTGACGGCGGCCCGTAATACACCCCTTCCTGTAGGCCCGCGGCCCCAAGAAGCATCTGAAGCGCGTGGCTGCACCCAAGCACTGGATGCTGGACAAGCTGACGGGCGTCTTTGTGAGTGCGGGCCTGGGTTGGGGTCGAAGCTGGGGTCGGGCTTGGGTTTGGGGTTGAAGCCGGGATCGGAGGAGGGGCCGGGGCCGGGCTGCTCGTGGCAGCCGCAGTCACATCAGGGGAAGTGTTCGGGTACTGTGCGGAGGTGAGCAGGGGTAGTTGGACAGAGCAGGAGGTGTTTGTTTAACATGGGGGTCCTTACGAACAGCGTTCGTTTTCCCCCGTTTGCAGAGGATGTGACGGGGTCATTGGCTGTTCTCGTTTGAGCTGCTTACTGTGCTTTTCCAGCTCTGGGTTGAGATGGATGGTTGTGCTTTGTTGGGGGCAGTTTTGTGAGGCTGGCAAGAGATGGGGGAAACTGCTGTGAATACCAAGAACGGAGAGCTGCAGCCGGTCGCTGCCTGCGTGGCAGCTGCACTTTGTGCTGCTGCCCTTGCATGCTCTTGCGGGCACTGTTGGCGCCATAGTTTCCTTCTCTGGGGCGGTTGATGCTGCTTGAGCCTCCAGCAGAAGGCTTCTGTCCGCAGGCACCCCGCCCATCAACAGGCCCACACAAGCTGAGGGAGTGCCTTCCCCTCATCATCTTCCTGCGAAACCGGCTGAAGTACGCTCTGACAGGAGATGAGGTCAAGAAGATCTGCATGCAGAGGTTCATCAAAATAGATGGCAAAGTCCGCACCGACATCACCTACCCTGCAGGCTTCATGGGTGAGTAGGGTTGGGGCAGTTCCTTTAGGCAGCTCTTCTACACTGTCAGGGGAGTGTTTTGTGGGGTTGGCATTATTTGAGGGGCAAGGTTTCCCTTCTGGAGTTGAAAAAAAGATACGTATAAGCAGTTGTTATTTAGTTTGGAATTGTGCACAGCAGTGAATACCAAAGCCAGATGCCTGTAGCCTGTAAGCACCTGCTTGATGTGGGTAAGTTGCTGTTCAGATTCCAGCCTTCAGCAGTTTTTTCTGATTTGCAGTCTGTCACAGCAAAAGATGTGAGCCCGTGGTCAAGGGTAGATCCCAACCTCATCAATCACACCCTAAGTGTTGTTCAGCAGTGCCTGGTTATTTTTAAACGTAACCTTGATGCCAAGTTAGGGTCTTGGGTAATGAGCTGATAACAGCTGCTGTTGTATTTCCCTGTCTGCAATTAGATGTCATCAGCATTGAGAAGACAGGTGAGCATTTCCGCCTGGTGTATGATACCAAGGGCCGGTTTGCTGTGCACCGCATCACACCTGAGGAGGCCAAGGTGAGCAGCTTCGGGGTGGTGTAAGCATGGGTCTAGTTGGGTTTGGCTGGGTCAGTGTTTCCTCTTCGGCATCTCCTGAATGAGAGCTGATGTCTCTCTCTTCCGTGACAGTTGAGGCCATGCTGCACTTGCGGCTGGGGCATTCGGGGTTGTGGCGAAGCCTGTGTCGGGGAGCAGTTCCTTGGTGACATGAAAGTAATTCACAGATGGGTGTAGGTGTACTGTCTGGTGCTGGAGATGGGGTGGAGAAGAGTCTTGGCTTTGCCAGCTAACAGTGACCAGAAACATGGAACCTTGAACTTTTTCCATGAAGCCTTGAACTTCTTCCCAGGACAACAAAACTGCCGTCTCACCCTGAATGCTGGGGAGCAACTTCCTCCTGCGTTTCCTTAACCCAGGCATGTTGTGCCTGAGCTGCGAGGCCACGCTCTGCTTTGCATCTCCTTCCTTAGGGCAGGCTGTGCAGGCACGTGGCTGTGTGGATGGCAGACTTGGCTGTGCTGGAGCCAGCTCTTTGCTGTGGTTTGGGACTTCTGTTCTCATTGTGATGTGCTTCTCTAAGTACTCTGTGTTGGTGTGTGAGGTCCAGAGAGGCTATGAGGGAGATAGGGTGACAGGCAGGAGGGAAATCAATGCCCTGGAGAGTATGGGTATCTCTTGGGTCCTGGAGAAATGCAGCCCTCTCGCTCTGTTGTGTGCCCATGGGCGTCTGGGAATAATAAAGGAACTGCCCTGGTAAAGACTTCCTTGTGAAAGTGCAACCAGTGTTTGTGGGGAGGCTGAAGCCCAAAGTGGGCTGCTGCTCCCACAGCAAAGGTGTTTTCTGGTGGGGCTGTAGCAAAGCTGCATGGCAGCTGTTCAAAAGTCATTTACCGAGGCAGGGAGTTGGGCAAGTCACTGCCTGGGCTCATACTGTGAGCCCTGCGTGTCTCGGTGTTCTGCTGTGACTGGTGGCTCTGTTCCCTAGTCCATGGCATTGCTCACTGCCTTAGCTGAGAGGTCTTGGGTTTTGTTTGCAGTACAAGCTGTGCAAGGTGAGGAAGATCTTTGTGGGCACCAAAGGAATCCCTCACTTGGTCACTCATGATGCCCGCACTATCCGCTATCCAGACCCCCTCATCAAGGTGAATGATACGGTCCAGATTGACCTGGAGACAGGCAAGATCACAGATTTCATCAAGTTTGACACAGGTAGGTCTTGCATCCCATTAAAACACTGTACCCTTCCCCACTGTGGAGAGCAGTATGGAAGTTAAATGCTAAGCATATTTGCACTGAATAGAGAGGCAGTGGTGTCAACCTTGGGAATGGGTTTGTTTCCCAGGAGCATGTCCACCTGCAGGTGGAGCAGGGGATTCCTCCTGTGTCCTAGCAGTGGGAAGCATTTGGCAGTAGGGACTTGGCAGTTCTGAGGCACCAGGCAGAAGCAGCGAGCTGCTGGGGAGGTGGTTGGGCTTATCTCTTGGTGGTGAGAGAAGGTTTCAGTCACAGAGCTGTGAGCTGGAATGGGAATGTTTGGTATGGGCAAAAAGCCCGAGTGGAAGGACTTCACCACAGCACCTGGTGCCAGCTCTTGTCACACCTGTATTCCCTTACTCAGGTAACCTGTGCATGGTGACTGGCGGTGCCAACTTGGGCCGAATTGGGGTGATCACCAACCGGGAGAGGCACCCCGGGTCGTTTGACGTGGTTCATGTGAAGGACGCCAACGGCAACAGCTTTGCCACCAGGCTCTCCAACATCTTCGTTATAGGCAAAGTAAGGCCGTGGGGGCACCAGGTGGGGGGCTCTCTCCTCTTGTGAGGGCCTGCTGGCTGTGGCAAAGAGCCTTAGTGTTTCCTTAGGCAGCTGTCTTTCCACACAGTGGAGCTTCAGAGCTGGCCTCAATTCTGATTCCCTGTATTTCTGCCTGCTCTGGGAAGGGGAAAAAGCATTTGCAAATTGAGGAATGCAGATGTTTTCGATAAGCAGCCCTGAAACCTGGGAGCTGGGGGCTGAGCAGTGCTCAGACCTTGGTGTGATCTGGGCAGCTGCTCTGACTCAGAGTGTCCCCCGAAAATCCTCTGCTGTTTTGCCATCCCTGACGGGTCCAGATTGGAAGGGGGCGGTGTTTTGGTTTTGGCTGAAGTGCATTCTTCAAGGATGTGACTGAAAGGCAGCTGTAGACCTTTGCATCCTTGGCACCTTCCTTAGAGGCCTCTGCTGGGCCAGTGCCACCACCATGTGTACCTGGCCCAGCATGAGCAGGGGTGGGCTTCTGCTGCTTTCCCCCTTAAGAGGGAGAGCTCTGTTGCTATCTGGGTTTCCTGGTGTGAAGTGGTTTCTTCTCCCTTGCTGCAGGGCAACAAGCCATGGATCTCCTTGCCCCGTGGAAAGGGCATCCGCCTGACCATTGCTGAAGAGAGAGACAAGAGACTGGCAGCCAAGCAAAGCAGTGGATAAAGTCCAGCTCATGCTGGCTCTGGTGCTGTCAGTGTGTTGTTAATTAAACCATTTACTACATGGCTCTGACTGGCTGGGGAGCATCCTGAGGGCTAGGGGGGGAGCCATGCTGCTAGTGCCAGGCCCTGCTCTTCAGAAGGTCCTGCTTCTCTGGGGACATTCCATCAATCTGAGCAACTGCCACAGCTGTATTCCAGAAAGGCAAGGAGGAAGGGTGGGAAAGCCTTCAGACTGCTCTGTCCCTGGGAAGGTGTTGGCACGAATGCTCCTGAATGTGCAGGAGGGGCAGGGATCTGGGGAGAGCTAGCTGGGCTCTCCTGTAGCCAGTGGTGCCAGATCAGCTTGAGGGATTGCCCCAGCTGTGCTGGCTTCAAGGGTGCTGGTATTCAGTGTCCAAGCCTGGCTGATGGCCACGCAGTGAGGAGATCTCTCAGGGGCTGCTCTTCAGTGTCTTCTGTGGAGGTAGAGGGTGCAAGTGATCACGCTGACAGCCAGGACTAGGTGAGAGGGGAATGGGCTACTGGGGATACTGAGCACCACCAGCCTGGCGATGGGCTGATGCCCTGCAGGAGCCAGAGAGCTGGGGACCAGTTGTGGCTGTGGGAGTGGCTGTAGAGGGCGAGGTGGGCAGGTGTGGGCAATATGCCCAGTCAGCAAGGGCAGTCCCACAACTAGGCTGTGCCAGCAAGGGTGCAGGCAGCACTGTAGGGAAGGGGAGGCTGTGCCTGGGCATGGTGTGCAGGCTGGGGCCACCAGGTCCTGGTGGGTGTGGGCACTATGGAGCAATGCCAATGGAGGAGCTGGAGTGATGGAGGCATAAAAGAGGCTGAGGGCAAAAGCTCTACTCGCAGCCTCTGCTCTGCTTGGCCTGGGGAAGAGGAGCCCTGGAGGCTGTCCCACTCTGCTTGCCTGCATCAGCCTTGTGAGCACCTGTCTTCCAAGATGGATGGGGCACAGATGTGCACGATTGGAAAACTGGCATCTTTTATTGGCTTCATCAGGTGTCCATGGTGAAATGTAGACGAGTCTCATGAAAGTGTCTGCAGCCAGCTGTATTCTGACGTTACACTCTTCAGGGAAAGCTGAATGCCTGTGGCACTGCCCATGCTCCCATCCCTCAAGTGTCCCTGTGCTGCTCCCTGTGGCTGGTGTGCAGGCTCAGAGCAGCAGCATCCCCAAGGATTTTCATGGTGCTGGCAGCGGGCACTGGCACTTGGGCTGTCCTGTGATGCACAGATGTGAGCAGCCAGAAAGCTAAAAACCCCGCATTTTCACACACAGAGCCAAAAGCAAAAATCACTTAGGTTTTATGTTGTGAAAAAGCTTCAGAAAATTGCCAAATTGAATATTTGGGAAAGTAAAACCCAATTTTTATACTAGCAAAAAACCTCCAAAATGACAACAAAATCAGTTGGGAAAATTTGGGGTGAAATATTTGCAGTTTGGGGGTGGGCATTGCTGTGGACTATCCAGTGTGGGTCAGTTAGCCAGATTGAGTTGCTTCGTGTGGGTTATCCCAAATGAAATGTCTGCTGAGCATTATCCCGGCTGGAACTGGTGTATGTCATATCCTTGTGTTTCCCGTGCATTTCCCGTCCTCCGTCTGTGTCCTTTCCCTGCTCGTCGGCTGTGACCCCCCGCTCCCTGCCCCCCTCCAGGCGGCCCCGCGGGACTTCCCGGGCCGGGACCCCGCCGAGCCGCGCTGGCGGGTGCCGCCGTCTGGTCCGTAGCTGCTCCTGCAGCCAAGAAAGCCGCCAATGCGCGTTGACCGAAAAAGGTGGAGCGGGATCTCCCTGCTGCAACCCGCTGGCCAAAATGCCGAGCTGCAAGTGGACGGCTAAACCCGCGTGTGCGCACGGGGCCGGCTATGCGGGGCCGTGGTCTGAGCCGCCTCCCGGTAAGGACACGCCGCTGCTGTCCCACGGGCACGATGGCGGTGGCACTCGGAGTGCAAAGCGCGGAATTTCGGCGCCGGTACCGCCGCCCAGCTTTTGAGTGCCCCTGGGAGCCGCTGCCGGGCCTGGTGCCCGCGCGGTGCTCGGGAGCGGCGTGGCTGAGCACCGGGCGCGTGGCTCGGCGGTGGGTGAGGGATGAGGTCGCGGCAGCTGGTGGGGATGGATGAGAGCGGGTGCGGAATTGCCGCCTCGGGGCCGCCCGGGATGGCGGGGTAGAAGCTGCAGCCCACCCACCCCGGCTCCCGGCCTGGGAGTAAGCGGCCACATCCCCGGGCTGGGCGCCTCTCTGTGTCACCAGAACTCTCCTGAGTCTCCACCGGCCCTGCTCGCCCTGTGCCGCTGCCCCAGCTCCAGCATCCCCCCTGAAACCTGCCCTGTGCCCACTGGCCACCCTCAGCCCTGTCGTGACGGCGGCAGGTTGCCCGTCGAAGTGTCCCCAGAAGCCCCTGCAGAAGGTGGGATTCGTGCAAGGGATCTACAGTAATAACAGTCGCTGCTGCTTCTTTCCCTCTGCCAGAGGCCGGGCTGAGCATGAAAGTGTCCATTCTTCTCCGAAGCATCCCTGGGGGATGTCAGTGACTGTACTCACTTCGGGCTTGTGTGGGTCATTAGTGTCACCGAAATTGCGGGAAAAACAATAAAAAAATCCAACCTCTCCAACATTTTTAGTGTTAGAGAATCAAGGCATTACTTTATTTTGGCCAGGATGTGGTTCTGGCCAGGATGAGCAACAGAAATAATTTCATCCACGCATTGACTGCATTGTGCAGAGAAAATCATTCTATGACACATAGTCCTTTACTAGATTTTTCACATATTTTATACAGTCAAAACCCATAGCAATTCATTGGTTCAATGTTCATTGGTCCAATGTTCATTGGTCCCAAGTTGCACAGTTCTTAGTATTTGGTTTCCTATTGGACATGAATTTCTTTGCCTTAGATGCTAATTAGGTCCTCATTCTTACCTCTCTTTTCCCAGACCAGGTGTCTTCGATCATGCCAGGGGTGATGTCTGGAATTGATGTTCGTTAATGATCGTTAGTGGTTGTTATCGTTTGTGCTACTCCCAGTCTGTTGCTCATCAGACCTTGCCTGGTGAACCAGTCCCCTGAAAAGAAACTTCAATTCCCTTCCCCCGGGGCAAAGGCGAACTAAATTGACAGAAGTTACAAAAAAAAAAATTTAACTTTATATAATTTCCAACATTAGTACTGGCCTTGCTCCCTCCAGGGCGTGGGCTGAAGAGGGACAGGATGAGCAATTACTGGCTCGGACAGGAGCTGCTGTGGTGGAGCCTGGAGAGGCCATAAAAAGGGAAGGAAATAAAAATTGAAGGCCATCCGGCTGGTACCCACCTCCCTCTGCAGGCAAGTGAGAGCCTGCTTCTCTGGGTGAGAAGGGGAAAGAAGCATCTGAACAGGCAAATTTTCCCGGCAGTGCCAAGAGTCAGAGCTGAGGTGAGTCCAAGGTCCCTTGGGCCCTTGTCTCCCCTCTTGTGTGTCTCAGGGTCTCTTTGTTTCTCTCCTGGCCCCCCTTTTTTTTTTTGCATGCTGCTGTGATTATTTTCTTTTGCTTCCCTATATCTCTCCTCTTGTCTCTATTTTGTCTTGCTTCCTCTTCCTACCACATTCCCTTTCCTTTTTCTCTCTGTGCTTCTGTCTCACACCAGTCCCCTTTCCTTTTTTCATACTCTGTCTCTCTTCTGCAGCTTACAGCTGTTTTTTCCTTTTCCATCGATTTGTTCTGAGTTGAATCTGCCTCTTTTCCTCTCACAATTTATCTGGCCTGTTCTTTGGCATTTTTTTCCTCTCTGTACCTCTGTGTACTGCAGTGTGTCCCTGCCTTCCTACCTGTTTCCCTCCTTCCTTTTGTTTCTCTCTCTATCCATTTGTTTTGCTAACTGTTGCTGTGTTTTCAGTTCTGGATCTCACTTTCCCTTTCCATTTTCCTGTTCATTTATTACTCTCTCTGATCCTTTTGCTGTTTCCTGACCCTGATATTTATTACTTCACCCCTCTGGCCCTGTTTTTTCTTGTTCTTCATATCTCTGTCATTCTCTGTTGCTCTCATTGTCTCTATCCCAGTGTCCCACTCCCTGTCCTTCTTTCTTTCACGGTATCCCACTTTGTCCCTCGCCTCGTTTCTATATTGGTCTGTTCTTCCTCTTGTTTTCTCTTGTTGCTCTGGCCTGCTGCCTGTTGCTGTCTTTTTTAAATTTTTTTTTCCAATCTGTCCCCATTGCTCTGCTTCAGTCCTGTCATTCTCCTGCTCTCTCTGTCTCGATGGTCATAAACGTAGAGACAGATAGGTTTGTGCCGAAGTGATTTTACAATGGTTGCAGATTATTTTGAAGTTAATTTCCTTAGTGACTGCTAAGGAATGGACCTGAGACATGAATTGAAATATATTCACTGTCCGTATTCCTTGATGAAGGAATGCTCTAAGGAACTTGTCTGCTGGCAGAAATCAGGGTTTGTTGGTCTGAGCCTTCGTTTGAAAAAGTCTGTTGTGCACTGAGATGTAGAATATAGAAGTATTACCCTTCCAAAGCCATCTGAAGATAACGAAGACTGTTGCATGAAGGTTTTACTGGTATCTCATTTTCTTTTGAGGGAAATTTGATACTTGTTTATGGATATTATTGCAATAACAGTGGTCTGTGTGAAAATAATCACAGTAGTGATAGTGATTGATCTGGTGTTTCTACGGGAAAAAGCTTGGATCAGGAATTCTCGTTGTGCCGTGAGCTCAGTGCTCCCCTACCCAGGGGCTGCTCCTGCAGCCGGGGCTTTGGGTAAAAAAAAAGCTTTGGCTTTTTCCCCAGCTTTCTGCCTGTGACCTGCTGCCACTGGAAGCTCATCAGAGGCAAAAGTCTCTGTTCATTTGCCCAGCTGTGACTGGACAATTCCAGCAGTTTATTGCAGAGATTACGTCAGTCCATGGTTTCGATGCTCCATAGTATAAAATCACTTCTGCTGTTCAAGCCAACACAGTAACATAGTGCAGAAAGAGGTTTTCTGTATGTTTGGCATGCAGTTCCATCTGATAAAACCCTCCCTCTTTGCTCCTGAGCTGAGCACTTGCTCTGTTTGCAGCCTCTTCTACAGTGAGGACTCATTGCAATGTTAATGGCAGGAGTGGATCGTGTGAACACACTTGTGAATACAAGTTTGGGGAGGTGGATTGTTTTTCAGGGTTGGTCGGTTTGTTTTGCACCAGTCAGTCCTGCCAGGACTTAAGATTCAGTGGCAAAAAAAACCCCTCATGTTTGTATTTACCATCATTACTACACACCGAACGATTAAGTACGGTGTTACAAAGAGATGCTGTGGGTGGTGTCACACGCAAACAGACGCGGCACCCACCCGCCCGCGTTCCAGTGTTGCCACTAGCCGGGCCCGACCCCTCACAACGTGCCCCGGAGCGCAGCTTCCCAGCAGCTGGGACGCTCTTCTCGCGCTCCCGGCAGTGCTCCCGCAGGCTCTATGTCGTCGCCGGGGAGGTCCGAGGCGGCGGAGCAGACCCTACTCGTGGGGAACTTGGAGAGCCGGGTTAGAGAGGAGATCCTCTACGAGCTCTTCCTGCAGGTAGCGAACTGGTACCTTTGTATATAGAAATGCTGTTCTAATGCTCGAGAAGAAATATTCCACCAATGGGATGTTTAGTTAGGAGAGTTGGGCAACGTGCTCTCCAGAAGTCCCTTCAAACCCCGACCCTTCAGTCACAGTGTAGAAACACAAAGTAGTTGGACCTGTTTCAAGCCTGAGCTTAATTCCTACCTGTTTTCTAGGCTGAATAGTAGTCTGCTCTATAACTGTAAATGTAAGCTTAAGAAAGTTTATCTTCCTAGAGGACATGAGTAATAAAGTACAAAATGCAAAAGTGATAAAGATGCTCTTAGAACACAGTTTTGCATTATTCTTCTGCATAATCTGCAGCAGTCATCCAACTTGCCAGCTTTGATCTGGGTCTTTAGGTCATCCCAGTAACTTGTCTTTTCTCCTCGTTTTAGCTTGTTTTCACTCAGGTTTCCCTTTTGGTGCAGCAGCCTATGCTTCTCATTGTAGTCTTGCCCTGTCTTGGAAAGTATCCAGTTCAATATTCTGCTATGGCATAGTCCTAAACATGCACCTCTGACCTCTAGCTCTTCCCCCACTCCACCCCTCCCCATCAAATGATGAGCATGTATCTACTGCTACTTCTAAGATATTATCTTATTGATGAACTGGAAGGTAACTTTTGCTATGGAGTCAGTAAATTAGTCTTCCCCTTTGGGAAGCTAATTAATATGGCATGGTATTCTAAAAATAATAAAAATTCTGATCATGAAAGACTAAACATCAACTGATGCTTGGTTCCCTTTTAAGATTTGTGGAGCTGATTTTTGTTTGTAGAAGGCTCAGAATTTGAGCTTTGGGAACGTGGAGAGACATTTTCAAAGTAAGAAACTTACCTTTAGCAAAAGAGAAATCATCATGAAATACTCAAAACACAATGAAACGTCAGTCTCTGCTAAATAATAGAAGTTTCTTTCAGGCTGGACCATTAACCAAAGTGATGATTTGTGAGGACAAAGAAGGAAAACCTAAGTCTTTTGGATATGTCTGCTTTAAACACAAAGTATCAGTGCCTTATGCAAAAGCTCTACTGGATGGAATCCATTTGTATGGAAGACCAATTACTGTGCAGTATTGGAAGGGTATGTTTCATAGTCCCAATGGTAAAGTTTAAGTGTAAATTTTTAAACTTTTTAAAGAACGGTTTTGAATCCTACAGTCTTTTACAAAGATAACAATTTGTAGTTGGAAAAATTTGTTGGTTTTGTTAAGAAACAAAGACTTCCTGTGGCTTTTGCAGAGGGAAGGATTTAGTCCTTGTGGTTTTTTGTTTGCTAAGAGAATACAATAGATTGGTTCAGAACAGCATAACTTGAAAGTTGTGTCAGACACCGCTGTATGGAAAACAGCAATCCAGGTTTTCATGCCAGATTACATTTAGGAATTGGGGTATAACTTTACCTTGTAGTCTGACAGGAAAAGTTGATTCAGTAAGGCCAGCCACCATTGAGCTCTTGGATCATTTTTAGACTAAAGTCACAGCTTTATCAGAGCTGTTGTTTTAAAGGGAAAGGATTGTAGTTCAAAGAATATATTGAATTCAAACTCATATTCTTCATTTTATGTATATGGAACTAAACCTCCGAGCAAGCCAACGAACAGGCAGCATTTGCTACCCAGACATTAAGGACTCGTGTTCCTGCTGTGCCACTTCTTCCTTAGGACTGTGCCACTTCTTCCTTCAAACAGAGCAGTTGCTGGGTTTAAGCAGAATATCTGAGGTTCCTAAAATCAGGAGCATCTCCTGTGTCTGTAATGGGATGACAAAGATGCTGTTCTTGATTACTTCAACAGCCCTGATTTGTGCTTCTGTAAGTGAATAAATGAGAAATGAACATTTTCAAGCTGTAAGATGATGCTCTTGATTATCATCTGGCATAAAATGACACCCTTTGTATACTGCCTGAGATCTACTAGCACACTACAGATGACACTAAACACTTTCTGTGGTTTTTAACTTGTTAATTGAATTGTCATAACTGAATAGTCATTACACTCTTGTACTCTTGTCTTATTTACAGGGACTTCTCACTCACCAGAACTAGACAGCTGTACGCATGGTTTTGAAAACCATATTGACTTAGATTCTCCTGCAGACAGGTAACAAAGATCACCTGTGAATGAACCTTATGATTATAATTTAAAAAAAATCTTATTAAGAAAGTGAGTTGATCTGGTAGAGCAATTTTGAGGTTTTTCATTAAAACAGCATCTTGTCATTGCATCCTTACTGAGGGCTTGCAACAGGCTGCAGTTGCTTTTAATGTTTGGTTGTTTAGCTTGCCAGATGTTTAGTCAGCTTCAATTTTCCATTCTTTATTTGTTTCTGCAGTATTCAGGACCATGAGAGCATCCTGAACCATGGGTTTTGCACTAACAATGTTTTCAGTCATTGGGGGAAAAAAAATCTGACAACAGAGAGCCTTTTTTTAACCCTCAGCGAGTTTACACCTGTATTTTTTGTGTGTATAAGCACAAACAGCTGTCATGTACATCTGAATGCAGAGTTATAAACCTGTTATAATGGAAGTCTGAACACCCCAGATTCAGTATTTAAGCTGAACTCCCATGGTGAGATCTAGTATCCTTTTGTGTGTGCACATATGAGGATTGGTCATTAATTAAGTTTGGGTATATTTCCTTTGTTCTTTTTTTTTTCATGTAAGTGTTGTTGTTAATATCTCACTTGTCCTCTTGGATATTCCCATTACAGCCCAAGAGTTAAATCTCAGCACTCTGATAAGCAGTATGTGGTGGACATCCAGCCTTTGTACATTTGCTTGTTTTTCCTTTAGGCATCAAGAGCCTTCTGGAAATTCTCCATTTCCTTTTACTCCTTTGCCAGTGAACAACAGTTTACTTCATGATCACCCTGGCTTTCAAGAGGTGGTGAGTTTGTGTTAAAAGTTAAAAATTTGGGAGCAGTTTTAGGAAGCGGAATGCATTTTGCATTTCTGCAAAAACCAGTGCTTACTTCATGTCTCTAAATGTGCTATAAGCACAATATTAGGACACTTCAGGGTCCTCTGATAACAAGATCTACCAAACCAAACTATTTTCTTCCTGCAAGAATGTCCTGTGCTATATATAGCATAAGGAAGCTAAAAATGCTAAAGTCTACAAAGCTCTCTCCTGCACTGTGTTCCAAATGGTGGGACAAGTTGACCTCATTGGACTACAACCACGCAAGCAACAGCTTCTTTACATACAGCTAATTCCATTGGGGAAACCTCTCAATTCTTCTTCTCAATTCAGAAATGCCCAGCAGAAGTTTGAAATGTGCAAAAAAAAAACCCCTAAAATTCAATCAGTCACCACTGCCCAAGTTTGGGACACGACAGTCTGAGGGTTTCTGGCCTGAACCTTCACGTGCCCGTGTAGGTCTCTCCTTCATGATTTACTTTCACAGCAGTAGATGACAAGAACTCACACTTCACTCCCCCTCTACAAGACTCTGGTGCACTGGACCATTTTCGCCCTTATCTCCTCTGTCTGAGATATTCCACAAAGCAAGGAAACTGGTCTCTTCAGGTGGAAACTTGTGCATCAAACCTACTCCCCAAAACACATAATGAAGCTTCTGAATTTGCTGAGTCTGTGGACTGGTAGGACTGAAGAAACCCAGCCTTTAACGTGAGGTACCAACTGTGGACAGTCCTGCTCACCCAGTCTGACTCTGGACTTAGCCCTTAGCCCTTAGCCCTTAGAACTACAGAAGGGGGGCAGTCTTGATCAATTACCCTTATTGGCTGCAATCTGAGCAGGAAAATGGAGAGAATCGACCCTGTGGCATGGATGGGGTGGGGGGCCTGCCCTCCCATCTTCCCAGGCTGTGCCCTGAGAAGAGCTGGTGCTTGTACCAACTTTCCCGTCTCCTCTACTCCCTTTGGAAAGCTCAAGTGCACCACCTTCCCATCTGTGCTTGCTGATAAACCTACTCCTCAGTAACAAAGCAATAGACATACACAGTGCAGCCTGACTCAGACCAGCACACACAACCAACTTCATCCCCTTTTCTGCTTGCCAGAGAAGATGGTATTGCAGTGTGTCTCACATGATAGTTTGTTGAAGCTTCAGCAGAAAGTGATCTCATTACCAGTGTGCCTTCACAGATCTATCTCACCTTGGCAGGTTGCTCACTTGGGAATCTTTCAAGCTCCTTGTTGGAATGCTTTGTTCCACATTGACTTTAAAGTTGGTTAAACCAGGTTTGAGGAACTTGCAGATGTGCATGCCTGTACATTACTAATAGGCACTGCAGTTACAAATATTTATCAAAATAGAGATGAGGAAATGAAAGGAATACCGTGTTTGTTTACCTTATGTGGGGACTAACTGGCAATTTAATCTTAAATCAGATTATGTCTCTGTTCTAACTTTGCCATGAAAAATTTGTCTGCTTTTCTGAACTGTACTAGCTTTATTCTCAAACATTCTGTGTTATTTTATAGTTTGTCAGTCTTTTAATTGTGTAAGTCATAATGCATGCAAAATTCTTTAAAATTTCCCCTTCACCGTGTTAACAACTTAAGTTTCTAGTTCTCTAAATGTACCATGTTTTAGCATAGCAGTACACAGTACAGAGTCCAATAGGTTAACAATTTCCGTATTAGCAGATGACTCCACCAATGCCTTCAGATTTAACATTTTCCTCCCTATCAGAATCAAACTGCACAATTTAAGACTGCACAGAGTTCTCCTGAATTGGCCACATCCAAGTGACTGTGAAGTGCAGCGAGTGGGATGAAAGAAAGAAAGAGAAAATGGCAAAGTTGTGACAATGACACTAGTACTGAAGATAATAAAAGGAGACAAAGACAGCATGACCAAAACTGCAGAAAACACAAAGCCAAGAAAAAGACACATTAATACTGGATATTTTTTATTATTATATTTGCTTTCATCTTTCCTGTTTGAATCTTATTAAAGAAGGAATGTTCAAGATTCATCGCATTTTTGAAATGTGCTATGCACAGAAACATAAAATACGAGTCGGAAGGGTCATCGAGCCAGCTGGACCTGCACCCACCACGCTGTCCCCCTTCCCGTCCCCTCCCAGCACACAACCCACTGGGGAACAAGTTCTCCCCAAAACCCAACCAGAGCCCACTGAGTCTGCAAGGTCTGGCTTTTGTGTCCCTTCTACACTCTCTGCCACAACTGAAAGGAGTCTGGCTGGCTCCACTGTACTTGCACTGGCCCTTTAAGTAGCTGCACATTCCACAGACCCAGCTACATCAACCTCACACCTTTACTTATCCTCAATAAAAGGCATTGATTAGAAATATATTCACAGAATAGTTGGTTGGTGGTTGGACAGGACCTCTGGAGATCATCTAGTCCAATCACCCCACCAAGGCAGGGTCACCTGGAGGCGACACAGGAATGTGTCCAGGTAGGTCTTCGTCTTGAGTGTCTCCAGAGAGGGAGGCTCCACAACCTCCCTGGGAAGCTGTCCCAGTGCTCTGCCACCCTCACTGTACAGAAGTTCTTCCTCATGTTAAGGTGAAGTTTGGCTGTTCATTACCACTGAAGTCAAAGGCTATCAGCTTGTGTAGCTGTTTGTACTTATGAGTAGGTGATCAGAATAACCACTGATTTATAACAAGCAAAAGAGTTTATTGATTTGTTTTTTCTGGTAGTAGTAGAAGGACCACATTTTTCCAACATTTTTTCAAGGATGGTTCAGTTCTTGTGACTTTAATACATACGGATATATTTCTGCATTTAACAAGAATGAGTTTGTCTAAATAGAAAATAGATTATTTTCCAAATCCAGAAAAATGTGAAACAAATAATTGCTAGACTGTGTGCAAGACCTGTCTTGCACTGTTGCAGCTATCCTTACTCTTAAAATAATCTAAGCTTAATATAAAAAAACCCCGAACCCAGGAATAAACCATAACAAATTGTTTACCACTGAAATCTACAGAAACATTACCTGAGCAAACCGCATTGTTAACAATAACAACTATTTTTTGTCAACTGCTTCACAAAACTGGATGAAAATTTGACGGCATATTGCAAAGCACGAAAATCAACAATAAAATGCTTCATTATTTTTATTTCTGTGCAAAATGTTAAATGGCTGAAACAAACTACAAACATGCCATCCCTAGAATTAAAAAAACCCAAATTATTAGATGGTGCATTAAGTGCAAAAGCTTCTCCACGTGCTTAGATCTAGTTTTGGCTTCAATTTGGATTGAAGTAATGTGTAGAAATGCATCTCCTTTTTTTCACTATGAGAACAGTCAGGCATTGGAACAAGTTGTGCAGAGAAGTTAAGCAGCCCCCATCCGTGGAGGTTTTCAGACCAGGCTGGATACAGCCCTGAGCAACATGGCCTAACATAATACCTAATCCTGCAGTGACTGGACTAAAAACTACCTGAAGTCACTTCTAACATGAATGATCGTATTCTGACAGAGTATTGTGACAGAACTACTCTTACTAAGAATCAACAAGCATTTCTGTTTGAAGGTTCACCATCACTTATTTCTTTAGACAAAATACCCTGAACTGGTATCTGATAATTTACAAGCAGCTTTCATTTGAAACCAAACTTTGTTATAACTAAGTTAGACTGTGATACTATCAGGTGTTGAGAGCTTGAAGTATGATTTCAGCAAGGACCTTAAAAATAAGAAAACAGACCGAAAAGTGTACAGAACTTTACACCTGCACATCAAGCATCTTTTTCATATACGTTTTACATTAAATATACTGTAAGAATGACAAATATCTCATTTTTGATGAACCATCAAATATATCTTTACACTGGGAGCAAGAACTTCTGTAGGCAAATGTCCTTTTCCTGCCTCCTAGACATTTTTGCATTCCTCATGGACTGAACGCAGTGCATGGAGGGCCTCCACTGTCACTGTGAGCTTTCCAATTACTGAACCAGCATCTTGTGAATCGAAAACTAGAAAGGCAACATCAGAAAACAGCATTAGCTATTTAACTTAAGATTTCACTTTTGTTTTGATGATTTTCCTTAGTGTTTGGCAGATTAAAGGGCACCTAGCATATGCTAAGAAAAAGGGGAGAAATAAATAAATAAATAAATAACCAATCTTCCAGTTCAGGTCCTCAGGCTACTGGAAATTAACCACTCTTAATACCAGAATGTACATCAGTAAATATTAGTGTTGAATTAATCTAAAAAGGAAAGTGTTGATATATTAATTACCTATATAAAATAATTATTTTTCACAAGATGTAAATAAAGATGTTCCAAATTCTATTAAAGACATATTTACATATATAGGAGTAGTTTTAAGTAAAAATACACCAATTAATGCATTTTCTGCACTGTGTATGATGGATGGGTCCAAATGAGCCTCAACAAATCACTCAGTGAACTGTCAATTTCAAGAGCAGACTTCAGGGGACTGTATCATTTTTACTTAAAAAAAGAACAGGATAATTGTAATTAATTATATCTGAAGATAACACATTCTATTGTCTCACTTTTTATACTGTCCTATTATCTCTGAGACAGACTGTTAGATGTTTTTACTATAATATTTTTCATTCATCTTCTTGCTTAGCCATTCACTTAAGTGCTTCAAATTTCACATAAACCATGTTGACATAATCAGCAATGAAAGGAACAAAATATGAAAAAGATAAATGGTTGCAATCCTCAAAAAGAATAAAGGAAGTTTATGTTATCTAACTTAAGAATGACTTTATCTTCATGCGGTAGTGTCCTATGAACTTCCCTGTATCTAGGTTTATTATTTTTCCTTAAACCAATATCCAACTCAGAGAACGTGTACATTACTTAGGAATTCTGTTTATTATGCTCCTACATTTAATTGACATCTGTGTCCAGATCTTAAGAACTGATCCTTTTACAATGACTTAATCCAAGAAAATATACAGATATATTCTTTTACCATGATCTGACATATTAACATAAAATTAATTTAAATTCTCTGAAACATCTTAGTTTTCAGAAAATATCCAAGTTTATATGTTATGGATGCAATAAAAAACCCCAAAAAACTGTACAGCATATGCAGGAAAGGGGAGAAGTGCAGAATGGAAAAAGAATAGAATTATTTCTAGCTATTATTATAATTTTCATAGATATAATTAACATAAATTAAAAATTAGTTTAAATGTCTGATGATTAGGGGAAGAAATGCTCCTCACAATACTGAAGTAGTTGTCATTACATGGTAATGATTAGCTTCCAGTAACTTGTAATAAAACCCAGTCCTTCTGGTCCTAATAATTCTCTCAGATGGTGATTAGGAATTTTAAGAGTTTTTTGAAAAGTGACTTTCAAAAATTATGTTTACATAACTAATCAATCTTATCAAATGGGAATTATGACAGTGGGAGGTATGGTCATAAATTCCAGAACAAAAACCCACCTTCCAGTGAGAGATTACAGAATACATTTTTGGAGGAGCTTTTGTACTTGGAGAAAAATGATTGGTGGAGAAAAGCTTAAGCTGCTCAGCCACAGCACGAAATGCATCAAATCTGTATATTATTTTTCCAGAGTATGGAAATTTGATTCTTTTTAGAATTTTCCTTATCGCATTCCTGTAACTTTGAGTGTTTTATCAACAGCATGGATGCAAATTGTGTGTGATAATGGGAATGGATAAGAAAGCCTATTTTTTTCCCTCATTACTCAGCTCCCCATTGCTCAAGGTACAGGAATTAGACACAGTAGTAGAAGTGGTAAAGTCACATTAGCCTGGCATTCTGTTGGGGCTCACCAGAACTCTTGCTACCGCAAAAGGCACCTTGTGAACGTGGGTGCTCTGCATCCAGTCATCGAACTAGTTCACTTACTGGAAAGGAGAGTGACTTTCAGCTTTCAGCTTCTTCACTGAGCTTCACCCCAATGGGGAAAGAGGATGGAGAGGAAAAGGTGAAGAGAAAAGTGCACCATTGTTAACCATGTCCCTGCTGCCATGGGGAACAGGAAATTGAGCAAGGAGAATATTATCCTCACTCTCTACAAAAGGACCAAAAAGTCTTCTTGAATCTTCTTATAAGTGTTATAAAAATGCATCCTATGACCCCAGGAAATGGAAGATTCCACACTTCCTACTCACATCACCTTGCTCTAATGGGTCACAGTGAGTTTGGTCACAGTCTGTTACAGAAGGGTGCTTGCTAAAAGGGATTCCTAACCAAAACCACCAGTATTTCATATAGAGTCTCATATGTGTTTCATATGGAGGAAATAGACTTGAAGGTACTCTGGGGGTTATAACGTAATTTCAAATAAAATATAGACATTAGTAATACCAAATTGGTGATATAAATTTTAATACAAAACAAATTTTAATACAAAATATATATTTATCATCCTACCATAATGAAGTATGTTGTAGAAAAGAGAGAATTATAGTAGTGGACATGGCTTGAAAGTTCTTAGGTTTTATAAACTAGTTACTATGAGGTGAGAATGCTGTTTGGTTTGGGTTTTTTTTTAAAACAGACTTTAAGGAATAACAGTAATAGATAATTTTTGCAGACTTCTGCAAACAATGTGGAAGTTATTAGTTAGTATTAAAGAATTTCTTACTGAAACAATGTCAAACAATTACTTGCACAGCAAAGCCTGCAAAGCAAAGTAGAAATTCAACAAATTTTAGGCTACAGAAGTTTACAAGAAAGTGATCTTTAAAACTCACCATCAATATCTTGCTCAATGATATCTCTTTGCTTCTGGAATATCTCTTTTAAACTGACATAAGCAAACCCAATATCCTCGCATTCAAGATCCTGTTCATCTTCTGGGGGATCACTGACCACTGTAAATTTTAGGCTAAACACACACACACAAAGGTATTTTGCATTCAAAAAGGGTCAAAAATCAAATTACAAACCATAAAAAAGGAAAAACCACACTATTTTACAAGTTTAAAATGCATAGAGGTGGAAACATTTGGTGTATGGGCAGAATCTTTCCACAAATTTTGTTTCTTGGTGGTCCTCTTGCTACGATAAAATGGGAAACTGGACTACTGATGAGCTTCTGCCTTCCTATTTATTCAATACAGAACTGAAATTTCAGCACAAGCCAAACCAGACATTCTGATAACTGCAGGAAACAACCTACTTAGTAACACAGGGGACAGTAGTGACATGATGGCACACGTAAGAGACAAATGCTTCTGTTCTGAGAAAAAGCTCACTGCTTTTTACCTTAATTTTACCTCCGGTTTGTGAAATATTTAGTATAGATATCTAAGTATTTATAGGGGAAATTGCAGCACACAGACCAGCTGTTTTCTTTCACGGTGTTGAGGGATCCATCCAGTGCAGGTGGCTCAGGAGCAGCTGCAGATTGAGCACTGGAGGAGCCCAGCCCAAGGCAAGAGGCTGTGAACTGCCATCCATTAGCAAAACAAAGGGCCCAGGGACCTGTGGCCCACTCAGGGGAGGGACACCCAGAGACACAGCAGGAGCCAATAAACCCCAGACTTTGGGTACAGCCAGGTGCGGGACACTCGGGGACATGGCAGGAGATGATGACCCTCAGACTGTCCCGTCAGGGTACAAAAGCCCAGGGGTTCCTTTGTTCAGGGTTGCTCCTCAGAGGCTCCAACTTGAACTGTTATTGTCTTGTTTAATTACTGCACCAAAATTAAATTTTTTTAAGGATTGGGACCTCTCAGACTCAGCGACTGGAAACCTGGGCTGGAGCTGGTGAGGGGAACTGGTCTGACTGGGATAGTGTGTTGGGTGTAGCTGCAAAGGGACCTCAGTCCCAGCTCAGGTGGTGAAGTGTGACTGCCAGAGTGGTCCTGGATGGTTGGACAGGGAAATTTCTTTAGCAACTGAATTATCTGTCAGAAAAAAAAAAGGAGTATTTTATCCTCATTATTGTTAAATCTTAGTAGAACATGCTTTAGTAGAACATGTTTAGCAACCTTCCTAATACAGATGGCAAAATAAGGGAAGTGGAATGAAGAGTGATCACTCTCTCTTACTCGGAGTGAATCAGTGATTTGTGAATAAGATTTACAAATGACTCTGACACTTCAAATGCAATCAGCAGGTGTCCTACTCTTCTGTGAATTAAATGGATCTTTAAATTAATAGTTGTTCCATTTCAATGAAGATTGACATTCAAGAAGAAACATAATAAAAGTATGTAATTCATTCTCCCCAAGTAATGCACATGCTATCTCAATGAAAAAAAGTGAATAAGAACAAAATTATTACTATGAAATTGAACAAGTCTAATTTATAATTTTTCTCATATGTATTCATATAATAGATGTCTGCTACATCCATATATATATACACTGTTTTTTTTTAATTTTTATTTTTTTAAATTCTGGGGCCAAGGAACACTTTCTGCAGTTATTAAGACTCCTTTTAGTATTCTGAATTCAGAAAGGAACAAATGTACTATTCTACCATCGCACAGATAACGTGCTTTTCAAATTCATTACTTTGAGACTAATGATGATAGGATCTAGAATCTCTCTTTTGTAGAACAAAGTTGTTAAAACAACCCAGCAACAACACAACCTCCCCCCAATTAAACCACAGCACTAAACAAACAAACAAACATATTAGATGAGGTTGCAATATTCCATTCCATATGCACCTCCTCAGAGAAGAAATAAGACCAGCTGCCACATCAGAATGCAGGCATCATTTCTAGCTGAAACAATTCTTTTTTTTCTTGTTAGTTATGCATTAACTACTTAGGGTTACCTTGTTAGTAAAGACAAAAAGGCAAACCACAAGCATTATTTACAAAGATCTATATTAGGGGTTCTCAGCATTAATCTGTACCTGTCAGCAGGTAGATCTGGCTTTAGAAGAATTGATTTGAGGTACTCTCTTTCTGCATGATTATCTTCCTTATCCACATTTATCACTGCAAAGCGAATAAATTAATGTAATTGGTTATCAATTGTTTTTCACCTATTAGAAGAAAGAGCACAAAGAAAAGAACAAAGACAAGCATTTATTTCCTCTTCTTTTCTACAGAAAAACAGTGTTAGAATCCAATGTTAGAATCATGTGACCTAATGGTGTGTCACTGGCAGGTTTACATGAACACTGCCAAAAAAGATACAAGCAGCATCTAAGCATGTCACAGAGCTGTCACTTTCTATTAACAGCAATAGCAGCCATGATTTTAAAAGCCAAGGCTCTTTATTGCTTTGTATTTGAAGTGATTTACTGTATTTTCTTCCACTAAAGAAGCTAGAGATAATGGGAATGTATGGCAAAGTGCTCATCCTTTTTGACAGCCTCAGTAATTTAATCCTTCTTTCCTGCCACAGTATTTCAATACAAGAAATCTCCAGACCAATGGACTGGTGAAAATCTGTCATCTGTATTCCCTCTGAAGTGGGCAATGCCAGCATAGCAGTGGTAGATGTGACATTTCCGATTCATTTCAGTTTTCAGCTACACACAGAACAATCCAATAGTCTGAGTAAGAGGATGATGTAAATGAGTGAATTCTTTGACAAATTGCATTCTAAAATCAGGTTTGTAGATGGCAGCAATTTTAGAGATCTGACTGAGACACCATTTCTGCAAAGCCACTTTTACAAAATTATTTTAAGAAGAATGCTTAATTTGAATGTCTGTATTAATGGTTTGTCACAAACAGCAAACTGATTCACCCACTCCAGAATATGCTCAGCTAAAAGTCAAAGACTGAAGCACTCAGGCATTCATGAATCTTAAATGAAATAAAACTTTACCAGGAAGAAAAAGTTAATGAATAACTGAAATACAATGAGATAGCTGGGAAAGTAATTAACAAGAGAATTATAAATTATTACAATAGTTCTATGTATGCTAGTAGTGGAAGTATAAATATTAAGTATTATGAAGTAATTGGCAATGTATTAGTATCAAACATGGATGAATCAGTTCCCCTATTAAAAAGCTGTCATTAAAGGAACACTGAATACTTGCAAGTAGTGGTGTTATGTTATTTAAGAGAAGAACCAAGCCTGCTCAGGAATACATCAGACTTACCAGTGCTATAGTTATAGTGAATCCTCTGACCACCTGTTGGTTTTGGAAGTGACAGTGGGGTCTCCTCTGCAAGGAAATTGTTTAATCTGCATTCTACAAACAGTTGCTGTATTGTTTCATCTGATGTAATTCGTGACTCACTAAGACCGAGTGATGTAATTTTAATCCGGATTTTTTCAGCTTCCTATTTAAAAACAAAACAAACGTAATACAAATTATTTTTTGTTTCTTTAAGTGTTAACACAAACATACATACATATATGTAAATCATCAGCCTTTTTATAACATTGAAACTGACTGACATATACAAAATGAGAATTTAAAGCTCCAGGGTTTCTAGCTAAGACTGTTGTTGCAAAAGATTTGATTTCCATTCAATGTTTAAAATATTTTTGCAGTAGTCATAGTCTGCTGGTTATCTTTATGTAAAAATGCTATTTGAATCACAAATTTCAGCTGTCATCATTTTTACCTTCACAGCAAAGTGATCCTGTAACTGCTTAAAATACTTTCAGTAATACAAGATACCAAAGTTTTCCAAATAAAAGAGAATTGTTACTACCCACTGCAGACTATACTACAAACAGTTCAATAAAAATCCATCAAATCACAAAATTGCTAGGCGTGTAAAGTAATAAAGTATTTGTAAAGAATTCAACTTCATATCGTGAACTTTCCTAGGTAAATCAAACACACCTTTAAAAGTTAATTTTAACATGTAGTAATAAAAGTAATATCCCAATTGTTCTTCACCAGAACCTTTTCTTATTATCTTTAACTGAAATTACATTTTTCTGTTCCTTACGTGAAACTGTTTCATACTGTTCTGCAAAGTCTGGAGTATTTGTGTACAGATAAATTTTAATAAGTTTTATTTAAATGGGCATGTCAGACTCAAGAGAAAGAGTCACAAATATTTCCTGAAGTTACTCTGGGAAGAAAGAAGAAAGAAAAACCAGTATGGTTTCAAAACTGGAATATGTAGATGAGCATTCAATGACATTCTTCAAAGAGAAAACAGAACACACTGGATACAGAAATGTAGAAATTTTTTTACTTACTTCTTTTCAATATTTTACTTTCTTTTCATAACTTTATTAAAAATATTTCTTCTATATGGAAATATTTTGACAATTTTTATTTCTAAACTTAAATCACTTGAAGTATTAAATCACATTCAAAAGATTAGCTTTCTATATTCAGTCAGAACTTCAAGTCAATGTTCTTATTTAGTATGGAAATAGCTTACATTTTACTGAACAAATTATAAAATTAATAAAAATGAAAAGCATGCATACCCTATTGTAGAAATATCCACCATACAGAACAATTTCCATTGCCGTCAAGTCCTTTAAGTATTTGATGATGCAATTTTACCCCCTCCTTTCAAAAGACTTTTCCTTTTATTATGTATCCTATGACACTTTAACTAAAAATCCACATCTGGATCAATATTTCAGTAAGATTCTTTCACTATTCAGCAGTTTAATGGAAATTTTACTAGGATGACAGAAAAAATTCCACACCATTCTGTCTCTACTAATACAGGTACATGGCTTCAGCAAATACTTTTCCTAAAATCTAGTAAGTCAAACGGCTACTGAATGTCACTAAAGTGATGGTCTTCAATTTGAATATGCTTTTCATATTTAAATTTATAAATGAAATGAAACCAAATGAAGTATTCTATGATCAGTCATACATCATAGACAAGAAGAAAAAATAAAGAAGCAACTGGTACAGCTTGATACTGGAAAATCTGTTAGATACACCTTATGATCAATATATGTAAGAAATAACCATGAACTGTCTAATTTGCAACATACAACAAAACCCCAGTATGATCTTGAATTATTTAAACAGTCTGGCATACAACTCAGATTTATAGGATAATTAGCACAATGATCTCTAAAAATCACGGAACTCATTTATAGTATTTGATTACCAGCAGGATAATAATCTCAAAAGATAAAAGGCAGTGATTTTTGATCTTAAACAAATTTAAAAAGAAGAATTCAATAGCAATTTTGACTTGCTGTATTCCATAATTAACCCAAGAATTCAAGTAAAGTAACGCGTATTTTTAAAGTCCAACTTTTATCAAACATGTTGCCTTAATAGTGTATAGCTTTTACTGGTTTTATCTGCCATTCACAAACATGCACATTGTTACAGAAGAACAGATTGAGGGAGGGATGTAGAAATTGATGAACCTGAAATGAATCTACATACAAAACCCTCTCAGAATTGTTCTTAAATCATTCTGATAAAATAAAATACAGGATGAGTAGAAAGGCATAGCGCAACTGTATTATAGTTTGACTTAATATTAGTATCCATTTTAGTTCTCAAAATTACAGGTGAAAATTTTTTAACATTTTACATATAAATAACACAATCTTCAAAAGTACCTTCTGTATCTTTCTGAAGAACATGTAAGTGACAGCATTTCTACAAACCTACTGGAGCTGAAAGCATGTAGCTTCTTTAAGATGTACTTTCTACAGCTTAAAACAAAAGGAGCAGTATTTCCTCATACGTGTTTCTTGTTGCTAGTTATTTTGTAAGATATCACATAGCCTTGAAAAGAGCACTTTAAAAAATAAAACTGCCTCTAGGATATCACACTGCAGAACTCTAAAAGCAGTTTATTTTAAGTACTAGTTTTATGGTTAAGATTGTTCAGTCAATGTTAGATCTAAAAGTGTGAAATATTAAATTTTTTGAGAACTATCCTAGTGAAATACTGTTCAAAGGAAATTTTCCAAATTTATATTATGCTGTGCTATTTTGCATATATGACTTCAAGTCCTGAATTGCTGGATTTAAGACTAAGTCAAGAGATTTGATACCATACAGGTACAGCTTCATTGAAAACGGATGTTAGATATAGCAAAGCTACACTTAGAGGACATTTGGCTTGAAATATTTTTCTTACGCTTACCAAATAATTGCCATGTATGCTCTGACTCAGCTGTTTAATATTTGTGGATACTGGACTTGAAATAATACAGTCATCACTGTCAGTTTTTATTGATTCAACAGCATCATCCTCTTGATGATCTTCTTGAGCTAAAAAAAAAAAAAAATCAATGCAGGTAATCCCTGCTATATTGTACACCAGCTAAGACTTAATAAGAAATCTGATAGCAATAAATTTCCTTTTCTAATATAAAAAGAGTAAGTACCAGGTAAATATTCTCTTCCTTCAAGAAGATTAACACTGTGAATCAATGACCTCTAGAGTCATCTAATCTGTAATTTTTCTGGTTTGTTAAAAAAATAGTAAGGTTTTCCAGATGCAAGCTGGCAAACAGAGTAAGTCTTGTAATGCACAACTGTTAGCTTTTTTTAAGAATATGGCCTGAATTTGTGGATTTCCTCTGACTTCCTTTAATACCATGCATATGTAAAAGAAGAATGCACCATTTTTTTTTTTAGTAAAAAAAGTAGTCCTGTATGCAGGTGCATTATTTTCTGGAACATTCTAGAGCATTTTTTTCCATGAAGCAAATTATAAAGACAACTGGTATTCAACATCGACATTCAGCAAGTTTTTCCAATCTTTCTAATGAATTCTTACGCAAAAGCTGCAAACAACTAAACATAAAATTTTAGCATTCTGCTTCTGCTTTTATTTTAAACTTGGTATCATGGACTTGGTTATTGCCATAATAAACAGCTTAGGCTCAGAGGTGGAACATGATGACGTGGCTTTTATAATCTCTTAATAAATCTAACAACTTTTTGTCAAAGATGTGATATGGCATACTAGCCCTCTCACTGTCTGAAAGGATTTCTGATATCAGCACTGGCTATTATCCCCAGACAAAAGGAGCATATTCATTAAAATAGTCTTTGGAACAGCATAGTTCTAAGGGAGAATATAAAGACATTTAAAATAGAAGCCAGGTTTCCTTTAATATTTTAAGTCATATATCAGATTTTTGCAATCGATTACAATACGGTTTCCATTTGGGAAGAAAACGCATGTTATCCACCACCTAGCTTCAGCTGTAAAGTACACCAGAATATAATTTCTGTCATGAAGTTTCTCATAATGAGGCAGCTTCCACAACTAGTAAGGAACGCTTATGAAAATGGAAAGAGACAGATTTTTTTCAGAAAATACAGCTACTTATTAATAACAATGAATTCTACCTTCTGGTTCCAATTCTTCAATTATTTCTGTCTCATCTCTAGAAGTAATCAATGTTTGGTCAGCCAACTGCTCCTCTGACAGATGAGAGAGCTCTTCCTTTTCCTGTTGAATTTCTTCAGCCATCTCCTTCACCATGTCACCTGATAGCTGTTTAGCCTCCTGTACCACATGATAAAGAAAAAGATAAACTTACTGTATTTATAACACTCCTTGAATAGCAGAAGTTATTAAAGTTCAAAACTTGAAAAGTTATGGCCCACGTTCATTATCCAGAGCCTTTAAACAATTGTATTGCTTATGCAGTGCAGGAAACAATGAGAAAGTGTCAACTGCTGTAACATAAAATTGATATACAGCAGAAAGACATTTACCTAACTGTATTTGTGAGAATTTAACTAATATAATCGTTTTGTACCTGTCAACATATATATAGCCTGTTTGATTTCCAGATTAATTTATATTTCATCTTTTTCTACAAGTTCTACAAGACTCAGTCAAAAAACACCAAAATACACAGAAAACACCACCACCACCGTATTCGGTTAACAATTCTAACTTAAATGATACAGTATTTTCTGTCTCAAAAGCAAACTAATACAATATAAAAAAAGAATCCGCTTTGCTACACAGTACAAGCCTGTCATCTAAGGCAAAATATCTTTAGTGCACAACGTATTCTGAAGTAACCTTATTCTTTTCTTTCTCTTTGAGTTCTATTACACAGAATAATACCTCATCAGTGGATACTGCATTAGAGACAAGGCACCTCGCATGACAATTTGCAGTGCTTTATTGCCTGCGCATTATTTATTATCCAACAATTCTCCTCTAGGACTGAATTTTTCACAGAGATGCTGGTGCTTCACCTCCCACCTTCAGAATCCATGAAAAAACTTTCAGCTGTCCACAGAACATCTGGGTTTTCCAAAACTGGACCTGAAGAATTATTTCTATTCTAACACATTTGGAGCCACACAAAGCTAAGCAATGTTACCAAGCAGACTAGAGCCTTGTTTTGCAAATCAAAGTTATTCTAGAAGTTTTCAAGTCATAGAAAACCGACTTTATGTGTCTTACGTTCCTCCTTTCTATAGATGTGTCACAACCACTGTGTTTTACACAATGTTTGGCCATTTTTCTTAATTTCCTTCAGTGACAGAGTTACACTTTGTGGATGAAAGCTTCAAAGAGAACATTTTTTGATTACTCTAATTGACCAATACCACCTGATGTGGTCAGGGAGAGACTTTTCTCAATCAAAGCCCCAGATGAGCTTTGAAGTAGAAAAGCAAAAGGAAGATAAGAGCCAGTGATTAAATATAGCATTATACCACTAGAAGCTAGAGTCTGCCAATCTGCCACAATTTACTTTCACAACCAATTGGGCCAGTACAAATTACAATATGTAATACTTTTTTTCTCCTTGAAATGCTACATATTGTGGTGGTGCATCCCTCCTACATCACCCACAAATACATCATCCTCAGTTCTGCTCTGTGATCTCAGACATGCCTTATAAGCCTTGACAGAACCAGCTGAGTAGTGAAGTGTCTCTTGATCCTACCAGTTAAACCGTGAGGCACCGCCAGATCGTACCAGGAGCTCTGTCATGGTAGAAGTGGGAACAGTCAGAAACATCAGCTCCCCAACCAAGGTGGGAAACAAAGGATAAGCAACTGTCCCTTTCAGCCTTGGTAAACCATTTACCTGAATTGTAGCCCAAGCGTAATGGTATTATTGCTGCTGCACGTTGGGGAAAAAAGACCAGGAGTGACTGACTTGGGTTTTGGCCAGGAGGGAAACTGCTGACCAAGATCAATCATCTTGCAACCCTATAAACAGCAGTCCTGAGACCCTTTGAGCTCTCCTGGACAGCAGTGGCTCCACTACACTGCCCGCTCCGAGCGGAGCCTCTCAGAGCTTGCAAACCCTCAAGTTTGCGATACCTGAAAGACTGTCACTGGCAGCAAGGCCCAGGCTGATACCACACATCTTCACATTCTTCGAGGTGCAAGCCTTGCTAGCTGGGAAACGCAAAGGGGTTTGATGCAAGTATTTCACTGAACCCAAGAACTTTTGATAGCTAAATTTACACACACAGGCCTGCACATAATTTTACCTGTGTGCGTGTGAATTGATTTTGATATGAATGTTACTATTTCAAATCCATAGTTGAGTCATTACTGTAATTGTAGTGAACCCCATGGAATTGCTTCTTAAATATTAATGTACTTCCGTATTATTTTCAAATACAGAGCCCTAAGTTAGGAATAAAGTAAGTGGAAGCCTTTAGTATATAGTAGACAATTAGTATACAAAGTAGGTATAAATTTACTGGTGGAGAAGCATTTGGACAGGAAACGACGTCCTCCTTCGCCTCCCTGCGTTAACATAACTGGTTCTAGCCTCTGTTATAGCTTCTACGTATGAGGCTGGACAATTCTTACAAGCGGTTTGGGTGAGTCAAGCCATTCATCCCACTTTTTAGTGAGTCTCCTTTTCTGAGAAGAGCTGTTTACTTTGGCATGTATTACGTTGATAAGAACTTTTATTAAGAACTAGATTCTCTGCTATTCAGAAAACGAACGGAAAAATGAAACAGACTTCCCATTTTAATCTGTCAAACTTCTGTTTTTCTTGCATGGACACTCTCTTGCCATTTCATCACAAGACTTAGATATCAGAGAAGGCCCAGCTGTTTCATTATTTAGGCCTAACCGTACCTTTGTCTCTAACCAGACAGTTAGCTTAGATTTTTTAAACAGCTAGAGGAGCTGCTAACTGAGCAACAAAGACTTCTCATGGAGACCAAGTAGCTGCCTCACTTAGAAAATCTTAGTTTGTGAAAAATAGCCAAACTTTGAGAAGTTTTTGTTTGGACAGCTGAAGATATTTTGTGCGTGTAACTATCTGGCTAACATTTCAGTTTTTCATATCTAAGCTCTCAAAAGATTATATTCCCCAACATTTGACTTTTTGTTTTTTAAAGTTAATAAATGCAACAGATCGACTCAATTCTTATTTCCAGTCTATACTGTATAGCTCTCAACAAAGTTCTAGTCACAGTAAACTAAACAGTAACAGAACCTGTTAACTGAAAATTGATGTTAACCTTTCAAAAAATAAATCAAATCAAGTAATTTACGAAAGGAAATAAAATCCACAACTAGTTTTTAATTAGTGCAGTATTATTAATATTATAATTACATATAATATATAATAATAACCTTTTGTAATTACCTGTTGAAGAACCTACCTTTACATACTGGATTTAATTAAAAGACTAAACACAGCCTGTTCTTAGTTCTCTGAACGCAAATTATTTCAGATGAAAATTTACACAGTGTAGCAAATACATTTGAATTAGTTTCATGCAGACTCTCATAGACTCTGGAAGGATGTACAAATGCCAGCATATCCCAAGTTCAGAAGTATAATCATTTTCAGAATGTGTGCAATC
This sequence comes from Corvus cornix cornix, assembly GCF_000738735.6. Taxonomy (NCBI): domain Eukaryota; kingdom Metazoa; phylum Chordata; class Aves; order Passeriformes; family Corvidae; genus Corvus; species Corvus cornix. The sequence goes on from NC_047058.1 coordinate 20,424,156, forward strand.
TCAGCTGATAAACTTCATTTTAGAGGTGACTCTGAACTGTGTCAAATTGTGTATCTCATTAGCCCAAGACTCAGGATCTGTTTGGATCGAGCTGATTTCTGTAGAGCCATTTATATGTGGTGCAAGTGGTACACTGTAGAAAGACACTTGAATAATGCAGAGAGCTGAGAAACACAGTGCAGAGAGAGCTGATTGGTCCTGTTAGAACCTGCCATAAGCCAATGCAAATTGAAGCTTGTAAACTGTGGAGGATATCAAGCAGTTCTGAGGGAGTCACACAAATATCCCTGCATTGCGTCTCTCACCTATATGCAGTACTATGCTATCAGTCATTGCCTGGGACATCCCAGGACTGTGCTGCTAAAATAATCCACTGTTCTTGATTATTAGTTCTACAAATTGCCCATACTGAGCCATAAGTAGCCTTTCATGCTTCAACATGCATGACAAAAATACTTAGAACTTACTGCCATCTGTATTGTACTAAGATCCAGAAAAGAGACTCTCTTGTGTGCTTGAGCTGAACGCTGCTTCATTTTGAGTGGTGGTGTCTGCAATAAACAAATATATTGAAGATCATCTATTACCATCTTATTTTACAGTAAATTATGAGGAACCAAAATTTTTTTCAAAGCCAAATCTATTGGCACTAAATTAAATTATAAAAGGACATGATTTAGCAGAATTCATACACAACATACTTCTCAGATTACAACATGGAACCAATTGAGATTTTAGTATAAATTTACATTTTGGAATAATGTAAAACATTAGAGTTACATAGAGTACATAGACATAGAGTATTTTAAGCAGCTTAGGTAAAAAAAAGCGCTCACTAAAAACTCTAGTATTTTAATTTATACGTTTCAACCTGTTTGCTTTTATTTCTTAAACAACTGTTAAAGATGTCTGAAAGCCTCTTCTTTTTCTGTGACCCTTATTTAAATGTGATTGTACAGTGAATTATATTGTCAAAATTCTCTTCAATATCCAGCGAAAAAACCCAGTAAAAAAACCCAGTGTGAAGGAATCTCAGTCTCACAATACTCCAACGCTAAGAACGTCAAGACCTTTTTGAACAACTGCTTCACCCATTCTACTGATCCGACATCTAGTTGGTTTAACATTCATGAGTATGACAGTAAAACATCTGTCACCTACAGCTCAAGAAAATGAAATACAATAATGTCAAATGTTCTAGTGACAATTTGAGTAAAAACAAGTAACTAAGTTTAAGACTTTGCCTCTTTAGGCAAGGTATAATTCAACTGGTTCTTGATCTCTTTATATGAAAAACTGCTAACGTATTTCCCAGTTCAAGAATCTTTAACTTTACTGCACTTTGAACGTATCAAGACTTGACCTAAGCTATTTGAACTTAAAAAGAAAACAACTGAACAGTTTATTTTATCAAAACTATCACAGAATGGCCTGGATTGGAAGGGAATTTAAGATTTAGTCCCAAATCCCCTGCCATGGGCAGGGATACCTTCCACTAAACCAGGCACTCCAGTCCCTGTCCAACCTGGCCTTGGACACTTCCAGGGATTGGACACTTTTCTGGGCAACCTGCGCCAGCCAAGGGAACGGCTGGAGCTGTGTCAGGAGAGGGATAGGCTGGATATCAGGAACAGGTTCTCTCCACAGAGAGTGTGGTCGGGCACTGAACAGGCTCCCCAGGGAATGGTCATGGCCCCAAGGCTGCCAGAGCTCCAGGAGCATTTGTTGGGGTGTCTGTGCAGCGCCAGGAGTGAGACTCAATGATTCTGATGGGTGCATTCTAACTCAGCTTGTTCTATGATTGTATGAAGAATTTCTGCCTTCTAATCTAAACCTACTTTATTCGAGTTTGAAGTCATTCACCCTTGTCCTATGCCCTTGTAAAAAGCCTCTCTCCATCTTTCTTCTAGGCTCCCTCAGGTACTGGAAGGCTGCTATTAGGTCACCCTGAAGCTGCTCTTCTCCATGAAGCAATTCTCTCTGTCAAGTACAGACCCAAACATACCTGGGATGGTTGTTCATGTTCCCTAAAACTGGGTGTTATATATCCCAGAGCCTTTGACCTCTGTCTGTAGGGAATAATAGCTTGGTCCATAGGAACTTGTAACCTGATCCAGTATTCTATGGTACCATAATTTTGAATGTGTCCTGTTTTTCCTGGGGAAGAAATAAGAGATTGCATTAATTTTCTTTTCAACATTAAGGCTCGTCAAAAGCTAGGAAAAACCACAAAGAAAGATTTATAGAATAGAACAGCCACAAATTAAAGACTGTGCCTATGCATTGTGACAGTGCTCGTGATGTGAGATCTGTAGTTCATGATAGAAACAGAAACAACTCAGGCTCCCTCTGTATGATCCAAAATCAAAATATGACCATTTTTTCACACATATATATACTAGAGAGTCAAGCCAAAGTTCAGTATTTTTATCTCGTTAAGGCAAGTAAAGGTTAGGACAGTTTTGTATGTTAACAGTTAGAAGTGTCCCAAAAAGCAGTATGCAATTTAAATTACTGGCAAAAGCACCACTTTATAATGCCTTATTAAACCAGATTCTCTGCAACAGTGGACAGCTAAGAGGTCACTGAATATGCTGATCTGACAAAACGTTTCTAAAAGAAAAAGCAAGCAGCGCAGAACATCCAATACTTCTTAGAAGTGTCTTGTCCAGGATATCTTAAAATTATTTTAATATAAATGTATATATATGTGCCTGAATGAATATAAATGTGCCTAAAATAATGCACTAAATATAAATAAACACTGCCCTAGATTATGCTACTATATGAAATATTATTAACCATAATCACCATGATTTGTATCTTTTTCACTATTATATGGTGACCTTTGTCTTACCAGTTTAGATTACACCCTTTCTTTCTTTGTTTGTTGATAAAGAATGAGAGGATATACTTATGACATTCGGGCCAGATATAAAGCTTTGATGTTTGATACGGGCCAAGTTGGGGTGCCTCCTGTTCTGGGCTTTTTCCCTCTTACCCTGTGTGGCTATAAGCCATTAGGAGCAAAATTGCACCCATCCCAGCTTTCCACAACTGTTGGCAGAATCACAAGAACATGCTGCACATCCAACAGAAAATAGCATTCTTGTAAACAAACGCGCTTTTTTTTTCTTTTGAAATAGTAATGCATAAGTTCATTTTTGGTCAAATACACATTATTTATCACTTGCAACATAGTGATATATAATCAAACAGAATATTTTGTGATATATTAACTACCAATTAAATTTGCTGTGTTGTAGATCCTGCCATCGTTTTCCAAGATTTCATGGAACTTAAGTTGACAAGAAGCAATTGTTTCATAGTCTATGCCATACGCACGATGAACCTCAAGCGTGATGCTGTTTTCTTGTACATAGTGAAAGAAGCTGTCATCAGACTGCACAAGAAACTGAGAAGTGAAGTCATATGATGGGGTGTTCCCATGAACTACAGGGGTTATCTGAAGTTCAAAGTCATAGAATGCATAAGTACAAAAGGTTGCAGGTTCCCAGTCACCAAAAGTGTGTACAGCTTCAGACGAGAAGATCACTTTGCTGATATGAATTTCAAAAAGGTTCTCTCCTCTTTCTAAATGGGCAGTTTCAACAAATCCATCCACTGGATCACTTGGCAACACTTCTGGTCTGGACTTAAGTGGTTTTGTATCATAGACAATATCTCTTAGTTGGGCTGCAACAGATAAAACAAAGCAATAATATGATTGTCTTTTTAAAAAAATCAAATACAATTAATGACTGAGAAGAAAGGATAAAAGCATAATTCAATTATATTAACAATGCTACTTTCGTAAAGGCATTACCAAAAAGAATTCATACACTGAATGCCCACTGAGCACACTGACAACAATCAAGAGTATTTCCTCAGTGGAGCTGCCTCAGTATACATAGACACAGGCCCCTATTGGTTGTTATCAAGTTATAAGGGAGTTAAAAAGCAAAAATTCAGAAGTCTTATGCAATATTCAAAATAAGTATCACTATGCAAATGTAGCAGAGATTTAAGACGCATATTTTTGTAGGGTTGAACTAAATTTGCCAGATAAAGAAATAATACATCTGACTATTAACATCTGTTAAATCTTGAGTGGATAGAACTATCAGCAAAGACCTTCACATTTCCCAGCCTCAGGTGGTAAGTGGTTAATAAGTGGTTAACACAGGTTGGGTGGAGCTCCGAGCAGCCTTCGAGTGGAAGGTGTTCTGCCCCTGGCAGGGGTTTGCAACGAGACGAGTTCCAACCCCAGCCATTCTGGGATTGCATGATTCCACGAAATCAAAATACATGCTTACAGAATTAGGACATAAACCATGATGCAGTGGATGCAACTCGGGAGACAAAGCGTGAAAATTGTTTCAACATCAGTGATTGTAAGATATCCTATTTGAGGCTTCCTATGCATCTTTTACACAGTGAAGCCATTAAAAAAATACTTGAAATTCATCCTGTTGAAATACTATGTCAGTATATTACAACAAGACTTGGGGGATTTTAGTAACACAAAGTGATTCTGTAGTGATAGTATTGCAGAGTAAAAGGTTGACCATAAAAGCATGATTAATTTTAAAAAAACAAGTTTGGTGATTTTATTCTTATTCAGCAATAGCTGCAGCATAGAAAACATTCTGTTGGATTTGGTTTAATTAATAGCTGTCATTTAAGTCAACAAAAAATGACCGGAATAGATACCTTTCTGTGAAAGAACTGACCTCTCTACCAGTTTTAGGAATGGAAAAGTGTTTCGACTGGAGAACAAATTTACAACAGTACTTTGCAAGAGATAAAATACAAAAAAAAAAAAAATTAGTGGAGAATACACTTTAAAGATACCTTCTAGTTTTCTGATCCGTGCAGCTCTAATATCAAGAAGATGGGTATACTGCTCCAGTTGTAACTCGTAGTCTTTCTGCAGACTTTCCATCTTTCTTGTCATTGTTTCTACTTCAGTCTGAAAAAAAATTGCATGTAAAAACTTCTGAGGATTGTCTGTGCTGATGTTGCACATGCTTTTGGCTATAAATTAAAATAGTTAGATTTGGGGAAAGGACATTTAGAGTATGCAAAAATAGCAGCAGTTTTTCATTTATCAATACAACAAATCAGTCCTAATTTCAGCAAAATCTAAAAATATCATTAAGAAAAACAGAGCAGCTTTTGTTTTAGGACAATATACCTAACAGTTTCTTTAATGATTTTGTTATTTTAAAGGCTAATTAATTGAATGAAAAGTCAAAATATGATCTGCAATACTCCAACAGTGAAAGTAGAAAGAAGACAGTGAAAGCAGAGTGCTATGGAAAAGGAATCCTCTTTGATAAGCACATTTACTATCTTACCTGTGAAGACCTGGTAGGAGCTCAGAGATAAACCCAAGAAGGCACAGTCTGAGGGTTACGAGCAGGACAAGCTAAAAGACTACAGTTTACAGTCACTTGGATCTCACATTTTTAAAACAATACCTTCAGCAACAGATGATTTTATGTTTGGTTCCCTATGCACAGACTGGCTTTGTTGCTGAATTTGCAAGTCTTAATTATTACAAGTGTCAGAGCTAAAAAGGTTAAAATGTTATTATCAGCTTACTTTCCACTGTGAGTAGAGTTTAGTACCTGGTAATCTTTGCTAATTTTGTGCTGCACAATTAACAAATTTCTTGTCTTTTCAAGTTCTTGCACTGTTTCCGCATGTGTTAACTGCAGCTCCTGCATGGAGTATTCTAAATCTTTATGGATATCATCTTCCACTTTTTCCAAGAACAGAAGGTCCGCATTTTTCCGTTGCTTTTGATCCTGAAGCACATTTAAAAAACTGCTAGAAAAGACTTTTGCAAAAGATTTGCATGTATTTGTGCCTAGCTAAATGCAACACTGGCATATACTTTTGGTACAACAATAAGACAGTAAGCAGAACTTTATAAATTTTCAGCACATGGTAATACAAAAATAGGAGTGAGGCAGACTTGAATGCGTCAGGATTGTTTTCAGCAATGTAATCTCATGATTATCAGGAGCCAATTAAACTGTATCAGATATTCAGAAGCCATCACTCCCGTCTAGCCAGTGAAAATACAAACAGATATATTTGCCTTTCTTATAATTAATAATCCTGCCTCCATAAATGTACAAACCCCAAATTATTATTCTCAAGTCTACGTTCCTTCTGTTATCAATACTGGGGAGTTAATTTTCATTGAGGTTTTTTTTATATTTTTTTCTTTTTTTTTCATTATCATTATATAATCACGACAGTAAACACTTCCTCAAGAAAATAATATGTAAGTCACCCAAACAGTGGAAACATTGCAAAATTATTTGTTCACTGATTTCTTCCTCTCACTCCATTTTTAATTTGTGCAAGAGAAAAAAGAATTGAATATTTTCTGAGTATCTCTGGTTTTCTGTTTTAATAAACAAAGAGAAGTTGCTAAGCATTACTATACCACATACTGGAACTTCTGTGCTTACAGTATGCTTGCATCAATTACAGAATTAATAAACAAAATTAGTTTTAGTAAACATTACAGGGATAACAAGATGCCGCGATGAGTAATTTAACAGAGAAAAATGAAGTTTTTTTAAAATGGCTCAGAATCTGATTAAATTCACTTTTGATGTTATAATGAATTATTCACATAAATTTAGATTTAATTCTGGCAATTTTTTCATTTTCTCTTCTGATTAACTGTCACTAAAAAATGACAAAAGCACACATTTGAGCTTGAGGCATTAACTACTAAAAGACGCTCAAATAATTCAGCCCTTGAAAATTCCAGGTGTGTAGAAAGCATGTAATGGTCAGCCAAGGGTTTAACAAAAGAAGAAAAAAACCAACAAAACAAAACAAACAAACAACACCCCCTTGCACAAACAAGAACGTAACAGAATGCAAAATACAGAATTCTAGAATGGTTGGGATTGAAAGGGATCTTAAATACCATCCAGCTTCAACCTCTCATATGTTCACTCTTTGTAAGTTACCTTTATAAGCAAGAGGGTTTCATTGAGTTCTGCCACATCAACATCACTTTCCTGAAACTTAATGGAAAGATGTTATCAGATGTGAATCCAAGAAATACATTCAGAGTAACAAGATACATTCTCATTAGACACAATATTTTGCTTGATAGCATGAATAAATAAACACTTATTTTTCTATATTCTTTGACTTTCAAGAAGTATCTGCACTATGCATAAAACACAGAGGGGGTTTTTTCCTCATATTTGAAACAAAAATATAATTCACCTTGGTCAAAAACTTCACTTGATTTTTTAGATCATTTAGTTGTTGCTTTTGTTCCAGGTAGCGTAACTGCAGGTCTTTGTTGTCTTGCATCAGCTTTTCCTTTTGGTCTTGATATAGAAGAACAAAATATTATACTTAATTAAATATAGTTTAAAAAACTAAAACCTTTCTTTTTTAATATTAATATATGCATGAAAATTTCATTTCAAAATGCAGAAATCAATGTATTTTGTATGGGGAAATCCTCTATTAAGACAACCATAAAAAATTGTACTTAGTAAATAGTGTACTCTGTAAAATGGTACTATAACTAAGAAGAACAGATGCAGCAATGCATGAGACTTTATTAACGTAAAATAAAAATTATTTAGACATGACTAAGTAAATACATACACTGTATCAATTTATGAGATAAGTGACACCAATCCTTGCTATAGGAATTGTTTCAACTTAGATTTCGTACTAGCTTATCTTAGTCTTTTAAAATTTGCACGAAACACTACTGTTAGTAAGATTCAACGAAACGAACCAAGCAGCTGTTGCACTTTATGGCTTAGAATCTGGGAAATACTGGTAAGGCAAGAAACCTGAGAATAAATGTGTAAGGGAAATGGGGCAGGTGGAAGGGTGTTAAAGCTTCTGCAAGTACCATATAAAAAAAAAAAACAAAACCACCATAGTTACAGTGTTACTCTGTTTTCTGTCTAAATATACTTCTTTTAAGTATTACAAAGCACATTATGATGTTATGGCCAGAAAAATACTACTAAAACATTCAGATCAAATTACAGGGTCATTCTAAAAGGGAAATACTGAAGGAGGACATGGAAAATGTCAAGATGATGTTGGGTTTCCTGAAGCATTAAGCATTTTCAAGGCTTCATTTATTTTACCATCTTTCTCAGACCTGGAAAAGAGGTTTAGGAAAAAGATTCACATGCCAAACTAGAAGGGGTAGACAAGACATTATTCCTACTCTAGTCCTAGGCAGTACGTAAAGAGAAGCATTAATTTCAATTCTCCTTCAAAAAGGAATGTGCAGCAAAGGCAGATACTCTGAAGTACGTGACTGAAGAAAGTTATACTGCCTATGTTTTGTGAAAGACAGAGTTGTAATCAAATCCTAGATAGAGAGGCCTAGAAGGGTATTAGAACATCTACTCCAGCTGCAGCAAGTCAATTCATAAGAAATCGAAAGTGTAGTACCCTGGCGATTCAGTTTAAGAATACAAGCTACCTGGGGAAGGGACAGTAAACCCCTGACAGTTAAACATAATGCCCACAGGAAGGAAAGAAGACGCAATGCCAGTTTTTTCATAATCAAGCTATCAGTAAGAACTGTTCATATGTCATAACCCCATATTAACGTAGCTTAAGGCTTTATTTTAGTATCAGTTAAGGCTAATTTTGCGAACACTTGCTGAGGTCAAATAAAATGTTTAAATATTCAATCTGGTATTTGAAGTCAGCAGAGCTAGTGAGGATCCTAATGGTAAGCACATGCTGAACTCAAGCCATAATCATAAGAATTATTCACAACAAGTTGGCCCACTTCATTCCATTAAATTGTTCACAGAAATACACCTCTTAAAAAAACACATTTGAAGAATCAACTTTAAACAAAATATTTTCACTTTTGGCCTGTGCTTGTCTTTTGTAAACGTCATATTGCTACGGTAATCAGCGCTGAGATAAAAAAAAGATTGCAAGGTCAGTATTCAATAAGAAGTTGTCCTACAGCATGAAGAAAACATCTATGAAATAATCTGCTCATTAGATTAAAAGAAAACTGTGTTATTTAAAATGTACAATGCTATAAATAAAAATCAGTAAATACTAAAAATACAAAAAAACTCTGAATTAATGAAATTGAAAGACAATTAAACATCACCAAGGGCCTATATGGGCTTCATGTAGCTTTGTGCAGTGAACAGAATAGTGGTTAATAATTTGAGAGAGACTGTCAGATAGGTATCTTTTCTGTAAGGACTTCAATGTAGAGAAGAAATACTGAATAAAGAGTAAATATTAACCCAACAGATGAAGAATGAATGCAGCTGAAATTATATGAGCCTCATTCAGCCCATATTCTGTATTGGGTCAATTTTTGCACTTAATAGATAGTCATAACTTAGGTGCATTTAGCAAATGTATACTTAAAACGCAGCTTTGAAAACACCAGCAACAGAAACTACACATTTCTGGGCACTGTATCTCAACTCCAACATGGGTATCATCTCACATTTTGAGAAAATACTCATTTTTTCAGAAATATACCTCTTTCTACTTTGATCTTGTCGAGGATTTCATTTTTGTCTGCTAAATCAGATTTGATAGCCGTCTCAAGCTTAGCAATTTGCAGTTTCAGTTGCTGTTCCTTTGATTTCCATTGCTGTTCATGGGGCAGACTGAAGACACTGTGATAAAACATATGTTATATGCAAAACTTTTAGAAATCAGCTTCAGCAGAAAATAATCAAGAAAAAAACCTTTTAGCAGCACAGAGACCACTGTCATCGTGGCCAAGGAATTATGCAGACATACATTGGTCTGCTGCTGTTGAAGTCGAGGTGGCTCTCTCAGGCTGCAGTTAAAAAACATGAAAGGTTTGTGGGATGAGCAAAGGAACTGGCCTTAATTTAGAGCTCCAAAGTTAAAAAAAGTTGGTAGCATGTGATATTTTTGGACTAGAAAAGGACTTCAGATGCATATCCCAGAATAATCCACAACTTCAAACTTCAGCCAGTTACAACTACAAAACTGTATTTTTTGTGTACAAACCCTCTTAAAGTAGAGAATTGGGATCTTCCACCTGATTTCTTTTAAATTTGTGAAGCATGCAGAACCTAAAGTCAGTCATCTGTTCAAAGAAATGTTGACCACAAAGTGACAACAGTTTTCTCATACTCTAAAACAACAATTCTGATACTGATTAAGAAGCACATACAAAGTAATCCTTCTCCTACTCGAAGAAATAAAAAACTGGGAAGAGTGGGAAAAGAAGTTGGAATAAGTATCTTGCCTTTAATATTATTTACTTGCAAACTGCCAATCTATTTGCAAGGAATGCACGGATACAGAATCAGAGCTGCTGAAATCACAACAAAATGTGTAACTCCAATTGAAATGAAAGTAATTATATTATATAATTTACAGTATAACTCCTTGCAGGTAAAAGTAAAAGCAATGCAATGTGCTTTCTTATAACTTAGACAGTGAGTACTATGCTCTTCATAGTACTATTATTCAATACCTGCATTCTTATTGACTGGAAAAATGTCCATCCTAAAAAATCATAAGCTAGTTTATTCATTTACATATTCCGTGAAAAATCACAAATTGTGGGTTTTTTTCAAACAAAGGAGTCAGTTCCTCAACCGCTTCCTTTGCTGAAGCTCACCAGTTAACAAATACTATATTTGACATTTTTGAATGTATGAAAAAATCTTCTGGAATCTATTTTGCAACCTATCTCTTCCAGAGATCTATGTAACAAGCCTCAACCAAAAAAAAACGAAGGAGAAGAAAGAAGTATTGCAGAAGGGTCAGCCCACAGAGCCTTGTAGACTGTACCTGAGGACTCAAAGAGAACGGCCTGATGGGTGACTTCATGCAGTGGTTCTGAGTACTTATAAGTGCAGTTACATCAAACTTGAAAAAATACTTGAAGAATGACCTTAAGGTTAAAGAAAAAAAAAAACTATTGCAGCTTGAACCGTAGACTCGAGTATACGGCAAGGGTTTATATTCCGGATTTGTGCTCTTCTTAAAAACAGTTGTATTTCCCTGTATTTTGTAGTTTCCTCATACCATACCTAACCTATTTAATACAGTTTCTCTAGGCATAGAGCATTTTACATTTTGACAGATTGTCTTTTACAGCATGCATGAACTTAAGGAATGCTTCTACATCCTGCGGTAATATATATTTTACTCCCCTATAATTTTGAAGATAATATGCAGGGAATATAATGCACTGCACCCACAATCATTCCATAGTACTGCCTAGGTACAGAAAGGGTACAGTGTGTTCTCTAACTGCTTAGATTTAAAGTCTGATGGGTCCCATAAGGAAAGAATAAATCATATCAAAAAAGGTTTCAAATATCCTTAGTTTTCACACTTCCGAAAGTGTTTTCAAGTTTTAATGACAACTAGACATGCATTTATTAGCTTTAGGTACAATAATTTCACATAAAGATGTAGCTACATCTAATTCAGTTTTTCAGAAGACTATACTGTCAGAAAAAACATTAAGAGTTCCTATGACAGTAGTTCAAGACCTTGGTGTTTAAATTATGAACATTTTAGAAGACAGGTTTCATCCAAGCCTATATAATGCTAATGTTTATGTTGGTTGGCTTGAATTGAGTCCACTTGTGTCGCTTTCTGCATTTGAATTTTAAGATTCATGTGGAATTTCTTTCACATCCACTGCATTTCATCAGAGTTGAAGCCATCTGGATAAACTATAATGTTCAACCACATCGGGCACTGTTTCTTTCGAAGGAATTTAAGCATTGCTAGATTTGCATTACAAGGTCATATGAAAACCACTCCTCCAAACCTTTTATCAAAGTGTATTATTTTCTTGGACACCTAGTAAATAGTAAGAGTCAACTGACAAATTCATACTTGTTCTTTGCAAACTTTTCTGGTCCAGCTCTGCAGTCTTGGCTTTGGCAAAATTGTTATCAGCTTCCCAAAAATAACATTAGCAAAGGATGGGTTTGTGACTCTTTTCCTCTATTAAAAGTAAGTATTCACTAATTATCTAGCACCTGTGGACACTTCCTACCCACTGCTAACAACAAGTAAGCTGCAGTAGAGTTGCATTGTGAAAATGGGAAACTGAAAAAGCTGGCCATTAAACAGTGGTTATAATGAAATGATCCATTTCTCTAATTTCTTGTTACTCCATGTGCTGGTTTTGGCTGAGGCAGAGGTAATTTCTTTTCCTAGTCATTGCTATGGGGCTGTGTTTTGGATTTGTGCTGAACGCAGTAATGATAATACAGAGATGTTTTTGTTACTGCTGAGCAGGGCTTGGAGACAACCAAGGCTTTCTCTGGTTTTCCTACTGCCATCCTGGGGAGCAGGCTGAGGGTGTGTGGGAAACTGGGAGGCGGCACAGCTGGGAAAGCTGGCCAAAGGAATATTCCCTAGTATAAAAAGTGAGAGGAAGGAGGAGGAAGGGAGGACATTTGGAGCGATGGTGTTTGTCCTCCCAAGTCACTGGTACGTGTGATGGGGCTCTGAAGGTGCTGAACACCTGCCTGCCCCTGGGAAGCCAGGAGTGAATTCCTTGTTTCGCTTTGCTTGTGTGCACGGCTTTCACTTTCCCTATTAAACTGCCTTTATCTCAATGCACAATTTTTCTAGCTTTTACCCTTTCAATTCTCTCCCCAGTCCATTGTTGGGGGAGTGAGCGAGTGGCTGCGAGGGGTTTGGGGGCTGGCTGGGGTTAAACCACAACATGGAATGATGAAACATGAATCAACGTTTAAATGGGACTACATGAAAAGACAGATCATTTTAGGTAAAAGAACAGCCATGTTGTAGGTTACTGCATAGTAACAGAAGCATATTTAAATTTATTTAGTTAAACATCTTTTAAAATTCTCTATGACTAAAGTAGAACAGAAATATTTTGAGTTGATTTGTTAGTAAGTGTTATTTTTCTGCACAATGATAAAAGAGAAAAAGATATCGTAATCAGAAATATTTATACGATGATCAAATTCTGGAGAAATCTACAAGGAACTTAAGTGACAGACAACCGATCAACTGTCCCTTTACAAAACTCTGAATATTGTGATTATACAACTGTTACATCTCATAAGTAAAAAACTGTTTAAAGTTATTTGTACTCACCATTTTTTGCTTCTGTAATTTTTAATTTAACCACAGACAGTACAAGAAGTATAACAAATATTGTAAGAAAACTATAAACAAAATCTGGTATCACAACTCACGTTGTGTTTAGTCATTGGTATTTTTTTGACAGACGTCACACTGACAAGCCAAACACTCTGAGAAATTATTTCAATACAAGAAAAGACTTCAAGCATTTTACCTACTTTCTGAAGCAATTATTAACTCTAAGACACGTGCCTGATTTTCTAGCCCTCTCGAGTGCAAAAAATCACGTTTCACAACAAACAAAAAGCTCATTTGAAGGTCAGATTTTTCTTTCATATGCTCATGGCACTTGGCTAAAATTACTTCTTTTCTGTATCAGTAGAAGTGAAATGATAGCTATTACAAAACAAACAAACCACACCTTAAAAATAAATAGTGGAAAAGCTGACAAATATCAGACTTTACATAAGGTCACTGAGAAGTGCTGGAAGAACTTAAGACAAAAATTCAAACACCTCTTTGTTAAAAAAAAAACAAACAAAAAAGAATCCCGAACCCAAACCAAACCCGAATTAATATATATCTACCTAGATGTATTCTTCTTTCAACAGTAACTCTAAAGAAAATAATGAGAAATTCAAATAAGAACTTCCTGCATTTATGTTAAAATACAGTGACTCTTACTTATTTTTAATTACATTTTTAAAAGAAGTAACCTACTATTTCAAGAGTATTAGAACAAGTTGGTCCATTTCAACAGGACAGATGAAATACAGCCAGAGAACCATAACTGTTTCCATATACACTTACTGATACAATAGACTGGAGCATGAACATATTTACATGTGTGCACAAACACTCAATGTGCACATTCCAGCACGTAGTGTATGAAGACCTATTCAACAGGACAGGAACCTTATTTTTTATATACAGAAACCATAACTTACCTATTATGCAGCTTATCATAGTTTTCCTTTAAAAGCTCATTCTCTTTTTCTAGATCATTTACTCTTTCTTGTAACTAAAATGAAAAAGGAAATTTCATTTGATGCATAGCACGAAAGTAAATTACAATGAATGTGTGAAGACAAATAGTTAATAATTTATAGGCATTATCAAGCTACTATTTGTTCTTTTTATACAAAATCAGAATCACAGAATACTCTGAGTCGGAAGGGATCCACAAGGATCATCAAGTCCAACTTTTAACTGAATGGCCCATTTGGGAATGAAACCCAGAACCCTGGCAGTATTAGCACCCTGCTCTAACCAACTGAGCCAGTCTCAGGATACACATCGGTCTCTCAGAAGCTTCAAAATAACAACCTTTTTTCATCACATGGATTTACATTTGGCCCAAACGGTCTTTTTCATTCTGTTTATATGAAGCTGAGACTACCACGTTGCAGTGGAACAAGAGTATGTGATCACATTCTCTCACGCAAAATAATATAAAAATCTAAAAGTCTAAGTGCATTACTGACATTATAAACAACATATCCATGCTTTCAAAATATTCACTAAAGCAAAATATAACTTTAAAGCTATGAGATACCAGGAAGATACCTACATGCATTACAATAGTTTAAAGGTTTGGAGGAAGTATTTATGAGATAATCTCAGTAAACTTGGTTCATGCAAAATACATCTAAAATAGGTAAACCAGGCGGTAAAACTAAATTTAAGCTACTACAAAATGTAACAGAAAAACAAATAAGCTTGCAGACTCTTACTCCTCATGCACTGAAGAGAATGAGGAATAAACCGCTTGATTTTTAGCCCTAAATGTGGATGACAGTAGTCTGAGAGCCTCTAGACAAAGAAACAGAAGTAATTGATTTGAACTGCTAAATCAGATATAACACTATACTGTACTGGAATTAAATCAAGTTGAAAGAATACTTAAAGAATACTTACCAATAAGTATAAGAATACTTATCAATAAGAATACTTATCAATAAATCAAGTATGATTTTCTTTCAGTTAGCAAACCACTTGTTCAGTATCAGAATTGACATGAAATCCTAAGCTTTAACCTCAAATATTGTCCAAACACTGGTGCAGTGACTACGTGGCACAGGGATCGGGTGTGATTGATAATTCTATCAAATGCAAGCAGCAGCCACTGTTTTTTCTTTTTAATGGGATAAAAGGATATCTATTACTAGGTCAGTCTTCTAAATGTGTTTGAAACATCTATTCACATTTCCATAATTAAAAGGTATCCCATCATTAACTATTCCCTTATCTATATGTACCTCAAGACGATTCAACATCTCTTGAACACAGCCTCACCTCTTCTGTCCTTCTGTTTGAAACAGTTACTGACTGCAACTCTTTCTGAAGATGGAAACACTTGGATCGCTCCTCTTTAAGCTGTACATTCAGTTCATCACCTTTTGCTAATAAAGCATCATGGTTGGTCTCCAAGTTCTTTAGGTTCTATGAAAAGGAAGGAAGGAAGGAATATCGAAATCACACCTTGTATAATGTTCCCACACTGTGTTTCAACAGGGGGCTCTCATGGCACTATGGAATAGATGCTCTCAATGTGGTCAGCAGGACACATTCTTGAACTTAGTAACTGAAAGTAACTTTCAATTCCCATGGCCCAGAGAAGGTGACCTTCTGGTCGCCCTCAAGAACATTAACCCCTCAGTTTACTCATGAAGAAAATAACAAAGAAATACATCTGTAAAGCTAATAAAAGATTTTGCAGTGGTTACAGCGGTTGGACATACTTGCAGCAGCAAGCAAAAATCAATGTTGCTCATCATAGAGCTTGCTGCTGCTCTCCTAAACCTTGTATTTATATTTATTTATATGTACATACATGCACACACACATAAATCTTTATACTTACAGAAATACATCTACACACACAATTGTAGATATATAATTCTTTCGCAACCCCCACGGAACCCTCGTGCATTCAGTTTTATTTCTCAGCTAGAAGTACTTTAATAAAGGACTTCTGTTTTCCTTTACATTTTCATTTACTTTCATGGATTATAGGAAGGCACATTTAATCAATTTTAATATTAAATGGAGCATGCCGATAGAGCCTCTATTTCCAGAATAGTAGTTAATATTATACTGCCTACATTCCACAATCCTGTAATTAAGCCTCATCCATTAAAAATTTCAATGTAAATCACATTCAAATTATGACTTGAAACAAAATAGTTGAAAGGCCAATCTCCTGTTTAATAAAATGACTGGATGAGAATTTATGCCAAATACATATGTGAATTTAGTTAATGTTTAATGCTTTTAGACAGAAAGAAGTTAGCTTCATTTTTTCCATACAACATTCCTACAAACTAGTTAAATGGAAAAGTTGAATGCTAATCCTGTAAAAATTGTTCACATTCTCATGCAGTCTGAACAGACCAGAAATGAACAAAAAACCCATGAAAAACCAATCACCAACTTGATCTTCAGCCTTTCGTATCTCATTTCTCAGTAAGATAAAAATCACAGAGAATAAAGAATATTAGCAGTCAGTCTAAAAAGAAATAGAGTTATTTTTATAACTATTTTACTAAATAACTAGTTATTTATAATCATAAATAGAGTTAGAATTTAAATTCTAGAGTTAAATTCTCTCTGACTATTTTAGATGTTAGATTTCTTAAAGAGAAAGAAGACAAAAAGCCATGTTAAACCTTTTCTCAGTTTGGCAGAGAAGATACAAGAATTAGACTGAAGAGGGGAAGGGAGGCAAAGCAAAACATAATGGAGAAACGGAAAAACACGGGCAAAAAACAGAATCGAACAAAACTCAAACGGCACAAGCGTTATTTAGCATGCTAACAATAAGAAGACAGAAGTAAGAGTTTTTAAGGATACCCACTGCTTCCACTTCATAAGGCTGGATACTTTGTAAAGCTCTACTGCAGTTAGGATTCCTACTCACAGGAACTGTCTTTCCCATTTCCAAAGTATTATCATTCCAAGGTATTATCATACCACCTCTGTATGCACATGCGGTTCTCCAGACAGGAAAAAGCAGAAGAAAGCTTTATAATTAAAACTACAGAATCTGCCATGGAATTGCATGTTCTGGAGATATTTTCATAAAATTGCTCTTTTTATAAGGAGAATTATTACTTAAAATGGCCTTCTAAAATAATTTCCACAAACATATGAACAGAGGTTAAATCCTAATGTCAGAACAAAAGAGCCAAACTGCCCAAACTTTAGCAAAGAGTAATAAAGTGGAGGGGGCTTCGTATCCCTTTTTAGTAAATCACTACATCTAACTCAAAGCCTTCTCTTTAAATCATCAAGGATCTCTTTCCATAGCCAGACAACTCAGTTCTTTCCTCATAATCTGCTCGGTACAACTTTGCAGATGAAATCACTAAGACGTGCTAGACCCTGATGAAAAAAAGAAAGAGTGATTAAGACTAAAAATCCCTACTCCATTTGGAGTAGTTTGAGTTTCATGTAGTTGCGGTTCATTTTAATGTACTCAGTATTGACTCAGAATCAAGAAGTACATATAATTTTTTTTCTTCTGTTTAGCATGCTTATGTGACAAGAGTATAGGAATGTTACCAATCAAATTGCAATTACCTCTTGCAACTGGAGAAATTTTCCTTCCATTGCTGAAAGAGCATTGCTTTTCTCGGCCAGCTGTTTATGGACCTTGATCATTTCTACGTTGTCC
This sequence comes from Corvus cornix cornix, assembly GCF_000738735.6. NCBI lineage: Eukaryota > Metazoa > Chordata > Aves > Passeriformes > Corvidae > Corvus > Corvus cornix. Next base: position 20,441,959 of record NC_047058.1, read on the forward strand.
TGAATGTTTAGCCTTCAAAATTAAAAAGAAATGCATCATAAACACATATTTGGAAGAAGATGTAGTGTATAATACCCAAATTAATTTGTTCTTCTATAATTCACACTAGAGAGCTTAGGTAAATAAATATGGTACTGTATGATAACACAGCAACTTCAGTCAACACATATAGACCTTTGTTTATTGTATAAAACTGTGTACGACAGAAAGAGAAAACAATCCTATGCCTAAAGAGATTGCTTTCCAACTTTCCCACCATCCAAAATATTCGGTGCCAGTAGAATGCCATTTTGTGAAGTTTCCACCTATCAAACACCATAAAGAAAATGTGACTTAGCAATTTAGACTGTAACACCTGAAGTCTGGTATTCAAACAAGCTGCAGGTGTGTCTTAATTACATGAAAATCATTTCATATCCACGCAGATATTCTTACAATTCAAAGATTAATTTGAATATGTACTGTTTATTATAAACAACATTTAAAATAACTCAAGATTTAAAAAAATATTTACTTAGGTGTTTCTCCTTACTTCAAACAGCGCAACTGAACCCCATTACTTCCATAAGCATGAGAGGAGAAACTAACCGGGATTTTTACTAGCATACATGATGATAAAATCAGAGTAAATTTTCTATATTTGAAAAGAATTTCTCTCCCAATATTTGTCTATTCTAGACACGCTGGACAAATCGTCACCACACCACGCTGGAGCAAGTGAAGGGGCTACAAAGCTTACACATCCGGAAAACAGCAGAATATGTGAAATACCACCCTTTTACTCTTTAAAACATCAAATCCTATTGTGTTTTGGCATTGCCCAGCTAATTGTCCTTACACAGCAGAAACATACTTATGAATCTGAGATCTTCCCAAAGAAACAGTCTTAACTCAATGCTAAAACTATCATGTGTCTAAAATACTGTTTTGTACACAAAGTTGTGGTGAGTACAGACAGCAGCACTGGCTCATGCCAGCTATTAAAAAGCTAATAAAGTAGTACATTTTTATTAATCTTGTTCCACACATCAAACAAAAGGCTCTGAAGCTTTCCAAGGTTTTTTCTTTTGTTTTCCCCACTTCTTTTCCCTTTTTTCTTTTTTCCCCCTTTTTTTTTTTCCTCTTTTTTTTTTCTTTCTTTTTGAGTAGAAAAAGGAACAGATGATAGTGAATTTATGATGTACGGGTGTCAACTCCACGGCTCCTGACAATCAACACTAACTACTTTTTCAACAGTGAGCGAAGCAGCATTTGCTTTAAACAGGGTTGGGGCACTGACATTATGGAGTGAATTGTTCAAATCTGGAAGTGAAAATTACTTTTTATTGGGATCATTTCAATTCTTACTACAGTAGGAGTATTCATCTCATGAAGCTTCTAACTACAGAAAACACATTCGATTAATTACTTCTTAGCGCATTACATCCACCACAGTATCAGCTCTCATCATATGCTAGAGCAACAAAATGATTTCTCTGCAGTACTTCTCCAGTATTTTTTCAATTTATTTAAATAAAATGTGTCTAAAAAATGTCCACTGCCTCTAGGTACACGAAAAGGAGCTTGCTGTTGGAAGAACGAGATAATTTCAGATTTTGTGGACAAGGCCAAGTTAATTGAGGAAGACTCTGTTGGGAAGGTTCATTTTTCTGCAAATGAAGTCCCAAAACCGTAGAATCAAAACTGATGATCAAACAGCTTTCTCCCTCCCAGGCAGTTGATATATTCTGTTCCCAGAACAACTGCCCAGGTATTCTGCTGTAACTTATAAATAGATGTTATATACAGATTTAATAGAAAAGTCAAGGGTACCTTTCATTTAAACGGATAATATTTTGCTCAAAGAATAACAAAACAATGTATAAAGACATGTAAGATAGCTCATTCAACATTTTCTTTATCGCCGAGAGAGTAAAAAGCTGTGCCCCAGAACCCGAAAACACAGAGGTCGAAGTTAAGAAAAGAAACTAATATTCTTTTGGAGGCAGTAACATGATATAATGGGCATATTGATGTGCTCTAGCACACCTTCTACCACAACTACAGAAATAAGGAACTCTATTCTTCCACTTCAAACTTCATCATTAAGCTGGATCAAAAGATCTGAAATGGAAAATGAAGTTAGGAGAAAGTGACAGTTAAAAGCACTAAGAATTACGTTTTTGGTGTACGTCAGCTATTAACCTCAGAGACAAGCTCTTTTCCAGACCTCCTATCATTTGGATTGAAAGTAATGCAGGAGGGTCCCAATAGCCGGCCGGGGACAGCTGTATGGAAACGGGGGACTGACAGCAACCTACACCAGAAAGAAATGACTAAAGAAAGGATCTCAATCTGCACTGTACAAATTTATGCCCATAAATCCCAGATGGCTGAGCTAATTAAACTGAGGTCTAATTAAACCAGACCCTTTGCATCTTGTCTTTACTTCTGTATGAGCAAGACTTGGATATAATTCTGAGACTACTCTTTTTAAGAGTCTGACTATTGTATCAGCTGGACCAGTAGCTCACAAAATTTCTGCATTCACATCCAGAACAAGAAAAACAAGAAAGTAAAATACGTGCCACCACCACACTTGTCAGGATCTCTTGTCCTCTGTCTAGCAAAATAAACAAAAGGCCTCTTGGCTAATAGTTCTCAATCACAAATGCACCACTGGCCAAGGTGTACACATGGACTCCCAAGCAGACAAGTACAGAACATCAACGTGCAGTACTCTTCTCATTTTACAATGCTCAGGAACTAACAGGATTGTATGTTGATGCACATCATGTCCTTTCCTTTACCTCTTATTTCTTACAGGAACTCAAACAAAATGGAAAAAAGCCCCAAGAATGCTCACCTTCTAGTAGCACCTTTATCTTGTAATTGACAGTATATTGCAAGAAGCCAAACAATAACATTGCATGAACAGCTCTAGAATCTAAGTTATTAAGACTATTGAAATACCAAACACCTGTTTCACAAATGCATTTTGGGATGGCTTTAAAAATGTTCTTGGAAAATACTTACTGCTGTAACTATCTCCTTGCTTAGAATTATCCATGCTATTGAGCAGAACATTTTACGACTTGGTTTCACCAAACGGACAAAAATGAATAAGGTCCATATTCCTTTACAGAAGTAGTAACTTCAGCAGCTACCTGCTAACATCATGACATGGGTCTTCTAATGCTTCCACCATGGAGACTTTAATTTTTCACAATACCTTTGGCTGGCTGTACCCTGCTCTTTCAGCCGTAGGAGGGATTCTTCAATTTCCTTTTCTTTCCTTCTTAGTTGACTCACAAGAATCTCTCTGGCACGTTCTAGTTCCTCAATGTGTTTCCTTTGGGACTCAATGACAGTCTCCCTGCAAGTACAAGCATCTTACATTCCAAAACCAGCTACGTATTTTTTCAAAGAATACAAAAATAAATGAATGCTCAAGCAAGCCAAACTTTTAAGTGTTCTGCAAAATCTGTATTTCTTATTAACATACATCAGAAGAGAGGCTTATGAAAAAATTGTGAAAACGCAATTTAAAGTCTCAAAATAAATGTTTCTGTGGAGTGAATAACGTTTAGCAGAACCTCCACACAAACGCTGTTCACGGTTTCTTGTACTCTGTATTAGAAGTATCCTCTTTGTAATCCATTAGCACCTATGGTTTCTCAAAACCAAAACACCATTGCTAGCTATCACAAGATTAGATCTTCAATGGATGGAGATTTTTAAGCTTTTATTCTGAGATAGGGAAATCTACACCCAAAAAAAGAAAAGAAAAAAAAAGAAAAAAAGAAAAAACAAGTGTTTTAAACAGTGGAATTTAGCCAGTTAATGCAATAAAAACAATAATTTATAGGAATATTTCTGTACAATTGCTTCCTACAATTCCAGTTAATCTTTGTGTTTATAAAATTTCAAGCACAAAATAAATGACAGCACATTAATCCATACATTTTTAAACTTAGCTTGCCCATTTATTGAAAATTCAGCGTTGACAGAGAATGTAATCGATAATCTGATTTAAGTACATCACTATGGAAATAAACAAACAGCTCTTAGAAAACCCAGGTTCTAAATATACAATTTAGAGAAAAAAATGTTCTAATCAGACCTCAATACCTTTAAATTAGATGTTAACTACCTTTTCTATATAACACCTCTCTACTCTCGTGCAATCCCTATACATCAAGGATGTTGTAAGGGTTTCCTAAGCTTCAATTTCAGTTAAAATGTGCAGTTGGACTACAAACCACACTTCAAAATGCAAAAGTGAATCAGAGTCATTTTACATAACTATCCCAATACTGTGCTTTTTGCACTTATCCATAAAATCTGTCTGCCTCCAGAAATGAAACTTAAATGCATCAGCAAAATACATTCACATAGTCACCACTTGCATGGTGGAGCACATTTTAGGACTTACGTCGGTAAAAAATTTGCAGCTAAGGTCCTTTCTGCTTTTGTCAGCTCTGACCTGTAACAAACTAGGCAGCACTGCATCCTAGCAAAGAGAGGCTCACCACTGGAGACCAATTTTAACTTCCAGCCAAATTCTTACGTACCTACGTTTTGCATTCTAAATCCCTGATTCCCTGTTTTCCTTATAATAAAACATTTCTGCATTGTTAGCAGTGTTATTGTTGTCAGATCCAACAGTTCTATTTTCTGAAGTGAAAACTTCTTAAAATATATACTTTTTTCTTCAAGAAAATTCTAAGAATTATAATGACAAAAAAATAAGTAATATGAAAATCATACAAATTTCTGATTTCAGCCCTTGAATCCTCGAGCAGACTCTGTCCATATTTGGGGAGCACAAGGTCAGATGACCTCACTTCTAAACTCTGAAATCTCATTCCTGAAAACCAAACAGAAGATAAATGCTTGACATGTTGCATGAAAAAGCTTTAAACAAGCCAACTATCCCTATACAGTACAAACAATTGTGACTTCTATACAGCTGTCATAAAAAGTATTTTTACATCAAAATCACATGGAAAGAAATAATCAGAGTATGTATGACATAGCTGCTGTAAAATCTGAAGGATGGGCGATGCAGAATAGTGTTAAAGCGAACTGTTAAAAACATGCCCTGGAGGGTTTTTTTAGAAGATTTTACTTTCAAAGACAGAGAACACGGATTGCGTCTTCAAAGAAGAGAAATATCAATATTATTAGACAGGAACGTGGACTTATAATTACTTTTTCGCAGCACTTGCTTTGCAAAATTCCAAGTATCATTCACCCAGACATGCAACTATGAGGACTATTTTTTAGTAGCAGTGCAGATAATTTCCTTGTGTTGTTTAGAAGCATCCTAAGCCCGTGGCAAAGAAGAGAAGTGAGAAATTAATTAAGGAAGAATTGCTACTTCAGGAGCAAACACAATGGTTTCTCCACATTTTTCTCTTACCCTTCTACAGCAAGAAGAAATTAACCAAGTTTTGAGGTGGGACCAAACACATTTCATTTCAAAGACAGCATTAACGCTGCCATCCCTCAGTCCCTAGAACTGAATCATTTAGGTTCGAGGTACGATGATACCAGCACTTTCCCAAAATGCCTGAAAAAACTTACCTACTTTGCCACATTGACTTGACCAATTTTGATCTTTAAGTATTATGTTAAGGTACTGGCAATTGTGATATATACGTGTGTGTGTGTGTGTGTGTGTGTGTACAGATACATATATGCGCCTAGAATTTTTTTTTGTTTGCTTTTGTTCAAACCGAGGTACTTCTTAGATGGTTGCACTCAATAAAGACAGCAAGTATTTACTGAACATTCATAACTGATTAGGACTTTTGGATGAGCTTTCCACGGTATTTTTAAATCAGCCAAACAAAAAGCAGATACAGGAAGCTATATTTATTATTGGTCGAGGTTTCTTGTCTCTTAATGCCTTAGAGACACTTAAACTACCCTAATTTTATCTAGGCATTTTATTTTTAGGTAACTGCGCTGCATATTTTCTGATCTGCACTAAAAATGTTTTGAAATTCAGACTCGTGGTTTCAAGAGCAATCTAAGAGTTCACCATTTTTAATAAATGTGAATTATACCCTTCTTGGTGTGCTCTGGCATGCCAGCAGCCTCACTCTCTTTTTTGAGACCAGTGTTCACACGAGATTGAATGGAGCTGTACGGACACAGCCTATGGCCTTGAATCTGGAGCTGCTGTTTAGTTGAAATGAGTTTGTTCCGGAGGCTCTCATTTTGTTTCTCAAGCTCACGAACTCTTTCTCGCAAATGCTCAATCGTTTCTTCCAGCTCCAGAGCCTGACCCAGCCGCGTGGGTCCACAGTCAGCCCGGTCACATTTTCTTTTATCATTAACAAGCCGTATTAACTTGGTGGTCATTCTGGGGAAAACAATCAAAAAATATGAAAAAGAATGTGAAAAGTCAGCACAAAAAGTATTTTGTTGAAAGGAACATAACCACTGTGAAGACCTCAGCGCAGAACCTTGATAAGAAATTTCAAGTTTTGATGTAACTATTGCTACCTGTGACAAACTCCTTGAAGATAACTGAAATCACTGTGCAGCAATCTGCTTTATAGCACTGACGAGTAACAGCTTCCTAAGGCTTATCATTTAAGGTTAGTAAAGGAAAGACACATTACTCCACAGGCTGCTTAATTTTTAACGCATGACCTTATATCGGAACCTCTGCATGCCGTTAAGTTACGGACTTGGGATCTTTGGGATGGGGCAAATTATAAAAGCGACAATACCACAAAACATCTGACTATTGAAAGAATGATAATTTTAGGATTTAAATATACATTTCATTTCCAAAGTGCCTAAAATACACCAATGGAGATATTTAAGAAGGTACTCCTGAAAAAGGGACTTAACAGTACCCGTTACCATACTCAGTTTTATTCTGGGTAAATATGACCAATGCGCTTCGGAGAAGGAACAGTTAGCTGAAGAATATAATTAGATATAGAGCATATAGCTCTCATGTCTCTTCAAAAGGATAAAAAATTTTGCCTTTGGCATCTCGAGTTGTACTTTTCATTTCCTTTAGTTTTGATAAACATTAGTTGCTGGAACAAAAGGCAGAGAGAGCACTCGGGGGTGATTTAATTTAAAAGAACAGAAAACACACCTAGCAGTAAACGGAAAAAGCCTGGAAGAGAAATAGAGGAGGAGAGGGAAGGGGAGTAGAAAAAGAGGGAGAAAGGGGGAGAGGGGAAGAAAAGTGGCTTTGATGAGAGACAAGTTCAAGACTTCACAAAATCAGCCGCACATATTCAAGATCTGTTTCTAGTTTACAGGGCATCTACTTTTGAAGGCCTAGAAAGAAAACTAAAAATTTTCAGCTACCCTTTGATTAATTTATTAGCTCCTCACCAGAAGCTGGCTTAGATGCAGAAAGACTGTTAACAATTAGCACAATGCGAACACAGAGTATGTTTTGATATTAGTCAGCCCTCCTGCAGTATTGTAATACTACAAACAGTTCTGCACGGTCCAGATTGGTTTGCCGCCACAGTAAGCACTGGCAAAGATTAGCACACAAATCTTAGCATATTAAGTTTAACAATCAACCTAAAGCTGCTTGTATATTTGTGGGCAAACTGGGTACTGTGCTCCCCATGGTACTTGGGAGCTCTTCACTGAAGTTACCTATTACACTGAATAAAGGAGCGATAATTATAAAGAAATTTTAGTGCTAACTCACCAATAAAAAGCTAGATGCTATTCAGCCTCTTGAAAGACAGACAGGGACCAAAAAAGGGGCAGAATCTCTCTGTATAGGCCATTTTGATTCTAGAATGAAACTCCTGATGAACCATTAGGTTTCTACAGCCTGCTCTTCAATTCCCAGAACACCTCTTATATTTGTACTCCGCCAGCACGGCTGGGAACCCAAGGCATCATCTCCGATGTACTAGACAGTGATGTATGTCTGTACACAGAGATCTAATAGGGCTCCCTGCAAAAACCATCTCACATACTCAGAGACAACTAGAAATCAACACAAAGATCACTTCCAGTGGGTGATTTTTGCTACTGCATTAAAAAGTGCTCTGAGAGAAACCAGCATGATTTTTAATTTGTTGATGATGCTTTCAAGGGACAAAAAAGTGCTGTGAGTTAAAAAAAAAATATTAAACCCCATACCTTTTAATTTTCTCCTCTTGCTTATTTGCATACTGTTTGAGTAGGATGTGGTCATCACGTAAACAAAGGAATCTGTCTTCCAGCTCCTCTCGACTGATTCGTGATAGGACTTGTTGAGCTTTTACGTTCTGTGTAGATGATTCTACCCAAATCAAGGCAATTTTAAATTACCTTCAATACATTCAACAACACATAATTCAAAGTCTAACTCACTTTGAAATTCTGAAAACAAATTATTGAAAATTTCCAAGTAATTTGATATTTTATACTTGTTTCGGTCTATTGATCAATCTCCTCATTGATTAATTTCCTCAGACTTACTGGCAGGTTAATCACTTCCCTTTTTTCTTCCTCTTACAGACTAAAAAAGCCCGTAGTTCAAATGACGCAGCAAATTGACTACCTACCAGGCAATGCAAAGGTAGCAATTTAGCAAACAACCAGGAATGGTCAAATATACTAATTAAAAAATAGGATGAGCACTACCATTGAGATGCTTTCTAATCTGTTTCAAAGTGAACATACTCTCTTGAAGCTTGAAAGAATTAACTCACAGTTGTGAAAATGGACTCAAATACAAGACTAAGCCCGGTAGTTCCATTCTAATAGCAGCTGAGTAACTTATAAGAATTGCATAGTACTTCTGGTTCCCATTTTGTTACATGGATCTCACCTTGTCCTCCATTCAGCAAAAAAGCATTCTCTTTCCTCCTGGAAGGATGAATGCTATAGCTCGATGAATTTTCCAGGTTTTAGCATCTCACAGCAACTTCTCTCTTATAACAACCAACTTGAATGTACAATGGGTCACAGTTATCTTTCAAAATTTAACCCAGATTTTGAATGGTATTTGAACTTCATTTTGTGAAACATTTTTAGAAAGAAGCTAAGGAAGCCACTGATCGAAGTCTGTAATTGCAATAAATAGCATCTGGTACAAACCTTGTGATCCTTCGATTCCAGCTGGAGTTAGGACTGTATCTCTCACAGCCAGGTTCCCCACAGTTTCATCAGCTGAAACAGGCATGGCTTACCTAGGGATAACAAAATTCAAATGCCTCTGCATCTGCAATTTAAGCTGTGAGACTAGAATGAACTACAAAACATCATATAAAATGATGGCAAACGTAATGACAGGTTCACTGGAATGACAGACTTGTGCATTACTGTA